>NW_023425533.1:2235794-2565794 GCF_014108245.1 Pipistrellus kuhlii | reverse complement strand
GAGATGGTACCTCATTGGCCTTTTGATTTGCTTCTCATGGATAATTAGTGACTGAGCATGATTTCATGTGTCTGTTTGCCTTCCTTCTGTCTTCTTTGAAAATACTCTATTTAGGTTCCTTGCTCATATTTTTGTTGGATTTTTTATCTTCCTTTTATTAAGTAGCACAAGCTGCCTGTAGATGTGGCAGATTAAACCAGTATCAGTGATAACATTTGCAAATATGTTCTCCCATACAGTGGGCTTTCTTGTTGTTTTGTTGATGGTTTCTTTTGCTATAAAAAAATTGTTTTGATGTAGTCCCATTTGTTTATTTTCTCTTTAGTTTCCATTGCCCTCAGGGCAGCATCAGTGAAGTTCTTTTGGCTATGTCTGAGATTTTGGTGCCTGTAGATACCTCTAGTATTTTTACGGTTTTCTGTCTTATGTTTAAGTCCTGTATCCATTTTGAGTTTATTTTTGTGTATGGTGTAAGTTGGTGATCTAGTTTCATTTTTTGCATGTATCTTACCAATTTTCCCAACACCATTTATTAAAGAGACTATCTTGGCTCCATTGTATGTTTATGCCTCCTTTATCAAATATTAATTGAGCATAGTGGTTTGGGTCGATATCTGGATTCTCTATTCTATTCCATTGATCTACATGTCTGTTCTTGAGCCAGTAAAAGGCTGTTTTGAGAACAGTGGCTTTGTAATACAGCTTGAAATCGGGTATTGAGATCCCTCTTACTTTATTCTTCTTTCTCAGCAATTGCTGTGATTATTCAGGGTCTTTTTTTATTCCAGTTGAATTTTTGGAGAGTTCTTTCTAGGTCTGTGAAATATTCTGTTTGTATTTTAATGGGGAGTGCATTTCGTCTATAGATTGCTTTTGGTAGTATGGACATTTTAATGAGGTTGACTCTATGAATCCATGAACATGGTATGTTCTTATCTGTTTATGTCTTCCTCCATCTCTTTTTTCAGTGTCTTGTAGTTTTCTTCGTATAGGTCTTTTACCTTCTTTATTAAGTTTATTCCCTAGGTATCTTAATTTTTTTGGTGTGATGGTAAATGGGATTGCTTTTTTAGTCTCTTTTATTGTAAGATAAATATTGGTGTATAGAAAAGCCATAGATTTCTTGGCATTAATTTTGTGTCTTGCTACATTGCTGAATTAATTTATTAAGTATATTAGTTTTTTGATGGAGTCTTTCAGGTTTTTCATGTACAATATCATGTCATCTGTAAATAAGGACAACTTTACTTCTTCTTTCCCAATTTGGAAGCCTTTTATTTCTTCTTGTCTAATTTCAACTACTTCCACTACTATGTCAAACTTGAGTGGCGAGAGTGGACATCCCTGTCTTGCTCCTGTTCTTAGGGGAAATGGTTTTAGTTTTTGCTCATTGAGTATGATGTTTGCTGTGGGTTTATCATATATAGCTTTTATTATGTTAAGGTATGATCCTTCTATTCCCACCTTGTAGAGAGGTTTCATCAGGAAAGGGTGTTTTATTTTGTCAAATGCTTTTTCAGCATCAATTGATATGACTGTGAGTTTTATTTCTCAATTTGTTTATGTGATGTATCACATTTATTGATTTGCAGATATTCTACCATCCTTTCATTCCCAGGATAAATCCTACTTGGTCATCATATATGATCTTTTAGATGTACTGCTGGAGCCAATTTACTAGAATTTTGTTGAGGATTTTGGCATCTCTTTCACTGTGTTGTCTTTATCTGGTTTTGGTATTTGGGTGATGCTGGCTTCATAGAAGGAGCTTGGAAGTGTTCCTATGTCTTGAATTATTGGGAATAATCTGAAGAGGATAGGTTTTAGGTCTTCCTTGAATGTTTGGTGAAACTCTTCTGTGAAGCCATCTGGCCTCAGGCTTTTGTTTGCTGGAAGGTTTTTGATGACTGCTTCAATTTCTCCCAAAGTTACTGGCCTATTGAGCTATTCAGATTCTAACTGAGTTTTGGAAGATTATATTTTTCTAGGAATATGTCCATTTCCTCCACGTTGTCCAGTTTGTTGCAATAGAGTTGTTTGTAGTATTTTTTTTTTAACAATCCTTTGTATTTCAGCAGGGTCTGTTGTTATTTCACGTCTTTCGTTTTTGATTCTGTTTATTTGGGTCCTCTGTCTTTGCTTCTTGGTGAGCCTGACTAGAGGTTCATCAATCTTGTTTATCCTTTCAAAGAACCAGTGCTTGGTTTTGTTGATCTTTTGTATCGTTTGGTCTCTATGTTGCTTATCTCCACTCTGATCTTTATTATTTCCTTCCTTCCTTCTGCTTACAGTGGGCTTTTCTTGTTGCTCTCTTTCTAACTCTTTGATTTTTAGGGTTAGGTAATTTATTACCATTGTTTCTTGTTTTTTTTGCATTAGGCTTGTAGAGCTATGAACTTCCCTCTCAAAACTGCTTTTGCTGTGTCCCATAGATTTTGGATTGTTGTGTTTTCATTGTCATTTGTTGCCATGATGTTTTTTATTTCTTTCTTGATCTCACTGGTGACCCAGTCATTGTTTAATAGCATGCTGTTTAGTCTCCATGTGTTTGATTTCTTTGGATTTTTTTTATTGTAGTTGATTTCCAGAGTTATGCCACTGTGATATGAGAAGATGCTTGATATGATTTCCATCATTTTGAATTTGAAGAGACTTTATCTATGTCCCAACATATGGTCTGTCTTTGAAAATGACCCATGTGCACTTGAGAAGAATGTATATTCTGTGGCTTTGGGGTGAAATGTATGTTCTGAAGATGTCAATTAATTCCATCTGATCTAGTGAGTCATTTAGGATTGATATTTCTTTGCTTATTTTTTGTTTAGAAGATTTGTCAAATGGTGATACTGGGGTTTTAATCTCTGTTGATATCCTCCAAGAAAAAAAAATTTTTTTAAGAATTTGGGTGCTTCTGTATTGGGTGCGTATATGTTTACCAGAGTTATTTCTTCTTTTTGGATTTCTCCCTTTAGTATTATGAAGTGGCCTTCCTTATCTCTTTTATGTCCTTCACTTTGAGATATAATTTGCCAGATGTAAGTATTGCTACCCCAGCTTTTTTTTCATTTCCATTCACTTGGAAAACCTTTTTCCATCCCTTCACCCTCAGTCTTTGTGTTTGTGTGCGTCTTTAATTCTGAGGTGGGTTTCTTGTAGACAGCAGATATATGGGCCTTGTTTTCTTATGCAATGTTTTACCCTATGTCTTTTGATTGTAGCACTTAATCTATTTACATTTAAAGTTATTATTGATAGGTACTTATTTGTCACCATTTTTCTTCTATGTGTCTGTGTTCCTTCTTCACTTAATTTTTTAATTTATTATTATTATTATTATTATTATTATTATTATTATTTTTACAGCAGACCCTTTAGCATTTCTTGCATTGGTTGTTTGGTTGAAAGAAATTCACTCAGTCCTTTTTTTTGTCTGTGATGTTCCTGATTTCACCCTCAATTTTAATTGATAGCCTTGTTTGGTACAGTATTCTTGGATTCAGACCCTTCCTTTGCATGATTTTGTAGATATATTTCATTTCATTCCCTTCTTGCCTGATGAGTTTTTGTTGAGAAATCAGTTGCTAGTCTGATGGGGGTTCCTTTGTATGTACCTTTCTATCTCTAGTCACTTTTAAGATTCTTACTTTGTCATTGGTGTCTGCCAGTTTTATTATAATGTGCCTCTGTGTTGCTCTTTTGGGGTTTATTTTGCTTGGGACTCTGAACTTCTTGGATTTGTGTGGGTTTTTTTCTTCCCTATATGAGGGAAATTTTCTGTCATTATTTCTTCAAACAGGTTTTCTACTTCTTGCTAAGTTTTCTTTCCTTCTGTAACCCTTATATGCAGATTTGTTTTCTTTCATGTTGTCTCAACGTTTCGTCAGGTTCTCCACCTGATTTTTATTTTTATTTTCTAGAAGCTGCTCTACTTGGGTATTTTTTTCTCTTCTTGTCTTCTAGCTCACTGATGCAGTCTTCTTTTTCTAGTCTACTCTTGATGCTTTCTATTGAGTTCTTTACAGTAGCTATGTCATTTTTTCATTTCTTCTTGGTTCTTTATTTCTTCTTGGTTCTTACTCATATTGTAGAATTTGTCTTTCATTCTTTTTAGCCACCTTATGACCATTTCTATGAATTCTTGCTCTGATAGGTTGCTTGCCTCTAATTTGTTTACTTACTTTTGTGGTGATGCCTGCTTTTCTTTCTTATGTGGGCTGTTCCTTGGTCTCTCTTCTCTGTTTGTCTGGTTATGTAATTCTCTCTCTCCTTATCCCTGGCGAAATCTGACTTGTCCATAATGGAGTGAAGAGCTCCCCTGAATCTGCATGTTTGTGCCAATTGGGTAGAGGTGTTCTGGGGTTCCCAGCTATTCAGTGGTTGCTGCAGTTTTAGATTTTCAGGCTTCAATTTTCTACATAGTTATTGGCCAATTCAGATTTTTTAATTTTTCCTGGTTGAGTTTTGGAAGGTTGTATTTTTCTAAGAATATGTCCATTTCATCTAGGTTGACCAGTTTGTTGGAATAGAGTTGCTCATAGTATTTTTTATGATTATTCATATTACAGTGGGTTCTGTTGTTATTTCACCTTTTTATTTCTGATTTTGTTTATTTGTGTCCTCTCTCTTTGCTTCTTGGTGAGCTTGGCTAGAGGTTTATCAATCTTGTTTATCCTTTCAAAGAACCAGCTTTTGCTTTTGTTGATCTTTTGTGTATGTATGTGTGTGTGTGTATATATATATATATATATATATATATATATATATATGTCTCTATGTCATTTATTTCCACTCTGGTCTTTATTATTTCTTTCTGCTCACACTTGGCTTTTCTTGTTGCTCTGTTTTTAATTCTTAAAGTTGCAGAGTTAGATAGTTTATTACCAGTTTTTCTTTTTAGTGTGTTTTTTTAAATTTTATTTTGTTTTTGTTTTTTAGGTAGGCCTGTAGTGCTACCAAATTCCCTCTTCAGGACTGCTTTTACTATGTTCCATAGATTTGGGGTTGTTGTGTTTTAATTATAATTTGTTTTCAAGATTTATTTCTATTTCTTCTTTGATCTCTTTGGTGACCCAATCATTTTTAATAGTATGCTATTCAGCCTCTAAGTGTTAGAAAATTTGTGATTGTTTTTATTGTAGCTGATTTCTAATTTTATGCCATTGTGATCTGAGAAGATGTTTGATATTATTATAAGCTTCTTCAATTTGGAGAGACTGCCTGTGTCCTAGTATGTGGTGTATTTTTGAAAATGTCCCATATAGTCTTGAGTAGAATATATGTTCTGTAGCTTTGGGGTTGAATGTTCTGAAGATGTAAATTAAGTCAATCTGATATAGTGAGTCATTTAGGATTGTTGTTTCTTTGCCGATTTTTTTTTTTTGTCTAGAGGATTTATCCAGTGATGTTAATGGAGTATTAAGTCTCCTATAATGATTGCATTGGTGTCAATCACTCCCTTGATATCTTTCAGAATTTTTTTTTTTTAATGTATTTGGGTGCTTCTGCATTTGGTGAATATATTGTATGTTAACCAGAGTTATATCCTCTTGTTGTGTCAATCCCTTTAGAATTAAGAAGTGGCCTTCCTTGTCTCTTGTTATAGTCTTCACACACATAAACCTCTTGAGAGATAAAAACCATATAATTACATCAATTGATGCAGAAATAGCATTTGAAAAAATCCAACACCTTTCTGGATACAAACTGTCAGCAAGGTAGGAATAGAAGAATCATATCTCAATATACCAAAAGCTATATGTGAAAAACCTACAGCTAACATCATACCTAATGGGCAAAATCTAAAACATTTTCTCTAAGAATAGGAAAAAGACAGGGATCTCCACTCAGCACTGCTGTTCCACATTCTAATGGAAGTACTAGCCATGGCGATCAGACAAGAAGAAGTAATAAAAGGCAGCCAAATTGGAAAATTAAAATAAAAATTGTCATTATTAGAAGATGAAATGATACTGTGCACATAAAACCTAAAGTCTCCATAAAAAACTACTAGATGTAATAAATGAACTTGGCAATGTTTCAGGACACAAAATTAACACCCAGAAGTCGATGGCTTTTTTATACACCAAGAATGAACTCACAGAAAGAGAAACTAACAAAATAATCCAATTAACCATTGCAATAAATGAAAAATTAAGATACCTAGGAATAAATTTAACCAAGGAGATAAAGGACCTGCACTCAGAATATTATAGGATACTGAAAAAAAAAAAAAAAGGATAGAGGAGGGCATAAACAAATGGAAAAATATACAATGTTCATGGATTGGTAGAATCAACATCAATAAATGTCCATACTACCCAAAGAAACATAATTTCAGTGCAATCCCCATTAAAATACAAAGGACATACTTTTAAGTCCTAGAACAAAATCTCCAAAAATTCATCTGAAATAAAAAAAGAAAAGACCTCAAATAGCTACTGCAACCTTGAGAAAGAAGAACAAAGTTGAAGGGGTCACAATACCAGATATCAAGCTATACTACAAAGCCATGGTTCTCAAAATTGCCTGGCACTGGCACAAGAAAAGACATATAGACCAATGGAACAGACAGAGAACCCAGAAAGTGACACAGGCCATTCTGCTCAATTAATATTTGACAAAGGAGTCAAGGGCATACAGTGAAGTCAAGACAGTCTCTTCAATAAACAGTGTTGGGAAAATTGGACAGATGCATGCAAAAAAATGAAACTAGACCACCAACTTACACCATACAAAAAAATAAACTCAAAATGGCTAAAGGACTTAAACATAATATGGAAAACCATAAAAATCTTAGAATAAGATATAAGAAGCAAAATAGCAGACATTTATCACAGTAATTACTGATACAGCTCCAAGGGCAACAGAAACTAAAGAGTAAATAAACACATAGGACTACATCCAAATAGAAAGCTTCTGCACAACAAAAGAAATGACTAACAGAACAACAAGAAAGCCCACTGCATGGGAGAACATATTTGCCAATGCTATCTCAGATAAGGTTTTAATCTCCAAAATTTATAGGGAACTCATACATCTTAACAAAAGGAAGATAAACAATCCAATAAAAATGGGCCAAGAGCCTAAATAAACACTTTTGAAGAGAAGACATACAGAAGTCCAAGAGACATGAAAACATGCTCAAAGTCACTAATCATTTGAGAGATGTAAATCAAAACAACAATGAGGTATCATCTCACAGCTGTCTGAATGCTATCATCAGCAAATCAGCAAGTGACAAGTGTTGGAGAGGATGTGGAGAAAAAGGAACCGGTTGCATTGCTGGTGGGAATGCAGACTGGTGCAGCCACTGTGGAAAACAGTATGGAGTTTCATCAAAAAACTAAAAATGGAACTACCATTTGCCCCAGTGGTCCCACTGCTAGGTATATATACCAAGAAAACAGAAACATTAATGGAAAGAATATATGCTTGCTATGTTCATAACAGCACAATTTACAATAGCTAAGATTTGGAAACAACTTAAGTCCCCAACAGCAGATGAGTGGATTAAAAACAGTGGTACATCTACACAGTGGAATACTATGCTGCTATAAAAATGAAGTGACTTTTATAATTTGTAGCAGCATGGATGATACTGGTGAGCATTATGCTAAGTGAAATAAGCCGGTTGGAGAAAGATAAAAATCACATGATTTCACTCATATGTGGGATATAATGAGCAACATAATTTTTCTTTATTCTTTATTTAAAATATATTTTATTGATTTTTTACAGAGAGGAAGAGAGAGGGATAGATAGTTAGAAACATCGATGAGAGAGAATCATTGATCAGCTGCCTACTGGGGATGTGCCCGCAACCAAGGTACATGCCCTTGACCGGAATCGAACCCCGGACCCTTCAGTCCACAGGCCAACGCTCCATCCACTGAGCCAAATCGGTTTCGGTGAGCAACATAATTTGATGAACAAGAATAGATCCAGAAACAAATGGCAGGGAAGGGGGTTGTTAGAGAGGAATCAAAAGGCTTGAATGCATGGATATTAGCATAACCAATGAACACAGACACTGGGCGGTGTGGGTTTGCCCTGGGTGGGAATGGCTGGGTGGTGGGGTCAAGTGGGGAAAAAGGAGAGATATGTAAAACTTTAGACAATAAATACATAAAAAAATAAAAATAAATAAATAAATAGGAAAACTGTGGTACATCTACACAATGCAATACTGTGCTGCTGTAAAAATGAAGGAATCCTTACTATTTGCAACAGCATTGATAGAACTGCAGAGCATTATGCTAAGCTAAATAAGCCAGTGAGAGAAAGATAAATATCACATGATCTCACTCATTTGTGGAATATAAAGAACATCATAAACTGATTAACAGAAATAGATACAGAGACAAAGCAACATTGAACAGACTGCAAACTACAGCAGGAAGTCAGGGGAGGGTTGGGGGATTAAGAGATCAACTGAAGGACTTTTATGCACGCATATAAGTATATCCAATGGACACAGACACTGTCAGTGGGTGAGGGCATGTGCCAGGGGGTAGGGGAAGCTGGGGAAGGTCAATGGGGGAAAAAGGAGACATATGTACTACTATTTGTAATATTTTAAACAATAAAAATAAATTTTTAAAAAAGTTATATGTGGCTAGGGGTTAGTTAGTTAAGGGAAATTTCTCAGAATCTGAGCTCACTAGAGAACCTGAATTCTACTTTCCTTGTGCAAACAAATTTTAAGTCTTAGTTTGGGATCTTTTGTTATGAAATTATCTCCAAATTTATAAAGGACAAGGTTCACCTATTAAAATCATGTTCAAATCTAATCTCGGGTACTCACTCAGCTGAGTTTATTGAAGCAGCCATCTGGATAATCAACATCATTGTTATTTCACCGTAAATCATTTATTTTCTTTTGTATTGTACTCATATATAAAATTGTCACTGGGTGAATTAAAATATCTTGATCAGCTTAAAGAAAATATACCTCAATGCACTTCAATAAATTTGTGGTGATTACCATCATGTACCTTTGTAAATTATAAAACACACCACCACCAACTAATATATGCTACTTTAAAGACATTGCCAATCCAGTTGGTTTTCTTTTAATATTGTAGCTTGCAGAATCTCCTTGGTTTTTCATTTCTTATTGGCTAAGTTATATATCATAATTACATGCCACACTCATAATGCCTGAAAATGGCTAGATTTGAGCAAGATCACACACTTCTTTGCATAGAAGCTTAATTCTTATTAAATTAGAAGTTGTGAAATATATGGAAAACGGGAGGTACTTGCCCTCATAAAGATCGAAAGATTAAGGCAATTTACATTTTTCAAGCAAGGTTGTCCCATCCTTTATCTCCTTTCTTATTTCCACCCAGTATAATTGCTTTTATATTTCTGGAAAAGTTACTTAACAAATACTGAGCCTTAAAGTCTTCATCTGTATAATGGGGGAAATATTGATTACTTTACAGTATTATTATGATAACCAATGAGATAAAATGTATGTTGCACAAACTACAAATTGTTCCCCTATATTCCATACTATCCTTCTCTCATAGTAGTAGAAATATTAATTTTATTTTGTCACAAGACCACCTGAATAAAGACCTCATGTCCTGGGTGCTTTTAAATCTGACTGTGGATATGTGACTGAGTTCTCACCAAAGGGATCATGATGGAGAAAAAGAAACTGGCAAGAAATAGGGTGCAACCTCCAACTAACTGCCAGCAAAAACTGAGTTCTGTCAACTTTCCAGTAAGTAAATTTAGAAGCTGATATAAGCCCTGTTGAGCATTCATGTGAAACATAGTTTTAGCCAACACTTGATTTGAGCCTTATGAAGGAGAGATCATGAAACACGGGATGCAGCTAAGCCATGCCCAGATTCCTGACCCAGAGCTGCTTTAAACTGCTAAATGTTGAGATAATTTATTATGCAGCAATAGGTAATTAGCACAGGGATAAATGTGTGAGTGAGGTGTGTGAATTTCAAGAAGTGTTCTTAAAAAGAGAAGGCATGCCATTCTTCTGTACCTCCCCCTTGATAGTTGAAATAAGAAAATAATGGCTGGAACTCTAGCAGCTATTTTGAACCAGCAGGTGAAAACAGAGTAGGGGACTAAGTAAAAAGAAACAGATTCCACAGGTTATGATGAATAATACCAATCTGGATCACCTACAACTACTTATAATTATTATAATAATGCTCTTAGACACTATTCTTAATACATAAGAAAATCTTTTAAGGTTTCTTTCTGTTCATTCAATAAGTTAAAATATCCAGAAATAAATTTAACCAAGAAGGTGTAGACTTGCATACTGAAAACTGTAAGGCATTATTGAAAGAAATGTAAAAATATGCAAATAAATAGGAAAATAGCCTATGCTAATGTACAGAAAAAATAATATAATTGAAATATCCATACTACTTATACCAAACTACAGGTTCAATGAAATATCTATAAAATACCAATGGCATTTTTCTTCCAAAATAAGAGTAAATAACTTTAAAAATACATAAAACACCCCAAATAGGCAAAGAAATAATGAGAAAGAATAACAAATGTGGAGGTATTGATTTAAAACAAAACTATAAAGTTATAGTAATCAAAACAATATGGTACTGGCACAGAAAGAAACACATGAATCAATGGAATAGAATAGAAAACCCAGAAATAAAATCACACTTATAAGATCAATTAATCTACATCAACAAAGAAGGCAAAAATTTTCAATGGGGAAAAGACTGTCTTTTCAATAAAATGTGTAGGGAAAGATGATTAAACATGTGCAAAATAATGAAAATGGACATTACCTTGCAACATGCACAAAAGTTAACTTGAAATGGTGAAAAATGTATAGTGCTTTTTCACCATTTAATGGTGAAAAATCCCCACAAAGAAACAAAACAAAAACTCATAGACAGACAACAATATGGTGATTACCAAAGGGAAAGGGGTGATGGAGAAGGTAGAAGAGGATAAAGGGTGGGGTAAAAGCTAATGGAAGGGGACTTGACATGGGATGATGAACACACAATACATTGTACAGATGATGTATTATAGAATTGTACAACTGATCACCTCATAATTCTACAGAAATTGATCCAAAAAGAGGATATAACCATTGAAAACATGTAACCACTCAGTATAGAAACACCAAAATATGAAAAAAACAAAAAAAACAATTCTGAATAACTTTAAGGGGGAGATCTACAACAATACAATTATAGCAGAGGATTTTAATATGCCATTGACTTTGATGGATAGATCTTACAAAGAAAAAAAATCAACAAGGAAACAGTTACTCTAAATAACAAACTGGATAAGAGGGATTTAATGAACATTTCAGAACATTTCACTCCAAAGCTGCAGATTATGGATTCTTTTCAAGTGCACATGGGTCATTCTCAAAGATAGGCCACATATTATGACAAAAAAAGAGATGGAAATAATATCAAGACCACAATGGCATAAAATTAGATATCAAATACAGTTAAAACAATAAAAAAAATTCGAACTTGCATAAACCGGTTTGGCTCAGTGGATAGAGTATCGGCCTGGGGACTGAAGGGTCCCGGGTTTGATTCCGGTCAAGGCACATCCCCAGTCGGGGGTGTGCAGGAGGCAGCTGATCGATGTTTCTCTCTCATCAATGTTTCTAACTTTCTATCCTTCTCCCTTTCTCTCTGTGGAAAATCAATAAAATATATTTTTAAAAAAATTGAACTCATGGAAGCTAAATAGCATGTTATTGAACAATTAATGGCTTATCAATGAGTTCAATAAAGAAATCAAGAAAATCCTGGAGAAGATGCAAATGAACACACAAGAACCAAAAATCTATGGGACATAACAAAAGCAATCCAGGGAAGAAAGATCCTAGCACTACAGGACTACTTAAAAAAATAAGAAAAATTATTATTAAACTATCTAATCCTACAACTTAAAGAATTAAAGGAGAACAACAAGAAAAGCCCAGAGTAAGTAGAAGACATGAAATAATGAAGATCAGAGCAGAAACAAATGACATAGAACCTAACATACACACACACACACACACACACACACACACACACACACACACAAGATCAATGAAACCAAGAGCTGTTTCTTTGAAAAGATAAACAAGATTGAAGAACCTTCAGACAGATTCATCAAGGGACAAAGAGAAAGTACCCCCCAAAAGTAAAATCTGAAATGAAAGCAGTGAAGTAACAACTCACACCACAGAAATAGAAAGGGTTGTAAGAAAATTCTATAAACCACTATATGCCAACAAGTTGGACAATGTGGATGAAATAGATAATTTCCTAGAAATATACAATCTTCCAAAGCTGAATCAGGAAGAATCAGAAAACCTGAATAGGCCAATGTCAACTGATTAAATGGAAGCAGCAAAACAAACAAACAAACAAACAAAACAAAAACAAAACAAAACAACAACACACATACACACACACACACAAAAAAAAAAACTTCAAGCAAACAAAAACCTTACTCTGGACAGCTTCATAGGAGAGTTTTACCAAACATTAAAAAGATAACCAACACATACACTCCTTAAACTATTATAAAATATCCAAGAGAAAGGAATACTTCCAGGCTCTTTTTATGAAGCCAGCATTATCCTACTTACAAAACCAGATAAAGACACTACAAAGAAAGAAAATTACATGCCAATATTCCTGATGACCATAGATGCTAAAATCTTCAAAAAGAAATTAGCAAATCAGATTTCAAATTATATTAGAAAGATCATACACCATGACCAAGTGGGATTTATTCCAATGATGCAAGGCTGGTACAATATTTGCAAATCAGTAAATGAAATATATCACATAAACAAATTGAAGGACAAAAATCACATGACCATACCAATTGATATAGAAAAAGCATTTGACAAAATTAAACACTGATTTTTGATAAAAACTCTTAGCAATGGGGGAATAGAGGGAACATTCCACAACATAATAAAGGCTCATAATAAAGGCTATATATGACAAACCTACAGCCAACATCATACTCAAAAGGCAAAAACTAAAACCATTTCCACTAAAACAGGAACAAGACAGGGACATCAAGTTTCACTACTCTTATTCAACATAGTACTGGTAGTCTTAGGCACAGTGATAAGAAAAGAAGAAAATATAAAAGGCAGCCAATTTGAAAAGAAGAAAGTAAAACTGTATTATTGTTAGATAACAATATTTTTCAAAGAAGATCCTATAGACTCCACCAAAAAACTATTAGATTTAATAAATGAATTCATCAATGTAGCAGGATACAAATTTAATACCCAGAAATTGATGACATTAAAAAACAATAATGAATTCTGAGAAAGATAAACAGACAAAAAAAATCCCATTGACAATTGCAACAAAAAAATTAAGATACTTAGGATTAAACTTAACCAATGAGATAAAACACCTATTTGTATTCAGAAAACTGCAGGACTTTGAAAAAGGAGATAGAGAAAGATATCAACAAGTGAAGAAATATATGGAATTCATGGATTGGTAGAATAAACATCATTAAAATGCCCACACTACCCAAAGCAATTTACTGTATAGATTCAATGCAATCCTTATTAAAATACCAATGGCATATTTCACAGATCCAGCACAAATATTCCAAAATTTTATATGGAACCTAAAAAAGACCCCAAATAGCCACAAAATCTTGAGAAAGTATAACAAGAGTTGGAGGAATCATAATACCAGATATAAAGTTATACTACAAAGCCACTGTAATCAAAACATTGTGGTACTGGCACAAGAACAGTCATATAGATCAGAGAACCCAGAAATCAACTGAAGTCATTATTCTTAGTAAATATTTGACAAATGAGGCAGGAGCATAAAATGGAGTCCAGACAGTCTCTTAAATAAATGGAGTTGGAAAAATTGGACAGATACATGCAAAAAAAAAAAAAAAAATGAAACCAGATCACCAACTTACATCATACAAAGTAATAAATTCAAAATGGATGAAAGACTTCAATGTAAGATGCAAAACGATAAAAATCCTAAAAAAAATAACAACAACAAAAAAAAAACATAGGCAACAAAGTTTCATACATCACTCATAGCAATATGTTTGCCCATACATCTCCTAGGGCAATGGAAACAAAAGAGAAAATAAACAAATGGGACTACATCCTAATAAAAAGCATCCACACAGCAAAATAAATCATCAACAAAATAAAATGGTAGCCCACTGTATTGGAGAACATATTTGGCAATGATACATCTGATCATGATTAATATCCCATATATATAAGAAACTCATATAACTTAAGAGGAAGACAAACAATCCAATTAAAAAAAATGGGCAATGGACCTAAATAGACACTTCTCCAAATCGGACATATAGATGGCCAAGAGACATATGAAAAAATGCTCAATGTCTCTGATAATCAGAGAGATGCAAATTAAATTAACTATGAACTATCACCTCACACCTGTAAGAATGACTACTATCAACAAATTAACAAATGACAAGTTCTGGTGAGGATGTGGAGAAAAAGGAATTCTAGTATACTGTTGGTAGGAATGCATATAGATGCAACCACTAACAGAAACAGTATGCATTTTTCTCAAAATATTAAAAATGGAACTTCCTTTTGACCTGGCAATTCCACTTCTTGGAATATATTATAAAACCCCCAAAACACCAATCAACGAATATATATGCAGCCCTATGTTCATAGCAGCATTATTTATAATACAATACTTAAGATTTGGAAACAGCCCAAGTTCTCATCAGTACATGAATGGATAAAAAAAAGTTGTGGGACAGGAGCCCAAAAATATGGCCACTGGCAGTACAGAGGTGAGGGAGAGGAAGTGAGTGAGGGTATGAAAGGAGAGTGTATGGTTGTGCGTGGTGTGTGTATGAGTGAGTGAAGAAAAGTTAAATGTCACAGGAGCAGCAGGGGCTGGCATACAGGCTCTCCTTGACAAGAAGAGACTACCACCGCTGTGGGCACTTCCCAGATGGTGGGACTCCAGCATGGAGCCCATGCCATCTTGAAGGGGAGAATGGCCTTTTTTTAGGAACTCATCAACACCACCAACCAGACAGGCCTTGGAACTGTCCCACGACCACTCTAGCCACATACTGCTGCATTACCCACAGACCCATGGACCTTGGGGCCTCCACCTCCAAAGGTGCACTGCTCAGCAGATTTAAGTGCAACCCTCCCCATGTCCAGTGGCAGAACTCCAGATTCATGCTTATCCAGCCCCACAGGCTGCCAGAGCACTCCAATCTGGATCCACACATTTCCAGCCCAGCTGTGCAGGCAGCCAGGGCATTCTACTCCTTCGGCAGCCCTTGGGAACTACTGAAAGCACTGAGGGTGTGATTCTTCAAATACAGGGGCTTGCAGCCTCATGGTAGAAATTCTGAATTCCCTCTTCCTGGATAAATGCCCACATTCACTCCAGTGCACCCCTCAGAGTGCATCAGAACCCTGTGTCTGAAAAGTGCAACCCGCAGAGGCAAAGTTCCATAAGGCAGGCACCCTGAGCCTAACTACCTACCCATAGGGCACTAGTGGGAGCCATTGTGAGCTCTCCCTGGGTGCAATCTTGAACAAGCGTGGGGTGCACTACACCCCAGCAGTAGAACTTTTTAATTAACTCATACTGGATACCGGCCGACAGGCACCTCAATTGTGTGGCTACACTGCCAGGGCCCTTCAGAGTCCTTCAGTGTGCCTTGATGGCAAATGTACCACGGGTTCTCCTGTGAGCCGCCATTGGGAGTAAGTGTCTATCCACCACAGCTGCAACAGCAAAAGCTGGGTCTGCCCACCCCATGTCTGCAGAACTCTGGGCACCACAGTCATGCCTTTACAGAGAGTAGGGCCCCTGAGCCCTATAACCCCAACATATGGATTCTGGGTGACACTGTGAATCCCTACTGGGCACGTGTGATTTCAATTAAGGGTGCAAGACATCAAAAATTTTTTTTTTAATATATTTTATTGATTTTTTACAGAGAGGAGGAGAGAAGGATAGAGAGCTAGAAACGTCAATGAGAGAGAAACATCGACCAGCCGCCTCTTGCACACACCCTACTGGGGATGTGCCCACAACCAATGTACATGCCCTTGACCAGAATCGAACCTGGGACCCCCCAGTCCACAGACCGACACTCTACCACTGAGCCAAACCAGTTTCGGCAAGACATAAAAAATTTGGACACTCCCCTCCATGGCGACTAACTTCTAGACACTGCAGTTGTGCTTCTCAAGCTCACAGGCCTACATCACAGGAACCCAAATAGCACAAGTAGGGAGCTACACTAGATTAACAAACTCAGGAGAACTGAGAGATTATGCCAGTAGCACCATCCCCAAAAGAACCTGGGTAGCAAAGCAATTGGATCTACAATTAAAACATTACAGGAAAACATGGGAATACAAAAAAGCAATCCCCAAAGGAAAGAAAAAGAGGAACCACCAGAAAGGGAGTTAAATGAATTTGAGGCTAGCAGCTTAACAGAGATAGAATTCAGAGTAATGGTTATAAGGATGTTTAATTTTGTTTTATTAAATTATTATCTGTGTACATATTTTAACATTGCTTCCCCCACCCATACATACCCTCCCTCCCCAGAGTTTTGTGTCCATTGGTTGTACTTATATGCATGTATACAAGTCCTTCGGTTGATCTCTTATCTCCCCCAG
The DNA here is from genome assembly GCF_014108245.1 of Pipistrellus kuhlii. NCBI lineage: Eukaryota > Metazoa > Chordata > Mammalia > Chiroptera > Vespertilionidae > Pipistrellus > Pipistrellus kuhlii. Next base: position 2,549,122 of record NW_023425533.1, on the reverse strand, counting down.
ATCTCCCTTCCCTTCCCACTGTAATTGGACAGTCTGCTTATTGCTTTACTGTCTTTATATCTGTCTTTCGGTTCATCAGTTTATAATGTTCTTTAATATTCATAAATGAGTGAGGTCATGTGGTATTTCTCTTTCATTGACTGGCTTATTTCACTCAGTATAATGTTCTCTAATTCTATTGAGGTTGCTGCAAATGATGAGAATTCCTTCTTTTTATGGCAGCTTAGTATTCCATTGTGTAGATGTACCATAGCTTTTTTTTTTTATCCAATCATCTGCTGATGGGCACCTAGGCTGTTTCCAAATTATAGCTATTGTAGTTTGTGCTTCTATGAGCATAGGGGTGCATATATCCTTTCTGATTGGTGTTTCTAGTTTCTTGGGTTATGTTCCTAGGAGTGGGATTACTGGGTCAAATGGGAATTCCATTTTCAGTTTTTTGAGGAAACTCCATACTGTCCTCCACAGTGGTTGTACTAGTCTGCATTCCCACCAGCAGTGCATGAGGGTACCTTTTTCTCTGCAGCCTCACCAACACTTGTCATTTGTTGATTTGTTGATGTTGACTATTCTGACAGGTGTGAGATGGTAATGCATTGTCATTTTGATTTGCATCTCTCTGATAATTAGTTACTTTGAGCATGTTTTCATGTGCCTCTTTGACCTTCCTTCTGTCTTCTTTTGAAAATATTCTATTTAGGTCCATTGCCCATTTTTTAATTGGATCATTCATTTTCCTTTTATTTAGTTGTATGAGCTGTCTATAGATGTTGGAGATTAAACCTTTATCAGTGATAACATTGGAACAGTGGGCTTTCTTGTTTTGTTTTGTTGATGGTTTCTTTTTCTGTAAAAAAGCTTTTTATTTTGATGTAGTCCCATTTGTTTATTTTCTCTTTAGCTTCCATTGCCCTAAGGGCAGTATCAGTGAAGAAATTCTTTTGGCATATGTCTGAGATTTTGCTGCCTGTGGATGCTTCTAGTATTTTTATGGTATCCCGTCTGATGTTTAAGTCCTGTATTCATTTTGAGTTTATTTTTGTGTATGGTGTCAGTTGGTGATCTAGTTTCATTCTTTTGCATGTCCAATTTTCCCAACACCATTTATTGAAGAGACTGTCTTGACTCCATTATATATTCGTGCCTCCTTTGTCAAATATTAATTGAGCATAGTGATTTGGGTTGATATCTGGGTTCTCCATTCTATTCCATTGATCTATAATATGTCTGTTCTTGTGCCAGTACGAGGCTGTTTTGAGAACAGTGGCTTTGTAATACAGCTTGAAGTCTGGTATTGAGATCCCTCCTACTTTACTCTTCTTTCTCAGGATTGCTGTGGCTATTCAGGGTCTTTATTGTTCCAAATGAACTTTTGGAGAGTTCTTTCTAGGTCAGTGAAATATGCTGTTGGTATTTTAATGGGGAGTGCATTGAACCTATAGATTGCTTTGGAAAGTATGGACATTTTGATGATGTTGATTCTACCAATCAATGAACATGGTATGTTCTTCCATCTGTTTACATCTTCCTCTACCTCTTTTTTCAGTGTCGTGTAGTTTTCCGCAAATAGGTCCTTTACTTCCTTAGTTAAGTTTATTCCTAGGTATCTTAATTTTTTTGGTGCGATGGTAAATGGAATTGCTTTTTTAGTCTCTGTTTCTATAAGTTCACAGTTGGTGTATAGAAATGCCATAGATATTTTGGCGTTAATTTTGTATCTTGCTACATTGTCAAATTCATTTATTAAGGCAATTAGTTTTTTAATGGAGTCTTTTGGGTTTTTTTATGTACAATATCATGTCATTTGCAAATAAGGATAACTTTACTTCTTCTTTTCCAATTTGGATGCCTTTTATTTCCTCTTCTTATCTAATTGCAATGGCTAGTACTTCCAGAACTATGTCAAATAGGAGTGGTGAGAGTGGGCATTCCTGTCTTGTTCCTGTTCTTAGAGGGAATGGTTTTAGTTTTTGCCCATTGAGTATGATGTTTACTGTGGGTTTATCATATATAGCGTTTATTATGTTGAGGTATGATCCTTGTACTCCCACCTTGTTGAGAGTTTTTATCAGGAAAGCATGTTGGATTTTTATCAATTGCTTTTTCTGCATCAATTGATATGACTATATAATTTTTATCTTTCAATTTGTTCATGTGATGTATTGTGTTTATTGATTTGCGGATATTGTACCAACGTTTGCATTCCTGGAATAAATCTTACTTGGTCATGGTGTATGATCTTTGTGATGCTCTGCCGGAGCCAATTTGCTAAAATTTCATTAAGGATTTTGGCATCTATGTTCATGAGGGATATTGGCCTGTAATTCTCTTTCATTGAGTTGTCTTTATCTGGTTTTGGTATTATGGTGATGCTGGCTTCATAGAAGGAGTTTGGAAGTGTTCCATCCTCTTGAATTTTTTGGAATAGTCTGAGGACAATAGGTTTTAGTTCCTCTTTGAATGTTTCTTAAATCTCTCCTGTGAAGCCATCTGGTCCTGGGCTTTTGTTTGCTGGAAGATTTTTGATGAATGTTTCAATTTCTTCCCAAGTCACTGGTCTATTGAGATTTTTAGATTCTTCCTGATTGTGTTTTGGAAGATTTTATTTTTCTGGGAATATGTCCATTTTTTCCAGGTTGTTCAGTTTGTTGGAATACAGTTGTTTGTAGTAAATTCAAATCCTTTGAATTTTGGCGGGGTCTGTTGTTATTTCACCTCTTTCATTTCTGATTTTGTTTGAGTCCTCTCTCTTTGTTTCTTGGTTAGCCTGGCTAGAGGTTCATCTATCTTGTTTATCCTTTCAAAGAACCAGCTCTTGGTTTTGTTGATCTTATGTAGTGTTTCTTTGGTCTCTATGTCATGTATCTCCAGTCTGATTTTTGTTATTTCCTTCTTTCTGCTTACACTGGTTTTTTCTTGTTGCTTTTTTTCTAACTCTTTGAGTTGTAGAGTTAGATAATTTGTTACCATTTTTTCTTGTTTTCTGCAATAGGCTTGTAAGGATATGAACTTCCCTCTCAAAACTGCTTTTGCTGTGTCCCATAGTTTTGGATTGTTGTGTTTTCATTGTCACTTGTTTCCAGGATGTTTTTAATTTCTTCCTTGATTTCTCTGGTAACCCAGTCCCTGTTTAATAACATGCTATTTAGTCTCCATGTGTTTCATTTCTTTGGATTATTTTTATTTTAGTTAATTTCCAGGTTTATGCCACTCTAATCTGAGAAGATGCTTGATATAATTTCTATTTTTCTTGAATTTGAAGAAACTTTGCTTATGTCCCAACATGTGGTCTATCTTTGAGAATGTCCCATATGCACTTGAGAGGAATGTATATTCTGTGGCTTTGGGGTGGAATGTTCTGAAGATGTCGATTATTTCCAGCTGGTCTAGTGAGTCATTTAGGATTGATAGTTCTTTTCTGATTTTTGTTTAGATGATTTGTCGAAGGGTGAAAGTGGGATATTAAAATCTCGTACTATGATTGTATTGCTATTAATCTCTCCCTTAATGTCCTACAGCAGGTTTTTTTTTTAATGTATTTGGGTGCTCCTGTATTGGGTGCATTTATATTTACCAGGGTTATTTCTTCTTGTTGGATTTCTCCCTTTAGTATTATGAAGTGGCCTTCATTATCTCTTGTTATGTCCTTCACTTTGAGATCTAATTTGTCAGATATAAGTATTGCTTCCTCCAGCTTTTTTTTTTTTTTTTTTCATTTCCATTCTCCTGGAAAACCTTTTTTCATCCCTTCACCCTCAGTCTGTGTGCCTCTTTTTTTCTGTGCTGGGTTTTTTGTAGACAACAGGTGTATGGGTCTTGATTTCTTATCCAATCTGTTTCCCTATGTCTTTTGATTGGACCATTTAATCCATTTACATTTAAAGATATTATTGAAAGGTACTCATTTGACACCATTTTTATTCTATACCTCTGTGTTTCTTCTTTGCTTCCTATTTCTTTATTTTTACAGTAGACCCTTTAGCATTTCTTGCATTGCTGGTTTGGTGGAGATAAATTCCTTCAGTCTTTTTTTTTTTTTTTTTTTGTCTGTGATGCTCCTGATTTCCCCTTTAATGTTAATTGATAGCCTTGTTGGGTACAGTATTCTTGGATTCAGACCCTTCCTTTGCATGACTTTGTATATTTCATCCCATTCCCTTCTGGCTTGATAAGTTTCTGTGAGAAATCAGTTGCTAGTCTGATGGAGGTTCCTTTGTATGTAACTTTCTGTCTCTCTCTGGCTGCTTTTAAGATTCTTACTTTGTTGTTGGTGTTTGCCAATTTAATTTTAATGTGCCTTTGAGCCGGTCTTCTGACATTCCTTTTTCTTGGGACTTTGCGAGCAACTTGGATTAGTGTGCGTTTTTTGTTCTCTCTCTCAGGAAAATTTCCTGTCATTATTTCTTGAAATATGTTTTCCATGTCTACCTCAGTTTCCTTTCCTTCTGGAACCCCTATTATTCAAATATTGCTGTGTTTTGTATTGTCCCAAAGCTTCCGTAGTTTCTCCTCCTGCTTTTTATTTTTTATTTTTTCTAGAAGCTGCTCTAATTGGGTATTTTTTTCCATCTTGTATTCTAGCTCACTTATGTGGTCCTTTGCTTCTCCTAGTGTACTGTTGATGCTTTCAATTGAGTTCTTCATAGTAGTGAAGTCATTTTTCATTTCTTCTTGGTTCATCTTCATTTCCTCTTGGTTCTTCTTTAATTCCTTATGGTTCTTCTTCATTTCTTCTTGGCTATTGTCAAATTTCTCTTCCATTCTTTTTAGCCATTTTATGATCATTACTCTGAATTCCTGCTCTGGTAGGTTGCTTGCCTCTAACTCATTTACTTCCTTTTCTGGTGATGCCTGCTTTTCTTTCATGTGCGGGCTATTTCTTTGTCTGCCCATGGTCTGTCTTTTCAGGATGTCTGTTTTTGTGGTTATCTTTCTCCTGCGTTGATTTAAAGGCACAAAATACAACACTATCAGGTACAACACAAAAAAGCACTGAACATGAATGTATTTGCGATATTAATAACCTCTACTAAAGGTGACCACTAGAGAAAGGCAAATTAGGGGATAGGAGAGAAAGAAGAAAGGTAAAAAAAAATAAGTGACTAATAAAGAGATAGAAAAAGAAGTAAAAAAGTAATGCCAAAATGAATTTTGGAAACAGGGAGAAGAAAAAAAAATAAAAGAGAGAGAGAGAGAGAAATGGAGAGAGAGAGAGAGAGAGAGAGAGAGAGAGAGAGAGAGAGAGAGAGAGAGAAGAAGAAGAAGAAGAAGAAGAAGAAGAAGAAGAAGACTAAGAGAGAAAGGGGAAACAAACTATATATATATTTGAAGAAAATTCGTAATATATATATATTTGAAATTTGTAATATCGATATATATATATATATGGAGAAAATTCCCATAGAACAACCACTAATCCCAGCAAATGCCAGCAATAATACTTGGAGATTAATACAAACTACAATATCCACTATTATTAAGCAAGGCTACAATAAACAGAAGTAAAAAACAAACAAAAACAAAGGAATTTAAAAAATACTAAGCAACAATAACAACACTTTTTATAAGCCTAACAATTTCACTAAAAATCATAAAAATTCACTGTAATCAATATTCACGCAAACAACAACAAAAGGATAGAGAGGAGAACAATTTTTTTTTTAACTAGTTAATATAGTGAAGAGAGTGGTATTTATATACAATACTTGGAGCAGAGGGTTGGAAATTAGGTCTATAAGTATGGTGAGAGTTTTAGCAGGGGTATACATAAAGAATAGAAAAAAACTAAACCCAGAAAGGGATAAGATAAACAGGAGACGAAAAGGGTTAAGGTTAGTAAGAGAATGATATCTTAAAGGTCAAGTTGAGATAGTGTTGAATGATGCTATAGTAGAGATTAAAATAGAATGAAGACTAATCCCAATGTAAAATAAAGAGAAAGTAAAATGGTTTTGAAGAAAAAAAAAGAAGAAAAAGGAAACAAAAAAATGCAATATAGCAGTAGTAATATTGATGATTGAATTTGAAAAATGTAATAATTGAAAAGGTAAAATCAAGTAAGGAAAAAAAAGTAAAAATTCCTTTCTTAAGTAAAAGATGTAAAAAATGAAAATAAAATAAAGAATAGAAAAATTAGCATAAAAATGTCCAGTACTGATCATTCACTTCTTCTGTTATTCTATTTGGCATGCCTGATTCTCAGTCCAGACAGTATTACAGTTCCCAGCATCCCAGTATTACAGTACCTCAGTTTTGTAAGTTAGTCCTTAATTTTAAGTAGGCTATATCTTAGTTATTTGTGTCTGTTTTTTTTATTAATTAAAAGTAATAAATAAAAAAAAAAAGGAAAGAAAAAAAGGGGAACAACAACAAAAAAGTCAGTTTGTAATTCAGCCCCTAGGTGGCAGTGTTTCTGGTTTGACTTCCCAGTCATTTTGGTTGCTCTAGCCTTCTTTCTTTATGGCTCTATGTTTTGTCCTGGTAGGCTGCCAGGGTTATCTTTTCTCGCTCTGATCCCCTGTTTCCAGGAAGGCAATTTCCCCCTGCAGTTTCCCAGGATATGCCAAACTGGACAGTCCTTTCCTAGTACTCAGAAGCAAGGGGGTGTAGGGGGTCAGGAACAGGATGTTTCTGAGCCAAGGTGTCCAGATGCTCAGCTTTTGGTGGGACGGTCCTGATTTTTGACAATTTGTCCCACATCCCTTGGTGTTTTTAAAAAAGACACCATTTTGGGGGAAGATCACGCAAAACCCAGTGCTGGGTCTTGCAGTGCGCAATTCTCTCTGCAGCCGCTGTCTCTTTTGGAGCAGCTCCGGGCGTGGGGCTGCTGGTGGTGGGGGGCTGCGTGGGGCTAGGGTCGTTAGTGGCGTGGGGCCGTACAGGGCCTCTGGTGGTGCAAGCAGCTCTGGGCTAGGGTCCCTAGTGGCACAGGGCCGCTGGAGCATGGGGATGCTGGGGCATGAGGTGCTGGGGGTTAGAGCTGTTGGTGCACCCCGCGGATACAGTCGCTGCCTGCGCCGCGGTGACTCAGAACTCTCATGTTTTCCCCGCAAACTCTGACCTTTCTGTGGGTGATTGAAGAACTCTCTTGAATCCACGTGTTTGCGCCTATTGGGGCATCACAGCTGCTTGATGGTCTCCTCTGCTGTGGGTTTTTGAGGCCTCAGAGAAGGTCCTCCTTTCTTGGTAAGATGGCACAGCCTTCCCTCTGAGCCTGTAGCTCTGGGAGAGGTCTCTGCCGCTGCAGTGCTGGCTGCTTGGTCAGGAAATCCTGTCCAGATGACCCTTACCTTTTCTTTTTGAGTTCTGCTACCCCTTAGCTTGCCAATCTATACTCCCTGAGAGACTTTTAGAAGCTGATTCTATCTGTTCTGGGACTAGCCTCAGAACTAATCCGTCTGATTGATCGCCATCTTGTCTCTCCTCTATAAGGATGTTTAAATGGATGGGTGACAAATACACACAAGTCAATGACAAATACACATAACTCAATGAGAACCATAAGGAGCTGAATGAGAATGTCACAAACATGAAAAGAAACCAAGGTGAGATGAAGAACGACATAGCTGCAATAAAGAACTCAATGGAAGGCTTAAACAGTAGACTAGAAGAGGCTGAGGACTACATCAGCGAATTAGAAGACAGGGTACAAAAAAACATGCAAACACAGCAGTAACTGGAAGAAAGACTTAAAAATTAAGAGGGGAGCCTAAGGGAGCTTTGGGAAAACACAAAACAAAACAACTTTCACTGAATACGGATACCAGAAGGAGAGGAGAAGAAGTAAGGAATAGAAAACCTGTTTGAGGAAATAATGACAGAAAATTTCCCTGATATTGGCAAAAAAACGAACAAAACAAAACAACAACAACAAAAAAAAACCACAAAAATGAAACTGTGGGATATTTACAGTATGGAATACTATGCAGCTTTAAAAATATTGTTCTCTTACCCTAGGGACAGCATAGATGGACTGAGACAATATCATGCTAAGTGAAATAAGCCAAATTGCAAAAGACAAATATCACATGATCTCACTCATATGTGGAATCTAAAGAACAAAATTATCTGATGAACAAAATCCCAAGACAGAGAAATATGGAACAGACTGTCAAATCTCAGAGAGAAGGTGGGGATGGGAAAATACTAACCAAAGAACTTGTTTGCATATATTCATAACCCATGGACACAGACAGTAGTGTGGAGAAAGCCTGGAGTGGTAGGAGGGTATGGGGAAGAAGTTATCAGTGGGGAATAAAAGGCCTCATCTGTAATTCTTTCAACAATAAATATTTTAAAAGAAGACTTGTACAACTGAAACCTATATAATTTTATTAAGAAATGTCATCCCAATAAAATAATAAAAATTGAAATATTTAAATTAAAAATAGATAAAAATCTTTAATGTAAGACCTGAAGACTCCTTGAAGGAAATATACATTGTAGGCTCCTTGACTTTGGTCTTGGTGATTATTTTTTGGATCTAAACCAAAAGCCAAGACAATCAAAGCAAATATAAAGAAATAGAATTACATTAAACTAAAAAGCTTCTGCACAGCGAAGGAGATTATCAACAAAATGAAGAGACAATTTAATAAATGGGAGAATATATTTGCATATCATATATCTGATAAGGAATTAATAGCAAAACTATATAAAGAACTAATTTTAAAAAATCATACAACTCAATAGCAAAAAAAAAAAAAAAAAAAAAAAAATCAGAGGGAAGGGGGAAGTGGGTGTGTATGTGGGAAGAGATTAACCAAAGAACTTATATACATAGTAGAGGCCCAATGCACAACATTCTTTCAAGAGTAGGCCTTCCTTCCCTCACCTTCCGGCACTAGCTGCCCTCTGGCACCCAAGACCTGGGCATTCCTCCAGCCACTTAAGGCACCTGGGACCTGGGCTTCCCTCGCAGCCCCAGGTTCATCTGAAAGGTCATCCAGAAGGATGCCCAGTCTAATTAGAATGTTACACTTTTATTATTATATGCATAACCCCTGGACACAGACAATACTGTGGTGAAGGCCTGAGGCAGGGGGCGGGTGTGAGCTAGAAGTTTGCAATGGGAAAATAAAAGGGGACATCTGTAATACCTTCAATACTAAAGATAATTTTTAAAAAATCAATTAATTTGATTAAAAAATGAGCATAAGATTTGAATAGACATTTTACTGAAGATTTTCAAATAGTCAACAGGTACATGAAACGATACTCAACTTCACTAATCATCAGGGAATTGCAAATCAAAACCACAATGAGATATCACTTCAAAACTTTGAGAATAGCTAGCATCTAAAAAACAAAAAGTAACAAGTGTTCTGGAGAATGGAGAAAAGTGGAATCTTTGTGAAATATTGATGGGAATGTAAATTGGAATAACCACTATGAAAATCAGTATGAAAATTTCTCAAAAAATTAAAAATAGAATTAACATGATTTAGCACTTCCATTTCTTGGTATTTATCTGAAGAAAATTAAAACATTAATTTGAAAAGATGTATGCACTCCTATGTTCATTGAACAATTACTTACAATAAGATAGTGACTTAGTTCTCCATTAGTAGATTAATGAGCTCTGTCCAGTGTGATTCAGTAGGTAGGGCATCACCCATGCACCAAAAGGTTGCCTATTTGATTCTTGGCCACAGTACATACCTAGATTGTGGCTAAGTTTCCAGTTGGGGGCATATGGGACACAGCCCATTGATGTCTTCTCACATGGATATTTGTTTCTCCCACTCCATTTTTCTCCCTCTCTCTCAATAAATCAATAAGACTATTTTTAAACATAGTTGAAAGGACATATAATATACATAATGGAATATCACTTAGCCATAAAAAACATGAAATATTGCCATTTGTGACAATATGGATGGTTGTTGAAGGCATTATGCTAAGTGAAATCAGAAAGAGAAGACAACTAATGCATGATTTACTTATATGTCATATCTAAGAAAAAAAGAAATCTCATAGATACAGAGAACTGATTATTGTTTGCTGGAGACAAGCAGTTGGGTGTGGGTGAATTGGTTAAAGGGATCAAAAGATACTAACTTCCATTTATAAAATAAGACATAGTTATATAATGTACAGCCTGGCAACTATAGTGAATAGTATATTATAATACACTGAATATTTGAAAGTAACTAAGAGACTCAATCTGAAAAGTTCTCATCACAAGAATAAAAAGTTTTAAGTAATTAATGTGACTTATTGTGGTGATCATTTTGCAATATATGCAAATATTGAATCACAACCTGGAACTAATGTAAAGTTATATATTAACTAGAGGCCCAGTGCACGAAATTCATGCATGGGGGAAGAGGGTTCCTCAGCTCGACTTGCACCTTCTCCAAACTAGGACCCTTTGGGGGATGTCTGACTGCCTCTTGCAATCTGGGACCACTGGCTCCTAACCACTCACCTTCCTGTCTGCCTGGTCATCCCTAACCCCTCTGCCTACCTGCCTGATTGCGCCTAACTGCTCCCCTACTGGCCTGATTGCCCTTAACTGCTCCCCTGCTGGCCTGATAGCCCCCTAACTGCCTCTGCCTTACCCCATACCCAAGATCCAGGATTTCCTCCTTCAGCCGGTTGCAGGCATCTGGGACCTGGGCTTTCCTCCCTCTGGTCAGCCATAGGCAATCAGAACCTGGCATAGCTTTGCCCAGAGTGGCTGGAGTCACAGGGGATCTTGGGCAGGCGGCTTCACCTGGGCTGCAGCACATGCACCGAGGACCACAGGGCAGGCAGCTTGTCCCTTTCCCTTGCCACAGGTGCAGGCACAGTCACTGGTGCCCAGGTCTGAATGGTGGATGGCTTGTCCTTCTCCTGGGCCACAGCCTGGATAGTCCCCTTTCTTCCCTCATGAGCTCATTTGTGCTTGGCTGGTCCCCATTCATCTCTTGTGAGCTCATTTGTGCCTGGCTGGTCCCCATTCCTCTCTCCCCAGTGTTGAGTGACTGAGCCATTAAGACATGACAGTGTGAGGGCATGATGACCATTTGCATATTAGCTCTTTATTATATCGTATTAACCCTCAATAAAAAAAAAAAAAATAGTGTTCTTCTTGTCCTGACTTGTGTGGCTTAGTTGGTTAGAGAATAGTCCCATACACAAAAGGTTTTATGTTAGATCCCAGGTTAGGCACATATGGGAAGCAACTGATCAATGTTTTTCTCTCTCATCAATGTTTATCTCTCTTTCCTTCTCTTTAAAATCAATGAGCATATCCTCTGGTGAGGATTTTAAAAAAATAGTGTTGGGGAGAAAAAAATGGCAGACCAGTCATGAATCTACTCACAGAGCTAGAAGGGAAATAAGACTAAATTGGAAAGAATTCAATTGAAATTACCAACTGAGATCCAGCTGAGTAGGAGACTTATATGAAGAAAGGACAAAAAACACTTGGAGACCAGGAAGAAGAGCAAGGTCACAAGTGGAGCTGACCCACCTTCCAGGAGCAGCAGGCTGACAGGTTGATAGTGAGGAGGGTTCCTGGCTATAGGAGGGTGTGTTCCCTCAGAAGATAGAGGCCCAGAACCCAGGCTGGGCTCTACAGCCCAGAGTAGCAGAGCCGAGAACAGTAGTCCAAGTAATATCTAGCTGTGAAAGGTGGCAGGGCTGCTTGCTATGGAAGAGTCTGGAGCCAGTAGACCAGAGCCAGTCAGAGGGAAAGCTGCAGTTTCATTTAAACATTAAAAAAAAAATTATACAGGAGTTTTCATTTGCAGATACTCACCTGAGGCTTTGATATAGGGACGAAGATTCAGACTTAAATTGCATAAGGAGTGGCTGGGTTGGGAAGCATTTGGGAAGATGTGGAAAAACATCAGCCAGGAATATTTGGTTGTAGACCCCAAAACCAAAATAACCATTTTTTTTTCTAGGAGGAGCTACCCTGTTTTCCCGAAAATAAGACAGTATCTTATATTACTTTTTGCTCCCAAAGATGCGCTAGGTCTTATTTTCAGGGGATGTCTTATTTTCCATGAAGAAGAATATGGTACACATTTATTGTTAAATAAAAATAAAGGAAATTTATTACCTGTATACGGTAGTATGGTAGTTGTCAACCGAAACCAGACAAACTGTGAATTCTACAGTATCAAGAATTTACTCATTTATTCAATGACAATCATGTCATCATCTTATGGAACATTATCATAACAATCCAATTCCTGAATTTCCTAGTGAATTTCTTGTGACTCCATTTCTTTCAGAATCAGTGGACCAAATCTCTCATGTTTAGCAATAGCACTGTCTTTAAATGAGTACTTCTCAAGGTAGCCTTCTTGCAGTGCATTTGCAAGGCAACAGTCAGTGATTTTTTCCCCATGAATTCTTCACCCAAGTCACAACTTCTTGCAGTTTAGGTTTCACAGTTTCCATGCTGATTTCTTTCCATTCTATTTTCAGTGTAGTCATTAATTTCCATGCACAAATTGTCTTTGAGTGGCTTGTTTATTGCAATATCAAGAGTCTGGAGATAGGCCATCATTCCTGCGGGAATCATTATCTGATCTATTTTTCTTTCGTGAAGAAATGTCTTCATGTCTTTAACACGGTGAGTGCTGGCTGCATCCCAGACTAGCAGACCTCTTTGGCTCCTTCACATAACAAGTGGCAGCATTAAATCAACTCACTTCCTAATAACTGCTTGTGTGGCCCAGGCTTTCTCAGTTTCAAGAATAAAAACGCCCAAAACATGTTCAATCTTTTCCTTCTTGCCCTTAGAAATGATTAAAGGTGGGATTTTAGTGCCATCCAGACGAATTGCCAAAATACAAGAAACACGTGCCCTTTCCTAAGCAGTGGAGGGAATGTACACTAAGGAGGTACCCTGCTGTTCAATTGTTGTTTGAGATGATTGGCCCATAAACACTGCAGTTTCATCCATAGCAATCATGTTGGAAAGATTGTATTTAGAGAAGTCAGCATCATCAATAAAGGACTTGAATGCAAGTGCTCTCTTAATAACTTGAGTATCTTCCAACCTAAACAATGTTGTAGATCTTCTTAAAGACAGTTCATTTCGCTGAAGAAAATTATCCAGCCAGTGTTGTGATGCTTTGAAGTCTTCGGGGGCTATGTCAAACTGTGGTGCCATTGCAAGGGCAAATTCTTGAATCTGAGCCCTATTCACAACCAAAGCCTTTGCTCTCCTGTCAACAACCCATTCACAGATCAGGTCTTCCAGTTCAGAAAATAATGGTTACTGACCTGATCCACACTTGTGCTTTTTAGAATTTCCCTTGTCCACTTGTTCAATGAGGTTACCATACTCTGCTCGCCATTTTTGGACCAATCAGATACTCAACATCTTCTCTTTGCAGAAAGCAGTAAGATTTTGGCCCCAAGAGTCTTCCACGATTCCTTTTCTTGTACTCCATGGAGTAGCTTTTTTTCTTTTTGTGCTCATTTCTAGGGGAAAAAAAGGAATTGGGGTATCAAGGTGGGGGGAGGGGGATCAGTTAAAACGACATAGGGGGGATCAGAGGGGGGAATCAAAATGGCAAAGGAGAATCAGAGGGAGGATTACCATTTTAGTAACCCCTTTTGATCCTCCTGTGTCATTTTAAGTGATCCCTCTCCCCCTACCCCTGTGCCACTGAACACCTTCACCAGACATCCCCCCTACTCCTTTATCAGACATTTACCCCCTGGGGCCTGCCTGGGGACTGTCACTGGGCTTGCTGGGGCCTGGATCTGGCCTGGAGCAGGGTCTGCCACTGACTGAGAACCTTCAGTCATCATGAGGGCAGCTATAAGCATCAGGTAGTGTCATCAGAGACAGACTAGCACTCACCACCTTCACCGTGTCCCCTCTGCTCTAATCCTCCTGTTCTTCTATATGCATCTGCTAAAGTCTCCTTCTCTCTAGCCCTGCGTCTGACCTCTGCTCCGCCTCCACACAGCAGTGATGTCAGGACTCCGGGTAACATCACTGGTTGCTAGACACCAGTCGGGGCTGCCCTAGAGACCAGTTTATGGTAAATTCATTTTCATTCTGAGACAGAGACTGGGGGTGGGGGACCTTATTTTCGGGGGGATGCCTTATATTTCACTCAGAAGGAAACCTGTAAATAGGTCTTATTTTCGGAGAATGTTTTATTTTTGGGGAAACACGGTAGCTACTCCAAATAGCTTCAGGGCAAGCAAATAAAAATATCAGCCTAGATGATGTAGCCTGAGCCACTCTCAGGATCCCTGCATATCACACCATAAATTTTGACCTTTTTTAGATAAAACAAAAGCAGAGACCGAGATCATGGGTATTAAAAGTCTCAGGAGCATCAGTGACTGGATTGGAGCATGGGCCATCTGCCCCACTATCCTGAGGAACAGACTGGCACTTTTCCTGCACAGGAGAGCTGATAAAAATTCCAGGTTTTCAGACAATCACACTGGACTCCATACAGAAATCTCTGCCCAGCCAAGGGCAGACTTATATTTTAGGTAACTTACAGAGGAGTAGCTCTTGGACTGGAAAACACATCCACCACATTTCCTGAAAACTAAATGGCATTAACCCCACCTAAAGCCCTTTAAGGAAAATACTTTTGAGTGATTAATATTGACAGCTAGCTAGCAGGCAAAAAGGGCAGAGGCAGAGCCCAGGGAACCAGGAGAAGTTTACTAACAAAGCCCTGAACCTCTTGATACTAACAAACCTACTTTAAAGGGTATATTGGCCCCTCCTACTTGCAGTCAGGTCCTATGGATATGAACGTAAAGGTTAGATAGGTATGGATAATCTGGAGCTTCAAGCAGGTGGCTGAAAGCTAAAGGAGGACCATACCTGAGAGTGTTTAGTCCACACAGGAAGCATAGCATTGACAGACAAAACAGAAGAGCAGGATCCAAAGAGAGCTCCCATGGGCACTAAACTGGACTGAAACAAATAATACTACCTTTGTTTTCTTCATTTCTTGTTTTTCTTCCTTTTTTTCATTTTCTTTAAAATTTTTTGTCTTTTCTTTGTATTTCTCCTTTTAAATTTATCTTCTTATCTATCTGATTTATTTATTTATTATTCTTGCCTCTATTGTTTCATTCATATATCTAATTTTTCTCTTCCCTTTTCCTTCTCAATTTTTTTCACTACTCAATTATTTTCCTCTTTTCTCTCTGTCTTTTTTTTTCTACTGCCTTTTCATCTTTTTTACTTTTCTTATTTTAGGTCTATCTGTTTCCCCCCTATTTTCTAGTTTGAATACTTTCCTCTCTCTCTTTTCTTTTATTTACGTATCTATTTTCTGGTGGTTCCTTTTGTTGGTGCTGTATGGATCTTGTGTGTTTCTTTGTTTCTTGGTTGGTTTCATTTTTTTTTTTTTTGTGTGTGTGTTGTGTTTTATTCTCTTCACTTAGCACTTCCACAACAGCTCACATGACATGGTCAGGCTGAGCCACATAGTCAGCCAGGCTGGGAGGAGACTCCATCCATGAACAGGGCAATAACATTCAAAACCTAAATACAGCAGGAGAAACCAAATAACTCTAGTAAGAGGCTTTCTTAAAACACTCAGCTTAGGGGATCTAAAAGACTGCACCACTGGGTCCCAGAAACAGCTACCACATAAGATCACCCCACAAAATCTGGGAGGCATAGAAGTTTGATGGAAGACATAGAAACTAAAACAAAGGGATAGCAAAAATTCAGAGACAAAGAAACAACCTCAACATGAAAGACAAAGAGAAATCGCCAGAAAAAGAATTAATTAAATGGAGTCAACTAATTTGTCGGATAAAGAATTCAGAATAATGGCAATAAAGGAGTTCAAACAACTCAGTGTGAAATACAAGCTACTTATTTTGAATTATAAGTGTCTTAATGTGCTATACCAGCATGAAAAGAGAGCTTGAAACAATGCATATGAATCAAGTGGAAATGAGGAATGCCAACTGAAATGAAGAACTGTTTGGAAGAATTCAACAGTAAACCAGAAGAAGCTGCAAAATAACCAGTGAATTAGAAAATAAGGTAGAAAAAAAACATCCATTCAGATCAATAATAGAAAAAAAATAAACAGTAGTGAGTATAGTAAGAGAGTATAAAGCAGCTTTGGGACAATATGGAATGTAACAACATTTGCATTATAGGGGTATCAGAAGGAGCAGAATGTGAGAAAGGAATAGAGAACCTGCTTGATGAAGTAACCACATAAATTTTTACTAAACTGGTGAAGAAGTCAGTCAAGTTCAGGAAATACGGATAATCCAAATCAAGATAAACCTCTAAAAAACTACACCTATGCACATGATAATTAATATGGCAAACATTAAAGACAAAAAAAATAATCTTAAAGGCTAGCAACAGAAAGTTACCTGCATGGGTACTCCCATTAGACTGTCAACTGACTTCTCAATAGAAACACATCAGGCCAGAAAGAAATGGTATGAAGTATGCCAAGTAATGAAAACAAAGGGACTGGACCTAAGACTAGGTTCAGAAAGGCTGTCATCCAAAATTAAAGATAACATAAAGAGCTTCACAGACTAACACAGGCTCAAAGAGTTTATATTATCACCAAATCAGCACTGTAAGAAATGCTAAGGAACTGTTGTAAAAAGAAAAATTTTTAAAAGAGAGAGTACAGACATAAAGAATAAGAATGGCACAAATAATTACCTACCAGTAATAATCATAAATGTAAATGGCTTAAATGATCCAATCAAAACACACAGAGTAGCTGGATAGATAAGAAAATAGGATGCGGAGGAGGTAAGATGGCAGAAGAATAGATGGGCGGATTCTGAGCCCTCTCCCGAAGCAGAAAGAGAGAGCAACTGAGGGTCTTGTGCTGTGAGTGTTTATCTGCAAGCTGGGAGACAGTGAACACCAGAAGAAACTGCTGTGGGGCTGCTGACAGAGGTGCCCCTCACTGGGAAGCACCCACGAGGGCTGTGTCCCTGCCCGGAGCTACCTACCGGCTTGGACTGGGAAACCTCGCCATCTTGAGAGGAAGATAGGATCATGTCAGAGGCCTGAATATCCATAGCCGCAGCGACCACCAAGCATCTGTGACCCCCAGAATGCGGATCCTGGGCGGCGCGAACACCTGCCCTCACAGGATTGCCCCACTGCTCAGCAAAAAGGTCAGATTTCGCAGGGAGAGGGTGGAGAGTGCTCGAGGCGAAAACAAAAAGCCTGCGCGCACAGAGCACGCTCGCGGAAGCTGGAGGACAAGGGTGGTGATTACAAGTAGAAGCCCCTGCTGTTGGGCTGTTGTCACCCTTGAAAGTGGACGGGGCTCCTAACAGGGGAGATATCTAAAGAGCAACACATTTGAATCCGGCTCGGAGGGATATCGGAGAGTTGTGGAAGATTCCAGTTGCTCGGACCTGCCCCCATCCCCCCCTCCTTAGTTCCACCTTCAGAGAGGATGAAAAAAAAAAAAAAAAAAAAGCTGGAGAGGCTCTAGAGAGTCTGGAAATCAACTTAGAAACACTGCCCCCAGAGGCTAATTCAGAAATTGACTCTAGTGTAATAAAAACAAAGCAAAACCTGCCTAAAAATCAGGACTGGATCATAACAATAGAGGAAGCGAATGACCTTCATTACTGCAAATTTTAATTAAAATTTTTAAATTTTAATATTATTTTTTTAATTTTTAAATTTTTGATTTTTATTTTTTTCATTATTTGCAACGTTTACTCAAGAAACTAAAGAGAAAATAAACAAATGGGACTACATTAAAATAAAAACCTTTTTTACAGCAAAAGAAACCATCAACAAAACAACAAGAAAGCCCACAGTGTGGGAGAACATATTTGCAAATGATACCACTGATAAAGGTTTAATCTCCAACATCTACAAACAGCTTATACAACTAAATAAAAGGAAGATAAATAATCCAATTAAAAAATGGGCAATGGACCTAAATAGAACATTTTCGAAGGAAGGCCAAAAGGCACATGAAAACATCCTCAAAATTCACTAATTGTCCGAGAGATGCAAATCAAAACAACAATGTGGTACCATCTCACACCTGTCTGAATGGCCAACATCAACAAGTCAACAAACGACAAGTGTTGGCGAGGTTGCGAAGAAAAAGGAACCCTCGTGCACTGCTGGTGGGAATGCAGACTGGTGCAACCACTGTGGAGAACAGTGTGGAGTTTCCTCAAAAAACTGAAAATGAAACTCCCATTTGACCCAGTAATCCTACTTCTAGGAATGTATCCCAAGAAACTAGAAACACCAATCTGAAAGGATATATGCACCCTTATGTTCATAGCAGCACAATCTACAATAGCCAGAATTTGGAAACAGCCTAAGTGTCCGTCAGCAGATGATTGGATCCAAAAACTATGGTACATCTACACAATGGAATACTATGCTGCCATAAAAAAGAAGGAATTCTCATCATTTGCAGCAACCTGGATGGAATTGGAGAACATCATGCTGAGTGAAATAAGCCAATCAATGAAAGAGAAACACCACATGACCTCACTCATTTGTGGATAATAAAGAGCATTATAAACTGATGAACCAAAAGATAGATATAGAGACAGTATATCAACAAGTAGACTGTCAAATTACAGCGGGGAGGGGAGGAAGATCTGGGGGAGATAACAGATCAACCGAAGGACTTTTATACATGCATATAAGTACAACCAATGGACACAAAACTCTGGGGAGGGAGGGGATGTGTGGGAGGGAGAGAGGGGGGAAAAAAAAAAGAAAAGAAAAAGAAAATAGGATGCCTACAAAATCAAATACATGGACACTAAATAGCATGCTATTAAACAATGACTGGTTTACCAGAGAGATCAAAGAAGAAATAAATTTAAAAAAACCCACACATATCATGGCAACAAATGACAATGAAAACACAACAATCGAAAATCTATGGGTCACAGCAAAATCAGTCCTGAGAGGGATGTTCATAGCTCTACAAGCCTACTGCAAAAAAAAAAAAAAAAAAAAAAAAAAAAAAAAGATAATAAATTAGCTAACCCTATAACTCAAAGAGTTAGAATGAGAGCAACAAAAACAACAAAAAGCCCTTTATAAGCAAAAGGAATGAAATAATAAAGATCAGAGTGGGGATAAACGACATAGAGACAAGCAACAACAATAACAACAAAAAGCACACACAAAGAAAAAAAAACAATAAAACAACAACAATACAAAAGTTCAACAAAACCAAGCGCTGGTTCTTTGAAAGGTTAAACAAGATTGATGAACCTTTAGCCAGACTCAACAAGAAACGAAGAGGGAGGACCCAAATAAAGAAAATCAGAAATGAAAGAGGTGAAATAACAATAGACCCCACCAAAATACAAAGGATTATTAAATGATACTGCAAACAACTCTGTTCCAACAAACTGGACAACCTGGAGGAAATGGACATATTTCTAGAAAAATAAAACCTTCTAAAACCCAACCAGGAAGAATCTGAAAATCAAAATAAACTGATAACTATGGAAGAAATTGAAGCATTCATCAAAAAGCTTTCTGCAAACAAAAGCCTGGGGCTAGGTGGCTTCACAGGGGAGTTTTACCAAACATTCAAGGAAGAACTAAAACCTGTCCTCCTCAGGCTACTCCAGAAAATTCAAGAGGAAGGAACACTTCCAAGCTCCTATGAAGCCAGCATCACCCTAATACCAAAACCAGATAAAGATAACACAATGAAAGAGAATTACAGGCCAATATCCCTCATGAACATAGATGCTAAAATTCTCATCAAAATTCTAGCAAATCAGATCCAGAAGTATAGCACAAAGATCATACACCCTGCCCAAGTAGGATTTATCCCAGGGATGAAAGGATGTTACAATATCCACAAATCAATAAATATGATATATCATAAAAACAAACTGAAAGATATAAACCAAACAATCATATCAATCGATGCAGAAAAATCATTTGACAAAACCCAAGACCCATTTTTGATAAAAACTCTCAGTAAGGTAGGGATAGGAGGATCACACCACAACATAATAAAAGCCATATATGAGAAACCCACAGTCAACATCATACTCAATGGGCAAAAACTAAAACCATTTCCCCTAAGAATAGAAACAAGACAGAAAATGCTCACTCTCACCATTCCTGTTTGACATAGTAGTAGAAGTATTAGCCATTGTAATTGGACAAGAAGAAGAAATAAAAGGCATTCAAATTGGAAAAGAAGTAAAACTGTCCTTATTCACAGATGACATGATATTGTACATTAAAAAACCCTAAAGACTCCAATAAAAAACTGTTACACTTAATAAGTGAATTCAGCAATGTAGCAGGATACAAAATTAACACAGAGAAATCTATGGCACTTTTATACATCAATAGTGAACTTTCAGAAAGAGAGACTAAAGAAGCAATCCCATTTACCTTCGCACCAAAAAAAAATTAAGATACCTAGGAATAAACTTAAACTAAGGTAGTAAAAGACCTATACACAGAAAACTACAGGACACTGAAAAAAAGAGATAGAGGAAGACATAAACAGATGGGAGAAAACACCATGTTCATGGATTCATAGAATCAACATAATAAAAATGTCCATACAGACCAAAAGCAATCTATAGATTCAATGCACTGCCCACTACATACCAACAGCAGATTTCACAGACCTAAAAACAACTCTCTAAAAATTCATCTGAAATAAAAAAAGACCTCAAATAGCCACAGAAATCCTGAGGAAGAAGAACAAAGTAGATGGGATCTCAATACCAGATTTCAAGCTGTATTGCAAAGCCGCTGTTCTCCAAACAACCTGGTACTGGCACATGAACAAATAAATAGACCAATGGAATAGAGTAGAAAACCAAGATATCAACCCAAACCACTATGATCAATTAATATTTGACAAAGAAGGCTTAAACATACAATAAAGTCATGACAGTATTTTCAATAAATGGTGTTTGGAAAATTGGACAGACACATGCAACAAATAAAACTAGAGCACCAACTTATACCATACACAAAAATAAACTCAAAATGGATAAAGGACTTAAATATAAGATGGGAAACTATAAAAATACTAGAGGAATCCACAGGCAGAGAAATCTCAGACAAATTCTGAAGCAATTTCTTCACTGATACTGCTCCTAGGACAATTGAAACTAAAGAGAAAATAAACCAATCAATGAAGGAAGAAACACCACATGACCTCACTCATTGGTGGACGATAAAGATCATTATAAACTGATGAACCAAGAGACAGATATAGAGAAAGTAAAGCAACACGCAGACTGTCAAATAACAGTGGGGAGGGGAGGAAGATCTGGAGAAGATAATAGATCAACCGAAGGACTTGTATACATGCATATAAGTACAACCAATGGACACAAAACTCTGGGGAGGGAGGGGATGTGTGGGAGGAAGGGAGGGGGGCAAAAAAAATTAATAAAATATGTAAAAATAAATAAATTAATTAAAAAAAGAAAATAAAGAAATAGGACTATATCAAAATAAAAAGCTTTTTCATAGCAAGAGAAACAATCAACAAAACAACAAGAAAGCCCACTGCATGGGACAATATATTTGCCAATGTTACCACTGATAAGGGCTTAATCTCCAATATTTACAGAAAACTCATACAACTTAATAAAAGGAAGATAAATGATCCAATAAAAAAGTGGGCAACAGACCTAAATAGAAACATTTTGAAAGAAGACAGAAGGAAAGCCAAGAGACATATGAAAACATGCTCAAGTCACTAATTATCTGAGAGATGCAAATCAAAACGACAATGCCATACCACCTCACACCTGTCAGAATGGCAATCATCAACAAATCAACAAATGACAAGGATTGTTGAAAATGCGGAGAAAAAGGAACCCTTGTACAATACTGGTGGGAATGCAGACTGGTGCAGCCACTGTGGAGTTTCCTAAAAAAAAAAAAAAATCTAAAAATGGAACTCCCATTTGGCCCAGTATTCCCATTCATAGGAATACATCCCAAGAAACTAGAAACACCAATCAGAAAGGATATACACAGCTCCATTTTTATAGCAGCAAAAACCATAGCTAAGAGTTGGAAACACCCTAAATTCCCATTAGCAAATGAGTGGATTAGAAAGCTATGGTACATCTACACAATGGAATACTACACTGCTATAAAAAAGAAGGAATTCTTACCATTTGCAGCAGCATGGATGGAACTGGAGAGCATTATGCTAAGGCACATGTGTCAAACACAAGGCCCGCGGGCCAAATCCGTCCCGCCAGGCCTTGCAATGTGGCCCGCACTGCGCTGTCATCACTGCACTCCGCTGCGTTTCCATCACAATGACAGTTTATGACTGTTCAGTAAACCATTCGGTCCGCGATTTAGGCTGGATTTTAGATTTTGGCCCCTTCTCTGATTGAGTTCGACACCCCTATGCTAAGGGAAATAAGTCAGGCAATGAAAGTAAAATACCTCATGATCTCACTCATTTATGGAAAATAACATTTTAATCTGATGAATAAAAAGATAGATACAGAAGCATTAAAGAATAGAACAGACTGTTAAATTACAACGGGAAGGCTGGAGAGTTTTGGGGAGAGGGGGAGAGAATCAACTGAAGGACTTGTATGCATGCATATATGCACAACCAATGGACACAAAACACTGGGGGCGGGGGTGTTGGATGAGGGCATGTGACAAGGCTTAAGGGGAGACTGGGGGAATGTTAATGGGGGTAAAAGGAGATATATGTGTTATGTGTAATATTTTAATAAAAAAAATTAAAAAAATACAAAAACAAAAGAAACAAAGAGTGAGAACCCAAAAAATAAAATTATAAATGAAAGAAGTGAAGTAACAACTGACCCCAGAGACAGGACTATAAAAAATATAGTAAGAACCACTATTTTCCAACAAATTGAAAAACATGGATGAAATGGACATATTCCTAGAAAAATACAATCTTCCCAAACTCAACCAAGAAGAATTACAACACCTGAGTAGGACAATAACTGGTAATGGAACATTTTTAAATTCTTTATTATTGACAAGTGCATGGGGGGTGGGGGGAATGGTGTCCCTCAGCCTGGCCTGCACCCTCTCGCAATCAGGGATTGCTGGGTCCTAACCACTCACCTGCCTACTTGCCTGATTGCCCTTAACCACCTGCCTGCTGGTCTGCTTGCCCCTAACTGCCCTCCCCACTTGCCTTCTCGACCCCAACTGCTCCCCTATTGGCCTTCTTGCCCCCAACTGTCCTCTCTATTGGCCTGCTTGCTCCAAAATGTTTCCCCACCAGCCTGATCATCCCTAATTGCCCTTCCCTCTTGGCCTGATGGACTCTCACCACCGGTGCCTTGGCCCTACCGCTAAGGCTTTGCCCAGAAGGATGTCAAGAAGGTCTCCGGGAAGGTCTTCCAGTCTTATTAGCATATTACCATTTTATTAGTATAGTGAAACATATGTCCCCCTTTCACTAATTATCCTCTCCCAACCTGCCTCCCCCCACTGCCCAGCCTTCACGTCCCTCCCCCCATTGTTTGTGTTTAATAGTTATGTCCATTGGTTAGTTCTTTGGTTTACTTCTTCCCCCAAAGTCTCTCCCTGACCACCCTCCCCTGACTTCCCTTTGAGGTTTGAAGGTCTGTTTGATGCTTCTATGTCCCTGGATCTATTTTTGTTTATCAGTTACTGTTGTTCATTATATTCCACAAATGAGTGAGATCATGTGTTACTTATCCTTCTCTGATACTTATCCTTCTCTGAATGGCTTATTTCACTTAGCATAATGTTCTCCAGGTCCATGCATGCTGTTGCAAATGGTAAGAGTTTTTTTTTTCTTCTTTTTTTTCTTTTTTTACAGCAGCACAATATTCCATTGTGTAAATGTACCACAGTTTTTTAATCCACCCATCTACTAATGGTCACTTAAACTGTTTCCAAATGTTAGCTACTGTAAACTGTGCTGCTATGAACATAGGTGTGCATGTATTCTTTCTGATTGGTGTTTCTGATTTTTGGGGATATATTCCTAGAAGTTGGATTACTGGGTCAAATGGGAGTTCCATTTTTACTTTTCTGAGGAAACTCCATACTGTTTTCCACAGTGGCAGCATCAAGTGAAGAAGGATTCCTTTTTGTCCACATTCTCACCTGCACTTGTTATTTGTTGATTTGTGGATGATAGCCATTCTGACAGGTGTGAGAAGTTACCTCATTGTTGTTTTAATTTGAATCTTTCAGATGATTTGTTACTTTGACCATTTTTTTCCATATACCTCTTGGCCTTCTGTATGTCTGCTTTCCAGAAATGTGTATTTAGGACCTTTGCCTATTTTTAAATTTATTTTTTTTATCTTCCTTTTGTTAAGTTTTATGAGTTCCCTATAAATTTTGGACATTAAACCCTTATCAGATGTCACATTGGCAAATATATTCTACCATGCAGAGGGCTTTCCTGTTATTTTGTTGTTGCTTTCTTTTGCTGTGCAGAAACTTTTTATTTGGATGTAGTCCTGTTTGTTTATTTACTCTTTAGTTTCTGTTGCCCATGGAGCTGTATTGGTAAAGATATTGCTATGACAAATGTCTGGTATTTTTCTGCCTATGGCTTCTTCTAAGATTTTTATGGTTTCCTGTCTTACGTTTAAGTCCTTTATCCATTTTGAGTTTATTTTTGTGTATGGTGTAAGTTGGTGGTCTAGTTTAAATTTTTTTGTAAGTATCTGTCCATTTTTTCCAATACCATTTATTAAAGAGACTGTCTTGACGCCATTGTATGCTCTTACCTAATTTGTCAAATGTGAATTTAGCATAATGGTTTAGGTTGATTTCTGGGTTCTCTGTTCTGTTTCATTCGTCTATTTATATGCCTTGTGCCAGTATCAAGCTGTTTTGAGAACAGTGATTTATAATAAATTTGATGTCTGGTATTGTGCTTCCTCCAACTTTGTTCTTCTTTCTCAGGATTGCTGTGGCTCTTTGGAGTCTTTTTCTATTCCATATAAACTTTTGGAGAGTTTGATCTAAGTTTGTGAAATATGCTGTTGGTATTTTAATGGAGATTGTGTTGAATCTTTAGATTGCTTTGGATAGCATGGACATTTTAATGATGTTGATTCTACCAATCCATGAACTGGGTATGTTCTTCTACTTGTTTATATCTTCCTTTATCTCCTTTTTTCAATGGCCTGTAGTTTTCAGAGTATAGGTTTTTTACCTCCTTATTTAAGTTTAGTCCTTGGTATCTTAATGTTTTTGTTGCAGTGGTAAATGGGATTATTTACTTAGTTTCTCTTTCTCTGAGTTCATTATTGGTGAATAAAAAGCCATATATTTCTGGGTGTTAATTTTGTATCCTGCTACTCTGCCAAATTCATTTATTAAATCTAATAGTTCCCTGATGGAGGATTTCTGATTTTCTATGTACAATATCATATCATCAGCAAATAATGACAGATTTACTTTTTCTTTTCCAATTCAGATACCCTTCATTTCTTCTTGTCTGATAGCTATGGCTAGCACTTCCAGTACTGCATTAAACAGGAAGAGTGAAACTAGGCATCCCTTTCTTGTTCCACTTTGTATGGGAATTGATTTAGTTTTTCCCATTGAGTATGATGGTGACTGTAGATTTGTCATATATGGATTTTATTATGTTTAGTATGATCCTTCTATTCTTTTGCTGAAATATTTTTTATAAATCAAAAAATGGTGTTGGATATTGTCAAATGTTTTTTTTTTCTGCATCAATTGATATATCTATGTGATTTTTGTCTCTCAATTTGTTTATGTGATGTATCACATTTATTGATTTGCAGATAATGTACCAGACTTCCATGCCTAGATTCAATTCCACTTGATCATGGTGTATGATCTTTTTAATGTATTATTAGGTACAATTTGCTAATATTTTATTGAATATTTTAGTTTCTATGCTCATCAACAATATTGGCCTGTAATTTTCTTTATAGTGTAGGGTTAGATAATATCAATATATTGCCAGATTAATTAATTAATTAATTTTTAGATAGGCCTTTAGTTCTATGCCCTTCTCTCCCAGGACTAGTCTGTTAATTAGGATAACACTGGTTTTATAGAAAGAGCTTGGAAGTGTTCCTTCCTCTTGAATTTTTTGGAATAGACTGAGAAGGGTAGGTTTTACTTTTTCTTTTTCTTTTTTTTAATTTTGTAAATTAAATTATTATCTGTGTACATATACCATTGCCCCCCCCCCCATACATCCCCTCCTTCCCCAGAGTTTTGTGTCCATTGGTTATACTTATATGCATGTATACAAGTCCTTCAGTTGATCTATAATCTTCCCCAGATCTCCCTCCCCTCCCCACTGTAATTTGACAGTCTGCTTGTTGCTTTA
Source organism: Pipistrellus kuhlii (assembly GCF_014108245.1). Classification (NCBI taxonomy): domain Eukaryota; kingdom Metazoa; phylum Chordata; class Mammalia; order Chiroptera; family Vespertilionidae; genus Pipistrellus; species Pipistrellus kuhlii. The sequence continues at coordinate 2,522,834 of NW_023425533.1, read as the reverse complement.
CTGTCTCTATATGTATCTTTTTGTTTGTCAATTTTTAATGTTCTTTATTGTCCATAAATGAGTGAGGTCATTTGGTGTTTCTCTTTCATTGATTGGATTATTTCACTCAGCATGATAGTCTCCAATTCCATCCAGGTTGCTGCAAATGATGAGAATTCCTTCTTTTTTTATGGCAGCATAATATTGCATTGTGTAGATGTACCATAGTTTTTTGATACAATCATCTGCTGATGGGCACCTAGGCTGTTTCCAAATCCTAGCTATTGTAAATTGTGCTTCTATGAACGTAGGGGTGCATATATCCTTTCTGATTGGTGTTTCTAGTTTCTTGGGATATATTCCTAAGAGTGGGATTACTGGGTCAAATGGGAGTTCCATTTTCAATTTTTTGAGTAAGTTCCATACTGCTCTCCACAGTGGTTGCACCAGTCTGCATTCCCACTAGCAGTGCATGAGGGTTCCTTTTTCTCCACAACCTCGCCAATACTTATGGTTTGCTGATTTGTTGATATTGGCCATTCTGACAGGTGTGAAATGGTGCCCAATTGTAGTTTTGATTTGCATCTCTCCGATAATTAGTGACTTTAAGCATGCTTTCATGTGCCTTTTGGCCTTCCTTCTGTCTTCTTTTGAAAATATTCTATTTAGGTCCATTGCCCATTTTTTAATTGGATCATTTATCTTTCTTGTATTTAGTTGTATAAGCTGTCTGTAGATCTTTTAGATTAAACATTTATCAGTGATAACATTTGCAAATATATTGTCCCATACAGTGTGCTTTCTTGTTGTTTTGTTGATGGTTTCTTTTGCTGTAAAAAGCTTTTGATTTTGATGTAGTCCCATTTGTTTAGTTTCTCTTTAGCTTCCATTGCTCTAGGGGCAGTATCAGTGAAGAAGTTCTTTTGGCATATGTCAGAGATTTTGCTACCTGTGGATGTCTCTAGTATTTTTATGGTTTTCTATCTTATGTGTAAGTTCTGTATCCAGTTTGAGTTTATTTTTGTGTATGGTGTAAGTTGGTGATGTAGTTTCATTTTTTTGCAAGTGACTGTCCAATTTTCCCAACACCATTTTTGAAGAGACTGTCTTGACTCCATTGTATGTTCGTACCTCCTTTGTCAAATATTGAGTATAGAGGTTTGGGTCGATATCCGGGTTTCTCTATTCTATTCCATTGATCTCTATGTCTGTTCTTATGCCAATAGCAGGCTGTTTTGAGAACAGTGGCTTTGTAATACAGCTTGAAACCTGGTATTGAGATCTCTCCTATTTTACTCTTCTTTCTCAGAATTGCTGTGGCTATTCAGGGTCTTTTTTTGTTCCAGATGAATTTTTGGAGAGTTCCTTCTAAGTCTGTGAAGTATGCCATTGGTATTTTAGTGGGGAGTGCATTGAAGTTATAAATTGCTTTGGGAAGTATAGACATTTTGATAATGTTGATTCTACCAATCCATGAGCATGGTATGTTATGTTCTTCCATCTGTTTACATCTTCCTGTATCTCTTTTTTCAGTGTTGTTTAGTTTTCATCGTACAGATCTTTTATCTCCTTAGTTAAGTTTATTCCTAGGTATCTTAGTTTTTTGGTGTAATGGTAAATGGGATTGCTGTTTTAGTCTCTCTTTCTGTAAGTTTACTGTTGGTGTACAGAAATGCTATAGATTTCTTGGCATTAATTTTGTATCCTGCTACATTGCCAAATTCATTTATTAAGTCAATTAGTTTTTTGATGGAGTCTTTTGGGTTTTTGATGTACAATATCATGTCATCTGCAAATAAGGATAACTTTACTTATTCTTTTTCAATTGGGATGCCTTTTATTTCCTCTTCTTGTATAATTGCAATGGCTTGTATTTCCAGTACTATTTCAAACAGGAGTGGAGAGAGTGGGAATCCCTGTCTGTTCCTGTTCTTAGAGGGAATGGTTTTAGTTTTTGCCCATTGAGTATGATGTTTGCTGTGGGTTTACCATATATAGTTTTTATTATGTTGAGGTACGACCCTTCTATTCCCACCTTGTTGAGAGTTTTTATCAGGAAAGGCTGTTGGATTTTATCAAATGATTTTTCTGCATCGATTGATATGACTATAAGATTTTTATCTCTCAATTTGTTTATGTGATGTATCACGTTTACTGATTTGTGGATATTGTACCATCCTTGCATTCCCAGAATAAATCCTACTTGATCATGGTGTATGATCTTTCTGATGTACTGCTGGAGCCGATTTGCTAGAATTTTGTTGAGGATTTTGGCCTCTATGTTCATGAGGAATATTGGCCTGTAATTCTCTTTCATTGTATTGTTTTTATCTTTTTTTTGTATTATGGTGATGCTGGATTCATAGAAGTAGTTTGGAAGTGTTCCTTCCTCTTGAATTTTTTTGGAATAGTCTGAGGAGGATGGATTTTAGTTCTTTCTTGAATGTTTGGTAAAACTCCCCTGTGAAGCCATCTGGCCCTGGGCTTTTGTTTGCTGGAATTTTTTGATGACTGTTTCAATTTCTTCCCAAGTCACTGGTCTATTGAGATTTTTCGATTCTTCCTGATTGAGTTTTGGAAGGTTGTATTTTCCTAGGAATATGTCTCTTTCCTCCAGGTTGTCCAGTTTGTTGGAATAGAATTGTTCTTAGTACTTTGTAACAATCCTTTGTATTGCAGCGGGGACTGTTGTTATTTCACCTCTTTCATTTCTGATTTTGTTTATTTGGGTCCTATGTCTTTGTTTCTTGGTTAGTGAGGCTAGAGGTTTATCAATTTTTTTATCCTTTCAAAGAACCAGCACTTGGTTTTGTTGATCTTATGTATTGTTTCTTTGGTCTCTATATCATTTATCTCTGGTTTTATTTTTGTTATTTCCTTCCTTATGTTTACACTGGGCTTTTCTTGTTGTTCTTTTTCTAACTCTTTGAGTTGTAGAGTTAGATAATTTGTTACCATTTTTTCTTGTTTTTTGTTTTTTGTTATTTGTTTTTCAATAGGCTTATAGAGATATGAACTTCCCTCTCAAAGTTGCTGTTGCTGTGTCCCATAGATTTTGGATTGTTTTGTTTTCATTGTCATTTGTTGCCATGATGTTTTTAATTTCTTCCTTGATTTCTCTGGTAACCCAGTCCTTGTTCAATAGCATGCTGTTTAGTCTCCATGTGTTTGATTTCTTTGGATTATTTTTATTGTAGTTGATTTCCAATTTTATGCCACAATGATTTGAGAAAATGCTTGATATGATTTCTATCTTCTTGAATTTGAAGAGACTTTGCCTGTGTTCCAATATGTGGTCTATCTTTGAAAATGACCCATGTGTACTTGAGAAGAATGTATATTCTGTGGCTTTGTGGTGAAATGTTCTTAAGATGTTGATTTGTTCTGTTTGGTATAGTGTGTCATTTAGGATTGATGTTTCTTTGCTGATTTTTTGTTTAGATGATTTGTCCAAAGGTGACAGTGGGGTATTAAAATATCCTACTATGATTGTATTGCTATTAATCTCTTCCTTAATGTCATCCAGCAGTTTTATTTATTTTTTTTAAATGTATTTGGGTGCTCCTGTATTGGGTGCATATATGTTTACCACGGTTATTTCTTCTTGTTGGATTGCTCCCTTTAGTATTATGAAGTGGCCTTTGTCCCGACCCGCGGGACAACAACGGGGGGCACGCAGGAACCACCTAAGAGAATGAATCAAACAAGGAAAGCGGAAAGAATGGAGGCAGGACAAGGTTCTGATCAAGCCTCAGTTTTATTCTCTGAAATGGCTGTATTTATACAGCAAAGACAAAGGGGGGCAGGGCCGCCCATGCAGAGGTGTCCCTGGCAGTGTCCATGGGGGAGGATCAGGAAGGGGAAGTTGCAAAGATGTTAACATTCCAAGGTGCAACATTCCAAGGCTGGGCTGTCTAGGGGGGGAGGATCAGGAAGGGGAAGAGGCAGGAAGACAGGAGATGCTAAGCCTCAGGTTAATCTTATCTTCTGGCCAAGCCCTCAGGGCACCTCATAACTTCTGCTAGAAGGAACTTAATTCTATTTCCTTAAGACTGAGTTGCTTGCCTCAACTCTGCTGGCTCCCAACAGGCCTTCATTATCTCTTGTTATGTCCTTAACTTTGAGATCTAATTTGTCAGATATAAGTATTGCTACCCTAGTTTTTTTTTTTTTTTTTTTCATTTCCATTAGCCTGGAAAACCTTTGTCCATCCCTTCACCCTCAGCCTGTGTGCATCTTTTTTTCTAAAATGGGTTTCTCATAGACAGCAGGTATATGGGTCTTGTTTTTTTATCCAATCTGTTACACTATGTCTTTTTATTGGAACATTTAATCCATTTACACTTAAAGTTATTATTGATAGGTACTTATTTGATCCCATTTTTATTCTATACCCATGTGTTCCTTCTTTGCTTCCTATTTCTTTATTTTTACAGTAGACCCTTTAGTATTTCTTGCATTGCTGATTTGTTGGAGATAAATTCCTTTAGTCTTTTTTGTCTGTGAAGCTCCTGATTTCACTTTCAATTTTGATTGACTGCCTTGCTGGGTACAGTATTCTTGGATTCAGACCCTTCCTTTGCATGACTTTGTATATTTCATCCCATTCGCTTCTGGCCTGATGAGTTTCTGTTGGGAAATCAGTTTGTAGTCTGATGAGGGTTCCTTTATATGTAACTTTCTGTATCTCTCTAGCTGCTTTTAAGATTCTTACTTTGTAGTTGGTGTTTGCCAGTTTAATTATAATGTGCTTTGGCATTGGTCTTTTGGGATTCATTTTGCTTGGGACTCTGCAAGCACCTTGGGTTTGTCTGGGTTTTTTCTTCTCTATCTCAGGAAAGTTTTCTGTCATGACTTCTTGAAATAAGTTTTCCATGTCTTCCTCAGTTTCCTTTCCTTCTGGAACCCCTATTATTCTAATATTGTTTTCTTTTGTATTGTCCCAAAGCTCCCAAAGGCTCTCCTCCTGCTTTTTAATTTTTTTTTTTCTAGAAGCTGCTCTAAGTAGGTATTTTTTTCCATCTTGTCTTCAACCTCACTGATGCAGTCCTCTGCTTCTTCTAGTATACTCTTGATGCTTTCTATTGAGTACTTCATAGTAACAATGTCATTTTTCATTTCTTCTTGGTTCATCTTTATTTCTTCTTGGTTCTTCTTCAATTCCTTTTGGTTCTTCATTTATTTTTGGATCTTACTCATGTTGTCAAATTTCTCTTCTATTCTTTTTTTTAAAATATGTTTTTATTGATTTTGTACAGAGAAGAAGGAAGAGAGCTAGAGAGCTAGAAACATCGATGAGAGAGAGTCATCGATCAGCTGCCTCTTGCATACCCCCTTCTGGTGATATGCCCGCAACCAATGTACATGCCCTTGACCGGAATCAAATCCGGGACCCTTCAGTCCCCAAGCTGATGCTCTATCCATTGAGCCAAACCGGTCTCAGCTCTCTTCCATTCTTTTTAGCCATCTTATGATCATTAGTCTGAATTCTTGCTCTTGTAGGTTGCTTGCCTCTAACTCTTTTACTTCCTTTTCTGGTGATGCCTGCTTTTCTTTCATGTTTGGGCTATTTCTTTGTCTGCCCATGGTCTCTCTTTTCAGGATGTCTGGTTATGTGGTTTCTTTCTCCTTTCTGTGGGTGATTAAAGAACTCCCTTGAATCCACTTGTTTGCGCTGATTGAGGCTTCACAGCTGTTCTATGGTCTCCTCTGTTGTGTTTTTTTCAGGCCTCAGATAAGATCCCTTTCTTTGTAAGATGGCATAGTTTTGCCTCTGAGCCCGTAGCTCAGGGAGAGGTCTTCGCTTCCACAGTGCTGGCTGCTTGGTCAGGAAATCCTGTCCAGCAGACCCTTACCTTCTCTTAGAGTTCTGCTATCTCTTAGCTTGCCAACTAACCCTCCTTTCTATCTGCTCTGGGACTAGGCTCAGAACAGGTCCATCTGTTCTGCTGCCATTTTGTCTCTTCAGGTTTTGCTTTTTCATTGAATGTTTGGTAAAACTCTCCTGTGAAGCTTTCCAGACTAGGGTTTTTTTCTTTTTCTTTTTTTTCCCTGGGAGTTTTTGAATTACTATTCCACTTTCCTCCATAGTTATTGGACTATTCAGATTTTCTGATTCTTCTTTATTGAAGTTTGGAAGATTGTTTTTTAGGAATATGTCCATTTAGTCTAGGTTCTTCTTGTTGAAATAGAGTTGCTCATAGTATTTATTATTATTTTTTTTTAACAATTCTTTGTATTTCTGTGGGGTCAGTTGTTCCTTCAATTCATTTCTGATTTTATTTATTTGTGGTGTGTATCTTTGCATCTTAGTGAGCTTGGCTAATTTTTCATCAATCTTATTTATCTTTTCAAAGAAAAAAAGCTACTGGTTCTATTGAACTTTTCTATTTTTTTTTCATCTCTATGTCATTTATTTCTGTTCCAATCTTTATCATTTCATTCCTTCTATTTACTCCTGTCTTATCTTGTTGCTCTCTTTCTAACTATTTAAGTTGTATGGTCAGATAATTTATTACTAGTTTGATTTGTTGTTGTTTTTTTAGTTATTTTACTTTCTTATTTATTTATTTATTTATTTATTTATTTGATAGGCCTTTAGTTCCTTGCTCTTCATTCCTAGGACTGTTTTTTCTGTGTCCCATAGATTTTGGATTGCTGTGTTTTCATTGTCATTGGTTTCCAGGGTGTTCTTTATGTCTGCTTTTATCTCTTTGGTAACCCAAGCATTGTTTAATAGCATGCTATTTAGTTTTTGAATGTTTTTATTATAGTTGATTTCTAATTTTATGTCATTGTGGTCTGATAAGATGCTTGATATGATTTCAATCTTCTTAAATTTGTATGTGTCCTAATTAGCTTGTGTCCTAATATGTGTTCTATCTTTGAATATGCTCTGTGTATACTTGAGTAGAAAATATATTCTGTAGCTTTGGGGTGAAATGTTCTGAAGATGTTAACTTATATCCATCTGATCTAATGAGTTTTTTAGGTTTGCTGTCTCTTTTTTGATTTTTTTTGTCTAGAATATTTATCTAGTGATGTCATAGGATATTAAAGTCCCCTACTATAATTGTATTACTGTCAATCTCATGCTTGATATGTTCCATAAGTTATTTTTTATGTATTTAGGTGCTCCTGTTTTGGATACATATATCTTTCTGTATATTCTCTTGTTGTATCAATCCCTTTAGAATTATGGAGTGGCCTTCCTTATCTCTTTCTATTGCCTTCTCTTTGAGGTCTATTTTGTCAGTTGTAAATATTGCTATGTCAGCTTCCCCTCCATCCCCTTTCTATTTATCTGAAAAAAAATTTTTTTTCCATCCATTCACTTTCAGTCATTGTGAGTCCTTTGTTCTGAGATGCGTCTCTTGTATATATGATGTTTTCTTATTAATTCAGCCACTCTATGAGTCTATGTCTTTTTCTTGGAGCATTTAATCCGTGTACATTTAGGGTTATTATTATTATTTTTTTAAAATATATTTTATTGATTTTGTACTGAGAGGAAGGGATAGAGATAGAGAGCTAGAAACATCGATGAGAGAGTCATCGATCAGCTGCCTCTTGCACACCCTCCACTGGGGATATGCCCGCAATCAAGGCACATGCCCTTGACCGGAATCGAACCCGGGTCCCTTCAGTCCCTAGAACCCGGGTCCCTTCATGCACTAGATTGTTTCCAGTAACATTGGCAGCAATGACCTGGGGCTGTGGTTTTGACAATCGCAGTCTGGTTTCCAGTTGCTATGGCAGCAATGTCTTGGGGCCATTGCCAGGCAGCTCATAGTTTCTATGGCAACACTGATCTAGGGCTGTGGTGGATCAGTCACTGGGAAGCTCCAGGTTGATAAGGCAGCATTGACCTGGGGCCTAGAGTTGGGGTCATCTCTGGGTGGCTTTGTTTTGTTACAGAATTTCTTTCAACTTATAATCTTGGGACTCTGGTTCTGGGAGCACAGGTGAGAACTTTATGTGTGGGAGATTTCTCTGGCATGTGCTCCCTGTGGACCTCTCCTGGTGATGAAATAGAAGCAGAAACAAAAATCGAAGCAAACAAAAATCTGGCCTGGATAGCTTTACAGGGAATTTTTACCAAGCATTCAAATAACTAACACCCACCCTTCTCAAACTATTCCAAAAAATCAAGGAAAGGAAACATTTCCAAACTCTTCTTATGAGGCCAGCATTATACTAATTCAAAAACCAGATCAAGACAATACAAAAAAAGAGAATTATAGGCTAATATTCCTGATTAACATAGATGCTAAAATATTCAAAAATATTAGCAAATCAGATCCAGCAGTACATTAAAAAAGAGTATACACCATGACTAATTGGAATTTATTCTGGGGATACAAGGATGTTATAATATCCACAAATCAATAAATTCGATACATCACATAAACAGATTGGAAGATAAAAATCACATGATTATAACTATTGATTCAGAAAAAAACATTCAACAAAATTCAACACCTATTTTAGATAAAAACTCTCAGAAATGCAGGAATATATGATGATATCTCAATAAAGGCCATATATGACAAACCTACAGCCAACATAATTAATGGGCTAACACTAAAACCATTTACCCTAAGAATAGGAAAAATACAGGTATGTCCACTTTCACCACTCTTATTCAACATAGTATTGGATGTTTGATCCTCAGATATAAGACAATTAGGAAAACATAAAAGGCATCCAAATTAGACAGGCAGAAGTAAAACTATATATATTATTTGCCAATAACATGAAATTGTACATAGCAAATCCTAAAGACTCTGCCATAAACTACTATATTTAATAATTGAATTTGGCAATGTAGCAGGATACAAAACTAACAACAAAAAATTGATGAGTTTTTTATATATCAACTAGAGGCCCAGTGTATGAAAATTCATGTACTAGAGAGGTGGGTCACTCAACCTGGTCTGCCCCTTCTCATGGTCCATGAGCCCTCAGGGGAAGGAGGCAACCCAGGGACCAAGGGAAGGCAACACCCCATCACACCTCAGCCGCTGCCTTTGCTGGCAGTGCAAGTCTCGGTGATCACTGGTTACTTGAGCCTTGGGCCCACAGTGGGTGACTGGGAGGCCACCATCCAAGACTTGCCTATGCCTAGGGCATCAGCTGGGCAGCCTCCATCCAAGGCTTTCCTGTGCCTCAGGCCGGCAGTGGGCAGCTGGGGGGCTGAGGTGACTGGGTGCTGCCATCTTGTGGCTATAGGAACTGCCATATTTGAGGGCATGACAGTCAATTAGCACATTTCCTCCTTATTGGCTGTTGGCATCACCATCTTTGCAATGGCATGAGGGTCAATTAGCATATTCTCTCTTTGTTATGTAGAATAATGAATTCTCAGTAAGATTAATGAAAAAAACAACAACAATATTATGTACCATTGCAACAAAAAATTAAGATACTTAAGGGATAAACTTAACCAGTGAAGTAAAATATCTATACTGAGAAAACTACAAAATGTTGAAAGAAAAAAGAGAGGAAGATATAAACAAGTGGAAGATTATCCTGGGTTTATGGATTGTTAGAATCAACACTATTAAAGTGTCTATATTACCCAAAACAATCTATAGAGTCAATGTAATCACTATTAAAATACCAATGGAATATTCCATATATCTAGAACAAACTTATATAGAACCATAAAAAAACAATATAGTCTCCACCATCTTGACAAAGAAGTACTAGTATATTGTTGTAGAAATCACAATACCAGATATCAAGTTATACTACAAAACCACTATAATCAAAAGAACCAGGTACTGGTAGAAAAATATGCATATAGATTGATGGAACAAAACAGATAACCCAGAAATTGACCCAAGTCATTATACTCAATTAATATTTGACAGAGGAAGCAACAACATACACTGGTGTCCAGACAGCTCTTCAGTGCATGGTGTTAGAAAATTGGACAGGTACATGTAAAAATGAGACTAGACCACCAACTTACACCATACACAAGAATAAACTCAAAATGGATAAAATACTTAAATGTATGTTGTGAAGCCATAAAGATCTTAAAAGAAACCACAGGCAGCAAAATCTCAGACATCTCTCATAGCAACATGTTTACCAATACAACTTCTAGGACAATAGAAAAAAGGAGAAAAAAATGGCACTACATTGAAATACAAAGCTTTTTCACAACAAAGATAACTGTCAACAAAATAATGAGAGCCCAATGCATAAGAGAATATATTTCTCAATGATACATCTGATAAGGGGTTAACTTCTAAAATATATAAGTATCTCATACAACCTAACCAAAGGAAGACAAACAATCCAATAATAAAATGGGCAGAGGACTTAAATAGATAGTTCTGAAATGAATATTCAGATGACTAAGAAACATATAAAAATTATGAAAGTCCTTAATCATCCATAAATGCAAATTAAAATGGCAATGAGGTATCACCTCACACCTGTCTGAATGGCTATCACTAACAAATTACCAAAGTCCAGTGTTAGCTAGGATATGGAAAAAAGAGAACCATAGTACGCTGTTGGTGGGAATGCAGACTGGTGCAGCCACTGAAGAAAACATGGAGTTTCCTTAAAAAGTTAAAAATGGAACTCCATTTGACTCAGTAATCCCACTCCTAGGAATATATTAAAAAAAAAAAACAACAACAACAGAAATACCAAACTCCATGTTTATAGCAGCATAATTTACAATAGCTAAGATTTGGAAACAGTCTAAGTGCCCTCAATAGATGAGTGGATCAGTAGATGAGTGAGTACTACAATGGAATTCTACACTATTGTAAAAAAAAGAAAGAATTCTTATCATTTGAAACACCTGGATAAAACTGAAGAGCATTATGTTAAGCAAAATAAGCCAGTCAGAGAAGGATAAATATCACATGATCTCACTCATTTGTGGAATATGATGAACAACATAAAATGATGAACAAAAATAGAACCAGAGTCATAGAAGCATTGAAAAGACTGTCCAACCTATGAGGGAAGGCGGGAGGGAGGTTGGGGGTTAGAGATCAACCAAAGGACTTGTATGCCTGCATATGAACATAACCAATGGACACAGACGGGAGAGGGGGAGGGCATGTGCTGGGGGTAGGGGCGGCCTGGGCAAGGTCAATGGTGGGGGGTGGGAGGGGGAAAGAGACTTATGTAATTCTTTAAGCAATATATAATTTAAATTTTAAAAAACTATGTACATAGTGGAATACTATGTAGCACAAAAAAGGAAATATTTCCTACCCTTTGCAACATCATGGATTGATCTAGGGAGTATTATGCTGAGTGAAATAAGCAAGTCAGAGAAAGACAAATGTCACGTTATCTCACTTATAAGTGGAATCTAATGAACATAATAAACTGAGGAACAAAATGGAAGAGACACGGAAGCATGGAACATACAGACATATATTAGGAGAGAGGGGGCAGTGGCAAGAAATTAACCAAAGAAGTTATATACATATATGAATAACCAATGGACACAGACAATAGTGTGGTGAAGGCCTGGGAAGAGGCAGGACTTAGGACCTGTGAGGAAAGGAGTAAAGGGCGAAAGATTGGGGACATATGTACTAATAGCAACAATACAATACAATAAAATTAAATTTAAAAAATTAAAAATGCATATTTAATTATATAATGAGTTCTGGTTTTGACACTGACAAATTGTTTGAACTTGACCATGTCTCTTACAACCTTGGGGCTTTGGTCTCTCCATTGGCAAAAAAGGAATAATATTACCTTCCTCATAATTTAGATTAAATTAGATAGTATCCTAAAATATGTAGCATAGTAATCCACATAAGTAAACACTATATTTATTCAAGTAAGATGTTATTTAGAAAGTTATCTATACTAATAAACGAGTAATATGCTAATTAGACAGTGTCGATGGACGAGACATCATCTGGACATCTAATTTCCTTTTGGACAAAGCTACTGTGTGGCAGGAGCCGAGGCAGAGGCAGAGGTGGTTAGGGGCTAGATCAGGCTAGCAGGGAAAGGCAGTTGGGAGCAATCAGGTAGGCAGGCAGGCAGGTGAGCAGTTAGGAACCAGTGATCCCAGATTATGAGAGGGATGTTCAACTGTGGGATCGGACCTAAACCAGCAGTCAGACATCCTTTGAGGGGTCCCAGATTGGAGAGGGTGTAGGCCAGGCTGAGGGACACCCCCATCATGCACAGATTTCATGCATCATGCCTCTAGTTATTAATATATTTCTCAAAGGCAATGATTTTTATGTTGATCCTGTACTTCTTTGTTTATATATTAGCTCTGAGGTCCCCTGGCAATAAATCCTAAATTGAAAGAAACTAATGTTGAAATTCTCAGGTAATAAGGCAGATTAAGAGGGTACTTTTTTTTTTTTTTTTTTTTTTTTTTTTTGCCAGGGATGGACTTTCCCAAGCATCCATAAAATTCCTCTTCATGCAGGAAGGCACCATCTATTTTTATGTCAGAGCAGGCCCTATAAAGACATTGGATAAGTACTTTTTTTTCTCCTAAAAACTTCAGAGGTAAAAAATTCTCTTCCCTACTTCACTTTTCTTCAGTATTCCATTATAGTTTCTTATCTCTTTGATGTTGAAGAAGCTCTTCCTTAAATCTTGAATTATATATCTGGACTCATAGAAAGAACTATATACCTAGAAGTTTTTCACTAGTTGTCCATTGGTAACATTTACAATTTATACAATGTATATTTAAGGACAAAATAGGGCACTAAAACTTAGTTTTCTTCTGTAGATTTTATGCTGATTTTGGCTCTGGGGCTCATCTGCGGGATAATTAGTTTTGGCAATGTTGCTGGACTAGTGTTCTGGAAGTAAGATGTTTTCATATAATTTGGTCCTGGTTCATATCAATTTCTCTATGCTGCTCATTCAGCTGCTTTGGCTCGCCAAAGGTTGCTCAATAGTAGAATTTTCTATAAAGATCTTTGCTCTCTACCTCACCCAAGAACTTTGTTTCCTCAGGGGTGTGTTAAAATAGAAATCATTGAAAAATTATTGTAGCTCTTATGAAAGATAAAGAAATCATGAACTTGCTTCAGGATTTAGCAGGTTTATATATTTTATAAAAATGAGCTTTTAACCAAGTAAATGTCATCTATAGACTTTAATGTTAATGAAGAAATACATTTTTATAGGGGATAAAGGTGTTCTAACTTGTCATGAGATTTGAGTATAGTTTTCCTTCTTTTTCTTCTTTTGTGGCTATATGTGTTTTTAATCTATTCTTATTTTGAATATTTGAGTTATATATATATATTTTTTTTCCCCCAAGTGAATTAACAGAATATTTTTAAAAGAATATTTGTGACTCAGAGATTATCATGATTTTCAGCAATGTTGCAAATTGTCCAAATGTCTTAATGCTCTTGGCAGATACCAACCAGTTTCTTCTAATTGATATAACATACAAAGAGGATTTGAAGTAGATTTTCTCTCCCTTTCTTATATTGTCACAAGTTCTATCTTATTCATACCCACAAGGATGTCCAAGATTAAAAATAGAAAATGTTGTTGAGGGAAATTTGAACCCTCATACGTTGCTGGTAATAATGTAAAATGGTGCAGCTACTGTGGAAACAGTTTAGCAGTTCCTCAAAAATTAATCATGGAATTACCATATGAACCAACAATTTCTTTCCTAGGTATACACCCTCAAATAACTGAGAACAGGTGTTAAAAATTCCTGTACATGAATGTACATAGCAGCACTATTCACAATAACAATAAAGTGGAAAGAACCCAAACATCCACCAGCAGGTAAGAGGAAAAACAGAATGTGGTATATCCTTATAATGGAATGTTATTAAGTCATTAAGAGAAGTGAAGTACTAATACATGCTACAATATGGATGACCTTCACAAATGTAATAGTAAGGAAAATATCCCAGATGCAAAAGTACATATATTGAATGGCTCAGTTTTTATGAAATATCCATAATAGGCACATACATAGATACTCTTTGCTCAGGACTAGGGGAAGGAGGGAAGAAGAAATGACCACTTTGGACTATGAGGTTTTCTTTTGGTCATCATACCAAAAGAAAACTAGATAAAAGTGTTGTTCACTTGACATTATAAATGTAAAAATGTCACTGAAATGGTTTAAATGGTTAATTTAAACTAACTTTAAATGGCTAATTTCCTTTTACATAAATTTCACCTCAAAAATGTAAGAAAAACGTTGGAGGGCAGCGGCTGAGTGGAGTTGGGTAAAAGAGAGGAATGTGGGACATTGGTAATAGTGTTAACAATAAATTTAAAAAAATAAGAATTTCTCTTTCTGCTTTAGCATGGAACTCTACTGACTTCTTTAACAGATGGTAAGCACTCACTATTGATGTTGCTTTTACAAAAAAATCTATGCTTCAGCACTGAGGTTACACTATTAAATGAATTTGGTTTAGGGGGCAGAATATACTGAATTTTATATATATATAGGTGTGTGTGTGTGTGTGTGTGTGTGTGTGTGTGTGTGTGTGTGTGTGTTTTAAAGTGGTGTTTGCCATTTGACAGCCCCAAAATCAAATTAAAAGCTTCTTGATGCTATTTAGGTTAACCTGCATCCCTAATTATATAAATATCTTGAGTGTTATAGATCATGGCCATTGATAATCAATGGATCTGAAACACTAAATTTCTTCTGTTTAACTTGTTATATGTTATGCTCCATTAATAATATCCTGTTTTAACTTCTCCAGATATGCATGTCATTTCATTTATTGATTTCTTTGTAATTTCTGTACCTTTTGCTTGGAATGTTCTTCCTCCTCTTGGTCACTAAGCAAACTTTTATTCTTCTTTTAAATAGACTAAAATCAAAGTGGCTCTTCCTCAAGAAGACTTAGTTTCTTCTTTTTCTGTTCTACCTAATATCTTGAATTAATTTAATCTCTATTAAATTACCCAGGACACAATTGTAGTTATTTAGTTGCATTTCTATTTTCCCTACTAGACTGAACTGTGAACTCCTTAAGGATAAAAAAAACTTATTCATTATGCTCTTTGTTATATTCTTTCTTCTTAGAAAAGTGAAACTCCTATAAGAGGAACTGAAAGGAGTATGTTAAGACAATTATACAAAAAACAGTATGGTGTTGCTTTTCCTAGGAGCAGGAGAATATTGAAAAGACCCTTAGAAACTTGATCATATCTGATGATGATGATTTCAGTTGCCACATAATTTTTTTTTGGAAAATTTTAGCCCCAAATAATTCTATCTCAAAGCCTCAATCATCTATCTCCTTACATCTGCCTCTGCTGTTGTATTCCCAGCTTCTTAAATTGAGAAGGATTCCTGATTATTTGTTCTGGCAAGAATATTTCCTGTAGATGCTCTTAATGTAAAATACAGCATTCTGAGACCATGGGATATGCACTGAATAACTTTTTTTTCTACTTGTATCTCCTGCCATGGCTGAATAGTTCTGAAGACTTGGACACATTTTTGTGGCTTGATTTTCTCTGAAAAAGACAACTCCCTCATCCTTAAAGCCCTTGAAGGTCTCTAGGAGCTTTAGCAAGGCAGATGAGTCTGCCAACCTCAGCACTCTGTTAGTTTCCATTCTGTACATGTTTTAACCCTCAGGGTAGAGTGAAGGCCTGCAGATATTCTTTAATAACATTTGTTTGGCAAGAAAAATAGAAAATAGATGATAGCAGCCAAGGGTCACAGTTTTCACATTCTGAAAGAATATCTTTAAACATATTCTCCTTTTATTTTTGCAAAGTAAAAATCTCATAGTGTTGTGACAAGTTTATATATATTTGCTTTGTTTTGTTCCTGGGATGGGGCTGTCATATTTATAGTTTAAAATGCTTATATGTTTTGCATTTTTGTTTCATTTGAAAGTGCTATGTTATATACCCTACTTTTTCACTTCTTTTTATTTTTTCCTATTTATTTATTGTTTGAAGTATTACAAATAGTAGTACATATGTCTATTTCCCCCCTCATTGACCTCTCCCCGCCTTCCCCTACCCCAGTACATGCCCTCACATGCCCCCCTCCCCCCACCACAGTGTCTTGTATCCATTGGTTATGCTTATATGCATGAGTACAAGTCCTTTGGTTGATCTCTTACAGCCCCCACACAACCTCCCCTGCCTTCCCACTGTAGTTTGACAGTCTGTTCAATGCTTCTTTGCCTCTGTGTCTATTT
Source organism: Pipistrellus kuhlii (assembly GCF_014108245.1). NCBI lineage: Eukaryota > Metazoa > Chordata > Mammalia > Chiroptera > Vespertilionidae > Pipistrellus > Pipistrellus kuhlii. Next base: position 2,506,677 of record NW_023425533.1, on the reverse strand, counting down.
TCTCCCATTTCATTTCTTTAAAAAAAATCTTGCCTCTGCAGACTAGAAATAATCATAATAACAAAAAATGTTTGAGTTACAATTTCAATATCCAACAGTTCTGAGTGCCCGTTACAATATTCAACAGTTCCTTATGTGTACATGTCAGCAATGATATCTGGATGGTGGGCACATGGTGGCAATGCAGGTCCGACCCTCTCTGGTTTGGTCCTAGGGAATCTGCAGCGACGCACAGCTGCTCACTGCTAGCATGGCAAGGTGTCCTCAGTGTCTTCCATCTCTGGACTGTTTCTCCTCTTGTTTTTGTGGTTGTAGCAGACCTGTCAATTCCTCTCTGTTGCATGAATCCACATGGTCTTGGAGTTGTTTTCTGAAAATATACAAACATATTCTCTACCAAAAGTTAATAAAGGAATCTTTTCTATATAATTGATTTGGGATTCTTTTTATTTTTGCCCAAACAATTTCCCTTTGTCTTATTCAGACACTATGTGTGTTTTTCATCGGTGTCTTGCATTACAAATAAAAATCAATTTTGTAAAGTAAAATTTTTCTAGATGTAATCTTTCTATGTTTGGTTCTCCACTTTTAGAGGAGGTACTCTTAATTTGGGGGCCACTGATATTTAATGACAACCATAGATGGGCTTCTAGAAATAAATAAACCCTCTCAGATTGTGAACTGAGAAAAATTATGTACATTTGTATATGTGTGCATTTTCCCTCGCTGAGGAATAAGATCCATAAATTCAACCAGATCCTCAACATGGTCTATGAGCCAAAAATAAGTTCAGAACTAACATTGTAAATAAAACTAGAAAAATCTGTTTAAGAAACCTCTTTGGAGAATAAAATAAGGGTCTCTGGCCAAAAAGAAATTTATTCTCAAACGGAGTTTTCTCTTTCTTTGGGGAGCTCTCATGAAATGAGACTAGAACATTCTAAATTGTAAAAACTGTTTTTGGGATTATGCCCTCACATTTTCAGATTGAATCTCCTTATTCAAGCTGCTGGAATTAACAGACTACTAGTTGAGCTGCTGCTAGAGGACACATAAAAAATCAACAGTTGTAGCTCCTAAGGGAGAAACAGCAAAGGAACTGTTGCTGGATTTATAAATCTTTTTTTCCACCAAATATTTGAGGTTCAGTTGTTATTTGTAGGTTGTTGTTTGAGAAAATGCTCCAGCATATTAATATCTGTGAATTTATATGTGTAAACCTGTGTACATTTCTTTATCTATCTGCATTTATACAGTACTCTAAGATGATTTACATCCTCCCAGCCCCTGAAAACCCTTAGGACAGAGTCTTACACATACTCCCAATTATTTATGCATAAAAGTATGAGGTTTGGCTATTGGACCCATTGACATAGCTAAACATTTTTGGCCTCCTCGCAAAGTAAAGAGTGGATATGTGGCGGTTTGTGGACTTACATTCCATACTCTGCATTGGTCTGTGGGGGAAGTGAAGAGTAGGGAGAAAAAGAGCTCCTTTAACTTCTTAAGATACTTTCTCAGAAACAGAGTTTCATCCATTGAAGGACAGCATCAGACTTGGGATATTTTCAGGTTTCTTCAACTTGTAGTTTCTATTTCTGCCTTTAAGTCATCCCCTTCCGTAATTCTATCCCCTATGCATATTATTTTTTGGTGAGAGAAGGTGGTATTACATGAGAAGTGCTTATATTTTGCATGTGGTACATTTTATTACTCTCCTATCATCAAAAAAGCCGTGGTAATTATTTATTATTTGTATGCACAATTCCCAACTTATAATAGGTACTTAATATCTACTGGTGGATTTCAATTTTCATGTTGACTAGCAATTTTTAAACATTTGTGACATAAAATAATATATCTAGCTCCCAGAAATAGGGTGATTGGATTTTTCATTAATGTTTCAAAGAACAGAGTTCACTGGGCAAATGTAGCTTTGGACAGATACATTCAGCCATTCTGTCCTAGTAGTGGTCAGCTTGTTTTGAATCTAATTACACTGAACAAGACTAGAAGCTTTCAGGACATATTATAATTCACACACACAAAGAATATGACGTTTCTAATGGTCATATTAAAATACAGGAAAAATAATCCCATTTCCAAAATTATTTCAAATGGTAAGGTTAGTGTTGTTCAAGTCATTTGGTAGTGTGCAAGGACGTTTTACAGAAGGGCAACTCAGGTGAACTATTATTTCAGGTCCTTTTTTTAAGGAACATATTGGCCATCCATAAAAATGTAAGTTCTATGGGGGGCATATATTTGTATTTGTTTTGTGCCCTTTGATACCCTAGTGACTATTCCAGTGCCTGGTAGAGAGGATGCTCAATAAAACTTTCTAAGCCTACTAATAATCAATGAGAGCTTAGTGAACAGGAACTATATGCCTCTGAAGATACAAAGAAAATTTTAAAAAAATGGAGTAGTCCTTGTCCTCCATGAGTTTAGAATTTACCTGAGAAGATGAAATGAACACAAAAAATTATATGATAAAGCACCTAGAATAAGAACAGAAAAGTGTGAGTTCTCTTTCTGACTATGAAACTAATCTACTGGATTAGCTTAGCCATGTCTTTTATTTGGGTGCACTATTGTTTCCTCATTTCGAAAACTATGGATTACATACACTTAGATATTGAAAATATGACAGGACTTTGTTTACAAATTCAGAGAAACATGAGACACAGTATGCTGTAGTAGCTGAAGAAAGTGTCAGATAAGAAATGGGATAGAACTTAGCCTTCAAAATAGCAATTGCCTTTGTGCAGGAAAGGATTAGGAGAATTTCAGGGATAAGTAAAACACATACAGAGACATGGAAGAAATATGAATTTGACATAGCTAGAATGTCTTCAATAGTGAAGAATATATTTTTTGGAGAAGAGAGAAATAATTTCACCAGAGGGAAGAATCCATGTAGTACAAGGTATAAAGTGTAAGAAAAGAGAATTGGACCTAATGAAGGAGATGAGAAGAAGTCATATTAAAGCAGTGCCTGGCACACAGTAAACTCCATATATGCCTAGTAATTATGTATGCAGCCAGAATAGAGAAGATAAGAAATGAGAGAGGAAGGTAGGAAAGGAGGGAAAAGAAAGTGGGAGGAATGCAGAGTGGGAGAGGGAGAATGACAGAGGGAAAGGAGAGAGAGAGGAGAGAGAGAGAGAGAGAGAGAGAGAGAGAGAGAGAGAGAGAGAGAGACAGAAGGAGGGAGAGAGAGAGAGAGAGAGAGAGAGAGAGAGAGAGAGAGAGAGAGAGAGAGAGAGAGGTGATAAGTAAAATATGATAGAAAAATTAGTCTGACAATAGTGTAATAGTGTTCAGGGTGGAGAAGTTAGATCACCTAGATGGATATTTCAGCTATCTAAGAATATAGTCACGAGGATACAATAATATATCTGAGTTGGAAATATCTATAGATAACAACTATTTAAACTCACACTCAAAGTAGAAATTCTTTCTGCATACTCATGGTCTCTGTTAGTTTCCTGAAACAGAGATTACTGTTTTCAAGGCAGCTCATTCCATTCATGGATATTTTATATCCTTAGATAGAGCTTTCTGATACTGAGCCTAACTTTGCCTCCTCATGAGTTCTACTCATTACCCTCTATCTTCCTTTGGGCCTACACTGAATATCTCTAGTTTTGTTTCCATGTCACATTCTGGCTAACTCTCCCCCTTTTCAGGAAAAAAACAACAACACTCACTTCCAGTTTGTTTGTTTTTTAATAAAATTTTTCAAAATGAAATTTGAAAAATTTCACCATCTGTACTATCTTCTTCTGAAATCTCTCTATATCGGTCAAGTTCCTACTAGAATGTGTGTTTCCAAAAATTGACACAACCTATCAGATCTGGTCTTACTAGTGCCAAGTTACATCCTTGAACTTGGCATTCTATTTGTACTGTTCTTTTATAACATTTGCTTTCTAAGCAGCTATATCATACACTCATTTCAACTTATGATTGCCTAAACACCACAATTATGCAATTATGAATTTCTGTTTATAATTTTGCCCTTTTGAACCTGTTGAGATAGATTTTTTGAGTGTAAAATCAAGGGGACTTGGCAGATTTGAAAACAACTTCCTTCTAAAAAATGTCTAGGTTTGTTATCACTGGGGAGAGAGGAAAGTGTTGGTATGGAGTCATAACTCTAATTTAAAAGTACTTGGATGATCTATTTCCCAAATTAATGAAAAGTTTGAGTTGCTTTGTAATTTCAAAATGAATTATATTTGAAATAATAATATTAATTGGAATAAAGACTATATGATATTTTCTTTTTTAAATTTTATTTAAAATATTTATTGTTGAGAGTATAACAGATGTCTTCTTTGCACCGCTCCCGCCCCCTCACATTGCTCTCCTCTACCAGGTTCCAATCCTGCCTTCTTCACCACACTACTATTTGTGTCCATAGGTTAGATGATTGGTTAATCTCTTCCCGCCTTCCCATCCCCTTCCCTCTGAGATTCCTCAGTCTGTTCCATGTCTTCATGCCTCTGATTCTATTTTATTGACCAGTTTATTTTGTTCATTAGATTTATTGTTCATTTATTTTGAGTTTTAGATTTAATTGTTGATAGATATTTATTTATTGTCATTTTATTGTTCATATTTTAAAACTTTTTTCTTCTTCATTTTTTGAAGAATAACCTTCAACATTTTATGTAATACCAGTGGCCTGGTGCTTGGATTCATGCACATCAAAAGGAAATTAATTAGAATAACTATTTTAATATTGCTATTTGCCCTTTCTCTATTCACCCAGCTTGGCAGTAAACCAGATTCAGGGCTGACAGTGCCCCAGCAACAACATAACCAAAGGCCGAAGGTGGAATCACATTCACATGGCCCTGCGAAGAATCAGGCTCCCTCCTCTCTGGTTCTGGGGTGCATTACCCAAGAACCTCCAGTGCCAAGTTGCAGCTTGGCAGCTCCTGTTTTGAGTGTCTGTCCTTTAGTGGTCAGTACACCTCATACCTACTGGCCAGTCAGATGGTCGGGCAATATATATATATTTATTTGGTGATGATGAATTCATTTAGCTTTTCCTTGTCTGTGAAGTGAGTATCTTTATCTGACCTTCAATTCTAAATAATAGCTTTGCTTGGTAGAGTAGTCTTGGTTGTCAGTCCTTTCTATTTATCACTTTGAATATTTCTTCCCACTCCCTCCTGGCCTACAAAGTTTCTGTTAAGAAAACAGCTGACAGTCTTATGGGTGCTCCCTTGTAGGTAACTAACTGTCTTTCTCTTGCTGCTTTGAATTCTCTTTCTTTAAACTTTGGCTTTTTAATAAGTTGTGTCTTGGTGTGGACCTCTTTGAGTTCCTCTTGTTTGGGTTTCTGTGCTTTCTGGGCTTGTAAGTCTATTTCTTTCACCACATAGGGAAAGTTTTTTGTCATTATTTCTTCAAATAGGTTTTTAATATCTTGTTCTCTCTCTTCTGGCACCCCCATAATGCATATATTGGTATGCTTGAAGCTGTTCCCAAATGCTCCTAATCTCTATTTCCATATTTTTGGATTCTTTTTTCTTATATGATTGGGTGATGTTTTTTGTTTGTTTGTTTGTTTTTTGTTTGTTTTTGTTTGTTTTTTCCTTATATTCCAAGTCATTCATTTGATTCTTAGAATCCTCTACCCTACTATTGAATCTCTATAAATTATTCTTTATTTTAGTTAGAGTATGCTTAATTCTGGCTGGTCCTTTTCATGTCTTTGACATTCTCATTAAGATCCTTAAAAGCTCATTAAGTCCCTTGAAGCTATCATGAAGATTCTTGAGTAACTTTATAATCATGGTTCTGAACTCTGTTTCCAGTAGTTTGCTTACTTCCATTTATTCCATATGTGACAAGTTTCTTTTCTTTTAAAAAAGTATATTTTATTGATTTTTCACAGAGAAAAAGGGAGAGGGATAGAGAGCTAGAAACATCGATGAAAGAGATACATTGACCAGATGCCTCCTGCACACCCCACACTGGGGATGTGCCCACAGCCGATGTACATGCCCTTGACCAGAATTGAATCTGGAACCTTTCAGTTCGCAGGCTGATGCTCTATCCACTGAGCCAAACAAGTTTCAGCTGACATGTTTCTTTGTCTGAACATTTTGGCTGCTTCCCTGTGTTTGTTTCTATGTCTTAGGTAAAGCTGCTAAACTGTGATGATATTTTCAAGGAAATTACATACTCAACTGACATTAATTGATAGACATGACTAGTAAATTACCAGCACCCTTCCATATGTACATTACATGGTTCAAATCTATTAAAATAGTCCCTGTTGATGCACAATTTTTAGCATTAATTTGCTGAGTCAACCTCCCCCCATACAACAGAGAAGAAAATACAAGTAACAGCTAAAACTATTATAGCCATGTACACTATATGAGACTCTCTTCTAAGCACTTTATGAGCTCATTTTGACTTCTAAACATCCATAATCAGTGAACTCTATTATTATCAGCACTTCCACATGTCTACTTTACAGCTGATGAGTTGGCGGTATTAAGAATTTAACTAACTTCCCTAAAATGAAATAGCCAGTAAATTCAAATATGAAATTGGAATCCAGATGGTCTGGCTCTAGAGTTGGTGCTCATAGTGCTTCTTATATCCAAACATTCATCTCAATCAGGATAGTAGACAATCAAATAATGTCTTACAATATCTAAAATTTTCCTTTAAATTTTCCTTAGGATAAGAAGGCCAAATTTAAGGGTAAATTTAACTTCCATAATTTGGACTACTATGTTTTCTCTATTGCAAATAGTGGTGGTAGTTGTGAGGGAGGAAGTTTCATATCTGGCTCTGGTTCTTTTGTATATGTAGTATATTTAATTAAACATGTTAGGATATCACAGATGAAACCATGTGACATAAAAATATTACGAAAATATATGAGCCCTAACCAGTTTGGCTTGGTGGATAGAGCTGACTGAAAGGTCCCAGGTTTGATTCTGGTCAAGGGCATGTAGCTTGGTTGTGGGCACATCCCCAGTAGAAAGTGTGCAGGAGGTAGCTGATCGATGTTTCTCTCTCATTGATGTTTCTAACTCTCTATTCCTCTCCCTTCCTCTCTATAAAAAAAAAAATCAATAAAATATATTAAAAAAATAAAATATATGAATTTGCAAAATATTTGCTGTTCTCAATCTAAAAAGGTAGATGGGTGGATAAATTCTATATGAATCAAGTCTATAAATTGCTGAGAACTTGATTGAAATATTGGAATGAGAGGTCAATCAAGAATTCTGGATTCTAGTTTTAGCACTGTCACTAATTAGTTCTCTGGCTTTGGACAAATCACTTAACCTTTCTGAGTCTCAGTTTCTCTGTTATTAAAATAATGTAATTTGATTAATCAGGCCCTTTTAATCCTAATGTGTTTTAAGACATTCAAGGAAACCAATAGTAGAGAAGATAAAACATTTAAAGAATTACCATAAATAAAAGAATAAAGTCTAACTTTAGCTTTCAATTTAAATGATCCTGGATTGTAACTAGAATTGAAAATTAAAAAAAAATAGAGCCTAATGACCCTCATCCTCTGCAATGTGAAGGGAAGGGAAGGGAAAAATAATTATTTATACTCAATGAAGCTAATTTCATGGAACTGGCATTAGTACAAAATAAATTAGATGAATAGTTTACAGTATTTCTCCCATAATATTCTAGCTTGTCTTGAAATATTAAACTTTTAAAACAAATTTTACTGCCTATTCGATGGCTTTGTGGTTCCATCGTGCTCAAGGAAAAAATAATGACAACTTGTTATCTGTTTCCACTGGCAGCATTACTGTTTTTAAATCAAAATGATAAATGGTTGGGTATAGTGTAATAGTTGGATTCTATACTGATATTCTATATTTATCTTTAATGCACACATTTTTATTGCCAAATAGATTTTCACTGTGTTAGACAAAATGACCTTAATGTAATTGTAACCAGGAAACAATTATATGGATTTTGGTCCTTATACTTGAAAAAAGATATGTCCCAATTTAGGCTGTTCTTCATTATATGGGAGTACTTATGAGAAGTCAGGAAACTGAGGAGAATTCCTCTTTGCTTTTTCTACTTGGGGAAACCCAGGTGTACAGAATATTTCCTAATTTGTTGCATCCATGCTTTTCAAAGCATTTGAGGACAGTTAGGTGATTTGTATTTTCTCCACATATATTGCCTAAGACAGTGCTAGAGACCTGGAAAGACTCACTTCAATGTGAAGGTAGTTGAGCTTAACATGTTCCTATGCAATTGAGCACTACCTGGTAAACAAACCCAACTTCCCAAACCTCAGATTAGTGATTTGATGCATAATTTTAGTTCTTGGAAAAAGGCTTACACCTTTATATACTTATTTGTCAAGTGAGATGATCCAAGTCCAAAACAACATTATACTTAACTATGGGTCCTGTGCATGAAATTTGTGCACTGTGGGAGGGTCTCCCTCAGCCCAGCCTGCCCCCTCTTACAGACTGGGAGTCCTCAGGGGATGTCCTACTGATGGCTTTAGCTGACTCTGGCCTCCCTCTGTAGGAGGTGACCAGGCTGAGCAGGGGAAGGCGCCAGCCCCATCACCTTGCTGCTGCAGCCACTGCCAGCCACCATAGCTGCCAAGGTATTTTCATCAGCACAGACTCCAGTCCCTTCACCATGAAAAAATGACAACTTTCATTAGGCATTTTTAAGATGTGTCTTTCATAGGATATGGCCTTGCCTGCCTTCCCTCCCTCCTTTCTTTCTTCCTCCTTTCTTCCTTTCTTTCCTCCTTTCTTCCTTCCTTTCTTCCTTCCTTCCTTTCTTTCTTTCTTTCTTTCTTTCTTTCTTTCTTTCTTTCTTTCTTTCTTTCTTTCTTTCTTTCTTCTTTCTTTCCTCTTTCTCTTCACCTGAGGATATGTTTGCATTGATTTTTAGAGAGTGTGGAAAGAGAGAGGGAAAGACAGAGAGAAAAATCAATGTGAGAGGGACACTTGGATTGGTTGCCTCCTGCATGAGCCCTGACCTGGGCCTCGGCCAGGGAAGATCCTATAACTTAGGTACCTTGATCAGAATCAAACCCAAACCCTGGGGTCGGCAGGCTGAGGCTCTATCCACCGAATCAAACAGACTAGGGCAGGATATGACATTTCTTAGCCCTCCAGCAGTGGCCCTTCTATTTTATTTTTTTCCTACAGGAGTGTGGTAGAAAAATCCTAGATCACCCTTTTGGATTCTTATTATTCAAGTTACCAAGAACATTACCAGTGGCATAAAGGGAGCTTAGCCAATAAGTGGTCAGAAAAGGTGTTTCCTCTTCAGCTCATGCGCAGAGGCAGGACTGCTGGCAAGCTGAGGCTGGCACATCACCTCCTCCCTGTCTCCAGGCCTGCTCAAGCCTCTGCTGAGGCTTGGGTAGGCTCCCTCCCCTCTGCTTTGCTCAATCCTCTGCTGTGACTTGGACAGGGCCCCCCAGCTCTGTTCAAGCCTCCGCAGTAGCTTGAGCAGAGCACCCCCAGCTCCGCTCAGGCCTTGCTCAAGCTTCCACTGTGGCTTGGGCAGGGTCCCCATCCTCCTTCCAAGCTCCAATGAAGCCTCTGCTGCAGCTTGGGCAGGGCCCCCCTCGGCTCTGCTCAGGCCCTGCTTAAGCCTGTGCGATGGCTTTGGCAGGGCCTTCCCCGCCCCAACTCCACTCAGACCCTGCTCAAGTGTCTGCTGTGGCTTGGGCAGGGCTTCCCGGGTCCGCTCAGGCCCTGCTCAAACCTCCACTGTGGCTGGACAGGGCACTCCAGGCTCAGCTCAGGCCTTGCTCAAGCCTCCAGGCTCTGATCAAACCTGTTCCGCAGCTTGGGCAGGATGCCCTAGGTTCCACTTCTGCCCTGTTCAAACTTCTGCCACCCCCGCTTGGCCACTCAGCACCAATGTTCTTAATCCAGAAGTGGCCAGGAGTCTTCTGGGACCCCAGCAGCTCAGGGCCTATTCATGGCTTACAGACTCAGAGCAGCCTGGGTCCCAAGGATATTTCCAGGACCCAGGTCATCGGGTGCCTACATATGCAAATTAACCTGACAGGGGTTTTAGTTAATTTGCATAGTCATTCCTTATTGGCTGGTGGGCATCACAGAGGTATGGTCAATTTGCATCTTTATCTTTTATTAGTGTACATGCTTTTTAAATATTATGGAAGATGGTATAATCACAAAGGCTGCTATTTGTGTTAAGCAGTGTTGTGTATATTAACAGAATTATTTACAGGTGATGCTTACTCATATTGGGTCTTCTGCTTGGTGTCCAACCCATTCCCATCTCCAGCAGATGTCCAGCATTCCTGTGTTCCCAGTGTCTTCATGAGTTCTCGAATCCTTCATACTTTCTGTCTCTGTCTCTGTCCATTAATCAAAACTTACCCACAATTATCCCATAATTATAGGCTTCTGTAGTCTATGTCACTTGAACAAGTCACATAGTTTATGGGCCTTAGTTTTTCCACAAGTAAAATAAAGGGTTTGAAATACATGACATTGAAGGTCCCATTCAGTTCTACATTTGCATGAGTTAATACTTGTGTTAATGTAGTATCTAGTAAATGTGCTTTACTTATAGATAGAGAAGTTTGGTGGAGCCATAAAGGCCAAGATTGTGGTAACTTCCTGGGAGCATGATTTAGCCTAGTTAAAATCATTTTAGAATACCAATAATAGGCATTTCAGGGACTTTCTCATGAATTTTTATTTCCCTCAAAGCATATACCACAAATGACTACCTATTTTGTTTATACCTATAGCAACTCTCTCTGTTGGTTTCCAGGTAGCAAATACCAAGCATTTCATTAGCAGAAGATATTTATATGTATTATACTGGATTTAACGTCTTATTCGTTTTGTTGAGCTCAGCTTCTCTTATGAAATAATATTTCTGAGGATAGTTTTTAGCAAATTCTTCTTTACTGTTGATATCATCCCAATCATACTTTCTTGGATAGTTCATTATATCGATAATAAACTTTTCCTAAATATTGTCTTACTCTAAAAGCAATCAGTTCTCACAAATTCTAGTCATGGGTTAGATGTCTTTTTTAAGTAAAAAAGAAAAGATAACCTTTGGAAGTACTGCTCATCTAGTGGTATTTTCAAAAAGCTTTGTAATCAACTTTTAGGCATTTTAAATTTCTATGCAAGAAACCGGCTTGATTTTACCCAGGTTAAGGAAACAAACAAATCATGGAGGATTTTTTTTCTTCTTTTTTTGGCTTCTCTTTCTTTTGAAACAAGGAACAAAATGACAAATCCAAATTTGAGACATCTGTGTGTTTCCCATCATGTGGCTTAAACATCTGCATTTTCACTTCTCATCCAGATGTTTTGGTCTTATCCTAACAAAAGTGAAGGAGAATATCAAGTAATCATGTGGGGATTCTAATTAACATGGACAGCAAATATGAATAATCCATGTTCTGAGAGTCCTGTTTTTTGTATGGCTCAGAACACATTATTAATAAGGTCAAAGTTACTGTAAGCTTGTCTCTTGTATGGGTCAGCTAATTCTGATCTGTCCCATGACCACAGATTGCACTTCTAGCCTCAGCCAGCTACCTGGAAAATGAGTGTCCTCAGTCTTACAAGCAGTCATGTAAGAAACTAAATAGCACATTTCTACCCTAGAGAATTAAAATAAAAATGCATTTACCATGGATGGTGAGTCAGTGGTGCCATTTTGTATAAAAATAATAATTACAATAGTAACTCTTATATAATGGTTATTTTGCGTCAAATACTGTTCTCAGCCTTTTGCATACATGAATTCTCAGTGTTCACAACAACACTATGTGTATTATTACCTCATTTTACAGGTGAAGAAATAGAGGCACAGAAGGTTAAATAATTTCTCTGTGATGAAAATGAATGGTAGTCTCATATTTTTCTGTTTATTTTTTCCTGTGTCAAGGAGGTGGAGGAAGCTCACAACATATTGGTTAAATATAAAACATGTCAAAATAGGAGAGAAACTTGAATATTTCTGCATACTGAACTCACTGGTGGAATTGCTACAGTGGCACACCCTGTGCCTGGTAAAGGAGGTTAATCTAATCCCTATTCTTCCACCCAGTATGATATTTATAGATATGAAAGTACCCTTTGTATAAAAGAAAGGCATTTTTTTATTGGAATGAATAATTGTGTAAAGTGTATATTTAAGAAAAAGGACTACATGGTTAAGAGAAATAGATTACATAGGGTGGCCTCATAGAACTAAATTTTCTGAATGTTCTGAGGAAGAATGATTTGTTTGACTGGCGAAATGCTTAAGGAACTTGAGATCTCCAACCACAAATTGACTTATAATCCTAAAATTTTAGATTTAGACAAGGCATTCTATATAATAAAAGCCTGGTGAGATTACATCACAAGATGGCCACCACAAGATGGCCACCCTCACAGCAGAGGCGTGGCCCAGTTGTTGCTCCACAAGGTGAGGCCTAAGGGTCCTGTTGCTCTGCGTGACATGGAGGAGGCTGGTCCCAGTGTCTCCGTCACCTCATGCAGAGGAGGCGGGTCCTGGCAGAGGAGGCAGGTTGCAGCAGGGGAGGGCAATTGTGGGTGATCAGGCCAGCAAGGGAGGGCAGTTGTGGGTGATCAGGCCCTGGTAGGGGAGGGCAGTTGTGGGTAATCAGGCCCTGGCAGGGGAGGGCAGTTGTGGGTGATCATGCCAGCAAGGGAGGGAAGTTGGGGGTGATCAGGCCAGTAAGGGAGTAGTTAGGTAATTAGGGTGGCAGGCAGACGGCAAGCAGTTAGAAGCTAGAGGTCCTGGTTTGTGAGAGGGATGTCCAACTGCAGGTTTAGGCCTGATCCTGCAGGGGTCCCAGATTGGAGAGTGTGCAGGCCAGTTTGAGGGACACCCCTCCTTGCACAAATTTCATGCACCAAGCCTCTAGTGAAGATATAATCTAAACTATTTTTTTTTCTTTCTAAAAAATTTGAAACAAGAATGCTTACTAAAAGAAGCAAATAAAAAAATACTCCTAATATTTTTAAGGGTTATAGCACCTCTCTTGTGATCAGCACTGTTATAGGTCCTTGAATTACAGCGAGGAATAAGACATGGCCACTAAGCTTCAGAAACTTGTCATCTATTCTGCTGTTTTCTGCTTCCTATAACATTACTGCTTATTTTTTGTTTGTTTCATCTTTAGACATTATGGAAAAGAATTGCTCAATGCCTTATTATTAAATAATATGTTCATTAAACACCATTTCCTTTTTCTTCTGGGAAAACAGCTAGACTGTATTTCTTAACCCCTCTCCCTACCACCTAACCTCTTGGAATGTCAGTGTTTTCTATGGGTCATTGTGTGTCATCCTCTAAATTAGGTGTGTCGAACTCAATCAGAGAAGGGGCCAAAATCTAAAATCCAGCCTAAATCGCGGGCCGAATGGTTTACTGAACAGTCATAAACTGTCATTGTGATGGAAACGCAGCGGAGTGCAGTGATGACAGCGCGGTGCGGGCCACATTGCAAGGCCTGGCGGGACGGATTTGGCCCGCGGGCCTTGTGTTTGACACATGTGCTCTAAATCCTCCCTCTATCTACTGACTGAATAAAGAAGACTCCTCATACTTAGAGATCAGAAAAATGAAATAGAAAAATCCTATCTCTGAATTACTGTGAAGTAAAGATTTTCCCCATAACCCCTCTCAGTCCTCATCATTAGAAAATGATGTGAGCAAGCATTATATTTTTATTGTGTTAAGCTGCAAGATTTGGGTTATTGTCCTTAACAGTAACCTACTCTTACTAATACACTCTTTGTATTCCTTACAAAGTTTCCATCATAATTTTAAATGTTGTAATAATTCCGCCTTCAATTTTGGTGAATATTTGGTTCCTTGGGTTCAGGTCTTATGTGGTTGGTTATCAATTATTTATTGCTCTTAACAGGTTCGCTCTCTGTGCCTTCTCCCACCAAGCCAGTACACTGAAGCATATTACTGTACTTTACGTTTTTTGTGAACTTTGTCCAGTATTTCTATTTAAAACTTGTAGCAAACTCCTGGTACAATTGTCTCCTGGAGTTCCCAATAATTGGATAACTTCAATGCCTCTATTTTAAGAAAATAATTATTTACTCCCAAATAAGACAAGACCTTTAAATAGCATTGCAACCAAAGGACTTGTATGCATGCATGTAAGCCTAACCAATGGACACAAACAACAGGGCGGTGAGAGCATGAGTGGGGGGATAAAGGGTAATGGGGAAATAAGGACACACCTTAATCAATAAAGAAATTTAAAAAATAAATAGCATTGGAATAATAGACCTAAAGGACCAAATACCATCAATTACTTACTTGAGAATCTGAGATTTTACTCAGCAGAATAAATGTAATTGGTTTTTTTTTTTTCAGAGCTAATTTGCAGAAGAATTTTGCCTTTCCTTATCATTACTCTCCTGCAAACACTTCAGGGGTTGTTCTAGTACACATGTGTCAAACACAAGGCCCGCGGGCCAAATCCGTCCCGCCAGGCGTTGCAATGTGGCCCGCACTGCGCTGTCATCACTGCACTCCGCTGCGTTTCCATCACAATGACAGTTTATGACTGTTCAGTAAACCATTCGGCCCGCGATTTAGGCTGGATTTTAGATTTTGGCCCCTTCTCTGATTGAGTTCGACACCCCTATTCTAGTAGCAAATATACCTATCATTGTGTTGTCTCTTTTCTTGCCCATACAGTGTCAATATTTTCAGTTAAGAAAGTATGTTAAATATTCTAGATTAATTCATTTGATACAACTAACTTTCTTAATCATTAGAATCTTTACTGATTAGTTTTTTTTCTTTTCATTTTCCACTTTTTTAAATTTGTTAAATTGATTGGGGTGACATTGGTTAACATGAACATATAGGTTTATTGTGTGGATTTCTATATTACAAGAGCTGCACCAATGTCAACCACCCAAAGTCAAATATCCTGTCACCTCATATTAGGACCCCCTTTTCTTCTCACCCCTTTCCCTCTGACAACCAGGACTCTGCTGTTTGTGTTCATGCTGTTTTTATATCCCATATATGAATGAAATCATATGATTCTTAGCTTTTTCTGTTTGACTTATTTCACTTAACATGATGTTCTCAAGATTCACCCATGTTGTTGTAAATTGTGCTATTTCATCTTTTCTTATGGCTGAGTAATACTCCACTATGCATATGTACCACAACTTCTTTTTTCAAATCCCCTATTGCAAGCCACTTTGGTTGTTTCCATGTCTTGGCCACTGTGAAAATGTTGCAATGAACATAGGAGTTCAGATATCTTTGTGAATATATGATTTTGAATTTTTTAGGTACTCAAAAACTCAGGAGAGAGATTGCTGGGTCATATGATAATTCTAGATAAATGTTTTGTTTGTCAGACTGATTTTCATAGTGGTTGTATCAGTCTACATACCAAAAGTGTATGAGGGTTCCTCTTTTTCCACAACCTCTCCAAAACTTTATTGCTTGCCTTTTTTATAATGGCCACTCTAACAGGTGTGAGGTGCTATCTCATGGTAGTTTTGGTTTGCATTTCCCTAATGGCCAGTGAGATGTAACATATTTTTATATATCTCTTCATATGTCTTCTTGGGAGAGGTGTATTTTCTGGTATATTTGATTGGATTGTTTGTTTGGTGTTGAGTTTTATGAGTTCTTTATATATTCTGGAAATTAAACCTTGTTGGAGGAGCTACTATTCACAAATATAATTTCCCATCTGCTTGGCTGTCTCCTTCTTTTGTTGTCCATTTCTTTTGCTGTGCAGAAGTTCTTCAGTTTGATATAGTCTCATTCATTTATTTTTGCCTTACCTCCCTTGCCTCCAGTCAAGTCTATAAATTGTTCTTTATGGCCAAGGTCCATCAGTGTTCTACCTATATTTTCTTCTATATGACTTACAGTTTCAAGTTTTATGTTTAGGTTTTTGATCCATGTTGAACTAATTTTTGTACATGGGGACTGTGCCTTGCCGGTACAGCCAAGGGTTCAGCAAGCCTGAGGGAGGGCCGGTGAAGGATGAAGAAAGAGACAGACAAGAGAATAAGCTGGGTCTAGGTTCTGCGCCTTGCTAAGGCCACAAAAAAGATCCATACTGCAAAGCTGATGCTTTATTTATAGTCGGAGGCAAACAATATAATTTACAATGTTCTTGTAAGTTTCACTTGTTTTGGCAGCACTTGTTGCCCCTCCCACAGCCCATTAGCTACCCAGAAAAGATCTAGGGAGCAGTCACAAGATCAAGCTTTATGCTTAGAGGACTGTTCCCTCTAAGCTGGGACTTGTTTGCGACTTTGCCAGCAGGTCAATCTGAGGCTTAACCACTCCCTACATCTCACAATTTCTTTTAATGAAGGTGAAATTTAAACATCAAGAACAAAGTTCTGACTATTAAAACATTAACAAAACAATGCCAATGCAAACCCAAACATAGCTATGAATAAAACAATGGCAATGCAACCCAACAATAATAGAGAAATCAAACTACAGTGACATTTTTCTACTAAATGAAAGTTTCTTTTGCTGATTTACTCAAGAGTCCTGGGATTGGCTGCACAAGAGTTTTCAGAAGACTGGCAGCTAAGCAATGCTAGCATGGCCAGAAACATGGTGGAGGGAGTAGCTTCCACTTCTCGCTTTTCTGCCATCTGCTGGGCCTCAGTTTTTAACTTCTTCAGCTGACCCCATGTTGGCACCTTGGTCTCTTGCATAGCCTTCGTCATATTCCTCTTCTGCTTTGCTGTCATTGGGGCAACTTTCAGTCTTTTGAACGATGTGACAAAGAGCTTCTCTGGGTCCATTGTTAGTGACGCATGTAATGCTCTGGTACACAAATTGACTGTGCTACTCCTTCTGGAAAGATATAAACACAACCTCTTCCCCACATCATTACTGGATCTGGTCCAAACCATTGTCCAGTTTGTGCATCCTTCCATCATGTTAACCCCGCGGATTCTATTGTAGAGGAGGCCTGATGCCTTCAGGCTGCTGTACGACCCTCTGCATCACAATTCAAAAAAATTTAAAGTATAAAGAAGATGACTGAGTTTGTTTTGAGGTGAAACATAACATCCATTTCCCCCTTTCTGTTTTAATAGTTGCATTTTAAGAGTATGATTTGCTCTTTCCACTATTGCTTGACCTTGAGAGTTGAAAGGGATACCAGTTTTATGACAAATTTGATATTGCTGACAAAAATGGTGAAAAGCAGAACTAGTGTCTGTGGGTCCATTGTCTGTCTTTAGCTCTAAGGGAGGATCTACTACTGCAAAGGCATCTAGGCAATGATTAATTACATGCAAAAGTCGCAAAGATAAAGAGGAGCAGGTATCTACGGTACATTAATATGTACCCATCTATGCTTACCAAATTCAGCTATGTGGGTGACATCCATTTGCCAAATTTGATTAGATTTAAGACCCCTAGGATTAACCCCCAAGTATTTTTTAAAAATATATTTTATTGATTTTTTTTACAGAGAGGAAGAGAGAGGGATAGAGAGTTAGAAACATCAATGAGAGAGAATCATTGATCAGCTGCCTCTTGCACACCCCCTACTGGGGATGTGCCCGCAACCCAGATACATGCCCTTGACCGGAATCGAACCTGGGACCTTTCAGTCTGCAGGCCGACGCTCTATCTACTGAGCCAAACTGGTTTCAGCAATTCCCAAGTATTGAGCAGGGCACAATTTGATGAGCTTGCTCTCAAGAAATACAGAATTGTTTGAGTAAGGCAGCAGCATTTTTTTTTATTAAATTATTATTTATGTACATATCTTTTTGATGATGCAAAGCATGGGAGGACTGGGCAAGAGAAAATGGGGTAGCCTCTTGCATTACAGCAAGGAGGCGATCAATAGCATCATTGCTTATAGCTAATGGACCAGGGAGACCTGAACGAGACAGGATATGACCAATAAAGCAGGGAAATTGTCGTTTTCTAATAACTTTTTGAAGGGTGAAAAATAAATGAAAGAGTTCCTCTGAATTACTGTGCCTTACAGTAGCTGTTTCAATAATTTTGGCCATACTTACCACACAGGCACTATCACTATATAGATTAACGGGTTCCGTAGCAAAATCTGTCAAGGCATAGATAAGAGCTTGTATTTCTACCCATTGTGCTGAAATATAAGGGGTTTTGAGATAAATTGTAAAACCTTATTTGCTGGATAATGGTTATCAACCTGTCTGGAGAAATTAGCAAGTGCAATTTGCCAATTTATTGATCATTGCCAGAGTCAGTCTTGCTGTATAGCTGTAAATGGCACTACAATAAGGTCAGGGTCTTAGCCCACTAATTGGCCTGTTCGAAGGCAAGCTCCAACTATTAGCTGGGAAACCGAATCATGGAAAGGAGTTAATACCTTAGTTGGATAATGAGCCAAATATAGCAATTCAACAACTCCAGGAGCTTGCCAAATGACCCCAGTGGGTGTATGTGTAGAAGGGAAAATTAGAACCTGTAAGGGAAGGGAGTAATCAATTTTAGTAAGTTGTGCTGAACTTAAGGCATCCTCAACTTTATGTAAGGCTGTCTTGGTTTCCTCTGTCAAACAGCGTGGGCCTGATGGAGATGAATCTTCCCTTAGTATATGAAATAAAGGGCTTAATTTTAAAGCAAGTCAAACCCAGTTAATATCTCCTAATAATTTTTGGAATTCAGTTAATGTAAGTATCGTGTCAGTCCGAATTTGAATTTTCTGAGGTTTTATTGTTTTTCCCTAAATAATGCTGCCAAAGTAAGAAAAAGGAAATGTACAGCACAATGCCGGGAATCCTGCAAATCTATATAGATATTATTTAGATATGTTCCATTTTTATGAGCTAAGAGAATGTCATCCATATAATGAATAATATAAGCCTCGGGATATTTTTTTCCTTATAGGATGTATGGCCCAGTATACCCAGTCGCTGGACCCAAAACTTGCTGCACCATGGGGCCGACCAGTTAAAGGCCATCCTTCTGGATAATAGGGTAGAAGGAGAATTTGTGCTATTTTTGTTTCTGGAAAGACCTGAATTATAGTATTAATTATTTGTACCATTACTTTAATTTTTCCAGTATAGTCCTGATCTATCACCCCAGGCAGAACTTGAAACCCTTTCAATGTTAAACTACTCCTCCCTAAAATTAGTCCCATCATGCCTGAGGGAAGGGGACCATACACTCCTGTGGCAATGGCCTGAGGCCCCATCTCTGGGGTTAGTACATATCAGGAGATGGGACAATCCTGCGCTTCCTGGTTGGCAATGTAGAAGTTTCAATCAGTTGGTTTTGGGACCAAGCCGGCTGGAAAGACTGCAGTAGGGTTAAGGATAAAGCCCCTACTGTTTGGTGGGGCTGGGGCTGGCCCCATTTGAAGTTTCCCTGTCTAAGGGGTATTAAATTACCATCAACATCAGTCTTGGAGCAGCATTCACTCACCCAATGCTTTCTTCTCCTGCATCTTGAACATAATCTGGACTGCTTATTTTCACTCCCTGTAGCCCTTTGACTTCTACTTGTAGCATTACAGTTTTTAGAGAAATGCCTTACTTGCCACAGTTAAAGCAGCCCCCTTTCCTTTTCTGCTGACCAGTGAACAACATCACCTTTAATTACTGCTCTTTGAACATAGGTTGGTCCAATGTCAGCATAAACACGGATGAAATCATGTACAGTACCATCCTTCCTGTAGGGAGGTAAAGCCTCTTGACATACCCCATTTGCATTTTCAACAGCTAATTGCTTCACTAGTATCATTCCAGCCTCAGGGTCAGCCACACCCTATCTACAGCCTGGAACAAGCGAGCCACAAAATCCTGATATGGCTTCTCAGGGCCTTGCCTAATTTTGTTTATGTCTAAAGACTTTTTCCCCTTTTGTTGGCAGCTGCCTCCAGGCTTTGGTAGGAAATACATTTTTTTGCTGATAAGCTTGCATTGGGGTATACTAACTGATCCTGCAAAGCCCCATGAGGTTCGATTCCATGAGTATATTGATTGTAATGGGTATCCTATGAGCTTGGTTTCTGTTAGCCTGCCTCACACTAAGCTGTGCCCAATTAGATTCCCATAATAAGTAATCTCCAAGTGAGAGACAAGCCTTTGAAACATATCACTAGGAGCCATAGCTTTCTCAGATATTGTATCTAGTAACCCCAGCACAAAAGAGGAAGTCAGTCCATATATAGAACAAGAAGTCTTCAACTCTTTCAAAGTTTTAAAAGGTATAGATTTATGACCACAGAGCATCTGAGCATCTGCCTAGGATCAGGCTGCTCAAATATCCTACCTAATAAGAGAGTAATATGCAATTAACCATTACTTCGCTACACCCACAAGCCATACCCACTAGCCAATCAGAGTGAGTATGCAAATTAACCCCAACCAAGATGGCTGTGGCCACAGAGAGCAGGAGGGAGGCTTGGGTTTCCCTGGGAATGGAGGAAGCCAAGCTTTCCACACACTCTGGTGGGCCCAGGCCTCCACTCAAGGGTACAAAGTTTCAATTATAGAAGGTAAATAAATTCCAACAGAAATGGTGGCAGCCACTGAGCTGGAAGAGCAGGAGGCTAGGGTTGTCCCAGACAATGGAGGAAGCCAAGCTTCTACAGCTCTGGCCAGCTCAGGCCTTCACTCCAGGCTATAAAGTTTCAATTATAGAAGATACATAAATTCCAACAGAAATGGCTGCCTCCACAGAGTGAGCAGAAGGCTTGGCTCCACTCCAGGATACAAAGTTTCAATTGTAGAAGATAAATAAACCCCAGATACCAGGGCCTCCTCTTGGATCACCTGGGGGCATGGCCGGCCTCTAAACCACAACAGGCCCCTTGTCTAGGCTGCCCCATGCCCCAAGGGAACCCCCACCCTGATCTGGGACACCCTTCATGGCAAACCAGCCAGCCCACACCCATGCACCAGGCCTCTATCCTATCTAATAAAAGAGTAATATACAGATTGACTATCACTCCAACATACAAGATGGCTGCCCCAATGTGGTCAAAGATCCTGCTTCATGTGGACACAAGATTGCAACCACAAGATGACCAGCAGGGGAGGGCAGTTGGGAGGGACTAGGCCTACAATGGAGGGCAGTTGTGGGTGACCAGGTCAGAAGGGGAGGAAAGTTGGGAGGGACCAGGCCTGCAAGGGAGAGCAATTGAGAGAGACCAGCCTTGCAAGGGAGGGCATTTGGAAGTGATCAATCCTGTAAGGGAGGGCAGTTTGGGATGACCAGTCTGGCAGAAGAGGGAAGTTGGGGGCAAACAGGCTGACAGGGGAGCAGTTAGACATCAATCAGGCTGGCATGGGAGTGGTTAGGGGGTGATCAGGCTGGCAGGAAGAAGCAGTTAGGAGCAATCAGGACGGCAAGCAGGCCAGCAGTTGGGAGCCAGCAGTCCTGGATTGTAAGAGGGATGTCTGACTGCCAGTTTAGGCCTGATCCAATCGGGGGTCCCAGAATGGAGAGGGTGCTGGCTGGGCTGAGGGAAGCCCCCAACCCATTGTGCACAAATCTCATGCACTGGGCCTTTAGTAGGATATAAACTGAATCCTAATGTATCTTCCCCAGCCTGCCTGACCTTATGCAGAATCTGCTGGAGTAGAGACAAAGCCACCATTCTTTTTTCTGCTTGTTTAGGGGGGACAAAGAGAGGCTTGTGACCAACAGTAAGTTCTTCAAATGTTTGCATCAGACCCCCATCATCCCCAAATTGCTGGCACTGTTCCCTTGCTTGCTCCAACGCTTGTTCCTATTTGTGAGGAAGCACATGGTCTGACGGGCTCTCTCCCACAGCTATAACCCAGAGACTGGAGGAGGTGGAGGAGGCACGGATGGTGGAATTGGAAACCTTTGGCAACCTTCCCCCATCTGTCTTGATTCCCCTTCCATATTCCTCCACTCCCCTTCTGGCGTGGGCTCTAAGCAGTCCCAAATCAGGGACCACAGACTGAAAGTAGAGGCAGGCATTTCCTCTGGACTTTCAGCTATATAATGATTGCAAAGTTGTTTCCCTACCTTCTCCCATGCCTCTATATTTACCTTTTCTTCCTCAGAAAACCATGGGCTAGTTTTACTCACAAAATCCAAAAATTCATACCTCACAGAACAGCCCCTTGCTTGGAGCATATCCTTAAGAATGGATACACATACATTATTTCCCTGCAATCCTGAATTTCCCATGTTTTACACCTAGCTAGTATTATACCCCTTCCTTACTTACTGTGTGTGCCTCCTTTCACCTGACAATTGCAGTTCCCTCACACTCAGGTCCGCATTCCCTCACACATAGGCCCACTGGGGCTGAACTCAGCACCATGTTGGGTGCCACTTGTGCCGCAGCAGCACAGCCAAGTGTTTGGCAAGAATGAGGGAAGGCCGCTGAAGGATGAAGAAAGAGACAGACAAGAGAATAAGCTGGGTCTAGGTGGATCTTCTGCGCCTTGCTGAAGCCACAGAAAAGATCCATACTGCAAAGCTGATGCTTTATTTATAGTCAGGGGCAAACAATGTAATTTACAATGTCCTTGTAAGTTTCACTTGTTTTGGCAGCACTTGCTGCCCCTCCCACAGCCCATTAGCTACCCAGGAAAAATCTAGGGAGCTGTCACAAGATCAAGCTTTATGTTTAAAGGACTGTGCTCTCTAAACTGGGACTTGTTTGCAACTTTGCCAGCAGGTCAATCCAAGGCTTAACTCTATAACCACTCCATACAGGGGACAAAGCGTAATCCAGTTTCATTCATTTGCATGTGGCTTTCCAGTTTTTGCAGCACCATTTACTAGTATTGAAGAACCTATCTTTACTTCAGTCCATTTCTGGCTCCTTTGTCGAAAATCATCTGTCCATATATGTATGGTTTAATAGCTGGGTTCTCTATTGTGTTCCATAGATCTGTGTGTCTGTTTCTTTACCAATACAATGCTGCTTTCAGTTTCACTATGGAGTATAATTTAAACTCATGTAGTGCGATACCTCCAGCTTTGTTCTTTTTTTTTTTTTTTCCAGGATGCTGTGGCTATTCAGGGTCTTTTGTGTTTCCATACAAATCTGATGATTTCTTGTTCTATTTCTTTTTTTTTAATATATATTTTATTGATTTTTTGCAGAGAGGAAGGGAGAGGAAGATAGAGAGTTAGAAACATCGATGCAAGAGAGTCATTGATCAGCTGCCTCTTGCACGCCCCCTACCCGGGAGGTGCCCGCAACCCAGGTACATGCCCTTGACCAGAATCGAACCTGGGACCCTTCAGTTCACAGGCCAATGCTCTATCCACTGAGCCAAACGGGTTTCAGCTTGTTCTATTTCTCTAATAAATTACATTAGGATTTTGATGTGGATTGCATTAAATCTGTCTATTGCTTTAAATAATATGGCCATTTTAATTATGCTTATTCTTCCAATCAAAGAACATGGGATATTTTTCCATTTTGTTTTCTTTTTCAATCTCTTTTAATAATGTTTTGTAATATTCAGTATATAGATCTTTCACATCCTTTGTTAAGTCATTTTCTACTTTTCACATCAACACATTCTGCATATTTCTCTTCCTCCTCAGATTTGCCTTTTTCCTGAGACCATCCAGGTTGTCACCCTCATCTCTTATCAACTAATACATATATTGTGAAATAGCCTCTCAAATATTTTACCTGTCATACTTTCCCCTCCCCTACATAATTCTTTCTTCATCTGTTACAAAGTGAATGTTCCAGCATCTCTCCCAGCCATGCTTTATTATATCCTTACACAGTTTTCTCATCTTGGTATTCAAATATGCTTATTTTCACATAATAGGACTTTCTTAGTTTCTCATTAATTTTCACATGTGCTATTCTCTGCAATTGGAAAAGCACCGTATTTCACCACTGTTCCCTCAATTCAAAACTTACCTCTTGTTCAAGAGTGAATAATCCCACCTCACTTATCTATAATACTCTGCATATGTAATATTAATTTTCTTATGCTAGAATGTTTTTTTTGCAAATATGCCTTTGCTAATGCATATGATCTGTAAGCTATTCAAAAACAAGGACTTCAATTTTAAAAAATAATATTATGCTTTATGTAGTGGACATTATGTAGTGCTACTCAATAAATAGTCATCATGATTGTCATTAGTACCATTTGGAGAAAATATGTTTGATCAAAGAATAGAGAGCACTTGAGAAGACAAGTTTAGATGGAGATGGATATAGGTAATTTTACAAGTTCTGATCTCACAGGACTTATATAGAGTGCTGAATAACCTTCTTAAATTGCCTATGACTGGTTTCAGTTCTAAAAAAATATAACTTTGAATTGAAAGTATTTGAAGCAAATGATTATTATTTACCAAGCATCCCAATACATGCATCAGAGAGCATTAATATCCAACACTGTGACCTCCTATCAAACATCTTAGAACAAAAATGCATGAGTAATAGAGGAATTTGAGCCAGATTGTTTACAACATTAGATTCTCTCTCAGAAAACAGCAACAAAAATTACAAGCTTTCAAACTTTACTGGTAACTAAGGAACTATTTTCTGTCTTAACATCACTTTGGTTTTATTAATTCACTACTACACCCTGGGAAATGAATATAGGAATGTAAAGATGCACAATTTTCAGGATAATTTCCTTGGTCATTGCTTGATTTTTTAGGAAACCCAAGTAATTTATCTAAAAGTAAAGTGCCAAAAGATAATAAATGCTTGAAACTGGTAGAAACTTAATATTGTATAGCCTTTAATTATCAAGTATGTCAGGGAGTCTTTTTCCTTCTCTTGGAAGAATTTCATTCTTTCTCACTCCTGCCATTTTACTACTTGTTACGGAATTAATTTATAGGATACTACTTATTTGCATGTCCTTTTGAAACTCTTCCATATACTTCTCTTTCACAACTTAACTGTTTCTCCTCTCATTGCAGCCTGGTTCCTTCTTTTAATCTCTACAGTGCTATCCACTGATCCTCAAACAAAATATTGTCTGTTCACATGATGCTACCCTAGATTCAAGCTTTATGAGAGTTCCTTAAGTGCCTTTGTACCCATTTGTTAGGTTAAAGTGATTGAAAGCTAACCAGCTTTGTATCTAATTGAATTATGGCTTAGAGTGGGTGAGGGGAGATGTCTTCTTACTTCTATTTAAGAACTACCCAGCTACCTTTGAGTCTCAATAGTTATATTGGAGCCCCACAGATTACCAAACCTGCCAGATTTTGTATTTTGCCAAATTAAAACTATGTACATGTTGCCCATCTCCCTGAGCATTGTGTTATGAATTTTTCATTTGGCTCATAATTTCAGATATTTTTAGAAAATTTCACCTTAAAATAGCCTAAATTTTAAACTATGTATGCTGTTGGTGGATGAGCTAAATCAATTTGTTATGAATGTATGAGAACTAGTTGTGTCAGTATTTTTCTAAATTTCCACAATCCATTTCAATGAAAAATTGAGAAGAAAAATTTTCTCACTATGAAAGAAACTGGTAGAGTACACCATGTTCTATACTAAATACTTATTACACCATTATGGGCTATATGTTTTAAAAATATCAGATGAAAATCAAATTTAAATTACTATCTAGAAATTAACTTTTATAGATAGTGTATACACTGGTTACTGAAAATGATAGAAAAGGTTTCTTGTCAAGTTCACCAGCACAAGTGTGAATGCTCTGTTTCTTTAGTACATGCTAGTTGTGAAAGGACACATTGTGGCCAGCCAACTCAAATTGCTACCCATGTTTAATCATTGTAAATAAAGGAAGCAGAGAGATCCATGTTATATTTTCAGAACTGGCATGCTCAATACAGAACTACTAGTTTAAAAATACTACTTAACATTCTATTTGAATTTATCTAGACTTATGTGTAAAATAAAATAATAAAAAAGTACAATTGTTCACTTAAACATATAGTACTCATTCCATGCAAGTTATTAACTTAGTAATTACACATATCATTAAAAAACAATGAGAGCAAATACAATTTGATAACACTTGGGAAACAGTTAAGTACTAATAAATTTTCATTTGGAAAAACCTATAGTTTATACAGAAGCAAAATCACTTTTCTCAGTATGAAATACCTGTTTGTGTTGAATAGAACATTTCAAAGGAACAACTAATTGTCTCACTGTAAAATGAATATGTACCACTGCTAAGTATTCATGTACTCTTGGTGCATCATGTATTTCTTAAAAAGCTTGAATAGTAAAGCAACAGATAAGAAAGTACTTTGAACAAAACCCATGGACCACATGAGTCAATGACATAAAAATATTGAAAAAATAATCAAAACATTATCTAATGTTATATTATACATTTGAGTTTCAGTTAAAATGGCTGGACAAATAATTTTTTACACACTGCGTATATTTGTCCTTGCTTAAACTTTTCCAAAATATGATTTAAAAAATATTTCCAAAATGCCAGAATCAACTTTGGTTAACAATTGACCCTCATGGGCATCTTGGTGGAGAACACACAAAAATTAGTTAGTTGGAAAGAATATAAAGTAGTAATCCACAACAAATATGAAAATTGAGGAACATTCCTTACAGAAAATTCATAATATTTTAGATTATTCACAGGGATTTTCTGGTAGAGTACATTCACAGTCACGATGTGAGGGTGGTGAAGTTTATCTACAATATACACTCTTTGAAGCACCAGGATAGAGATAGTTCTATAGGAACCTTGCAGACATCACCAAACAGATATTGTATATATACAGAATAGTGTATTTCACAACTACATTTTAGATGAGAATCAAGTTTACAATCACCAGTAAACTTGAATTATTTAGCACTTCATCTGTGTTTCTTTTTGTTTTACTTATTTTGTATTTCTGATACATGCAGTCAAATATTTATTTAAATTCAAACTTCAATGACACTGATACAAGTAGGAAGATACATCTTCTTATAAAGCTTACAGAAGGTTGAGAGATTATTTGGGAGGAATCACATTGTGAATTTGTTAGCAAACAATAAAATACACATTTTAAAATGTGTTTCAATTTTTTAAAACTTTAAAAACAGGCTAGAAGGTCATTAGGTTGTTCAAAATCATTCTAAAAGAACTGACAGCCTGTTTTATTCAGTTGCTTAAGAAATGCAACTTGTTTACCTACCAGTTTGCCTACCGAATATGTGCTTGTCTAATAAAACTATGTCACATTTGTTTATTTCTCCTTAGTCTACATTGCCCTAGAAACTGTGTCTATAAAGATACTGCTGAGACATATGTCTGCTATTTTGCTGCCTATGGGGTCTTGTAGGATTTTTTGGTTTCCTGTCTTACATTCAAGTTCTTTAGCCATTTTGACTTTGTTTTTGTGCATGGTGTCAGTTGGTGATCTAGTTTCATTTTTTATTTTTTTTTATTTTTTTTTATTTCTGCACTTAAATGACATAATTTTATTTATTTATTTTTATTTTTTATTAAATTACTATCTTTGTACATATACCATTGCCCCCCCCATACGTGCCCTCCCTCCCCAGAGTTTTGTATCCATTAGCTGTATTTATATGCATGTATATAAGTCCTTCAGTTAATCTCTTATCTCTCCCAGATCACCCTAACCTCCCTGCTGTAATTTGACAGTCATATTGTTGCTTTACTGTCTCTATATCTATCTTCTGGTTCTTCAGTTTATAATGTTCTTTATCATCCATAAATAAGTGAGGTCATGTGGTGTTTCTCTTTCATTGACTGGCTTATTTCACTCAGCATGATGTTTTCCAATTCCATCCAGGTTGCTACAAATGAAGAGAACTTGTTCTTTTTTATGGCAGCATAGTATTCCATTGTCTAGATGTACCATGGTTTTTTGATCCAATCACCTGCTGATGGGCACCTAGGCTGTTTCCAAATCCTAGCTATTGTAAATTGTGCTTCTATGAACATAGGGGTGCATAAATCCTTTCTGATTGGTGTTTCTAGCTTCTTGGGATATATTCATGGGAGTGGGATTACTGGGTCAAATGGGAGTTCCATTTTCAGTTTTTTGAAGAAGCTCCATACTGTTCTCCACAGTGGTTGTACCAGTCTACATTCCCACCAGCAGTACACGAGGGTTCCTTTTTCTCTACAACCTCATCAACACTTGTCGTTTGTTGATTTGTTGACAGGTGTGAGATGGTACTGCATTGTTGTTTTGATTTGCATCTCTCGAATAATTAGTGACTTTGAGCATGTTTTCGTCAAACAAAAGCCCAGGGCCAGATGGCTTCACAGGAGAGTTTTACCAAACATTCAAGGAAGAACTAAAACCTCTCCTCCTCAGACTATTCGAAAAAATTCAAGAGAAAGGAACACTTCCAAACTCCTTCTATGAAGCCAGCATCACCATAATACCAAAACCAGATAAAGACAACTCAATGAAAGAGAATTACAGGCCAATATCCCTCGTGAACATAGATGCCAAAATTCTCAACAAAATTCTAGCAAATCGGCTCCAGCAGAACATCAAAAATATCATACACCACCACCAAGTAGGATTTATTCTGGGAATGCAAGGATGGTACAATATCCACAAATCAATAAACGTGATACATCACATAAACAAATTGAAAGACAAAAGTCATATAGTCATATCAATTGATGCAGAAAAAGCATTTGATAAAATCCAACACCCTTTTCTGATAAAAACTCTCAATAAGGTGAGAGTACAAGGATCATACCTCAACATATTATAAACCCATAGCAAGCATCATACTCAATGGGCAAAAACTATTATAAAACCATTTCCTCTAAGAACAGGAACAGACAGGGATGCCCACTCTCACCACCCCTGTTTGACATAGTACTGGAAGTACTAGCCATTGTAATTAGACAAGAAGAGGAAATAAAAGGCATCCAAATTAGAAAAGAAGTAAAGTTATCCTTATTTGCAGATGACATGATATTGTACATAAAAAACCCAAAAGACCCCATCAAAAAACTAATTGACTTAATAAATGAATTTGGCAATGTAGCAGGATACAAAATTAACACCAAGAAATCTATGGCATTTCTATACACCAATAGTGAACTTGCAGAAACAGAGACTAAAAAGGCAATCCCATTTACAATCACACCAAAAAAATTAAGATACCTTGGAATAAACTTAACTAAGGAGGTAAAAGACCTATATGCGGAAAACTACACGACACTGAAAAAAGAGATACAGGAAGATGTAAACAGATGGAAGAACATACCATGTTCATGGATTGGTGGAATCAACATCATCAAAATGTCCATACTTCCAAAGCAATTTATAACTTCAATAACTCTCCATTAAAATACCAACAGCATACTTCACAGACCTAGAAGGAACTCTCCAAAAATTCATGTGGAACAAAAAAAGACCCTGAATAGCCACAGCAATTCTGAGAAAGAAGAGTAAAATAGGAGAGATCTCAATACCAGATTTCAAGCTGTATTACAAAGCCACTGTTCTCAAAACAGCCTGCTATTGGCATAAGAACAGACATATAGATCAATGGAATAGAATAGAGAATCCGGATATCAACCCAAACCTCTATACTCAATTAATATATGACAAAGGAGGTATGAACATACAATTGGAGTCAAGACAGTCTCTTCAAAAATGGTGTTGGGAAAATTGGACAGTCACTTGCAAAAAAATGAAACTACATCACCAACTTACACCATACAGAAAAATAAACTCAAAATGGATACAGGACTTACACATAAAATGGGAAACCATGAAAATACTAGAGACATCCACAGGTAGCAAAATCTCTGACATATGCCAAAAGAACTTCTTCACTGATACTGCCCCTAGAGCAATGGAAGCTAAAGAGAAAATAAACAAATGGGACTACATCAAAATCAAAAGCTTTTTTACAGCAAAAGAAACCATCAACAAAACAACAAGAAAGCCCACTGTATGGGAGAACATATTTGCAAATGTTATCACTGATAAAGGTTTAATCTTCAACATCTACAGACAGCTTATACAACTAAATAAAAGGAAGATAAATGACCCAATTAAAAAATGGGCAATGGATCTAAATAGAATCTTCTCATTTTTTTTTTGCATGAATATGTCCAAATTTCTCAGCACCATTTATTAAAGAGACTACTTTGACTCCATTGTATGCTATTGCCTCCTTTGTCAAATATTAATTGAGCATAATGTTTGGGTCAATTTCTGAGTTCTTTGATTTGTTCCATCGTTCTATGTGTCTGTTCTTCTGCTCTTATGCCAGTACCAGACAGTTTTGAGAACTGTGGCTTGGTAATATAGCTTGATATCTGGTATTGTGATCCCTCCAATTTTGTTCTTCTTTCTCAGAATTTCTGTGGCTATTTGGGGTGATTTTTTTATTCCAGATGAATTTTTGGAGGGTTTGTTCTAGATCTTTGAAATATGCCATTGGTCTTTTAATGGGGATTGCATTAAATTTGTAGATTGCTTTGGGTAGTTTGAACATTTTAATGATGTTGATTCTACCAATCCATGAGCATGGTATGTTCTTCCATTTATTTGTGTCTTCCTCTGTCTCTTTTATCAATATCCTGAAGTTTTCTGAGTACAGGTCTTTTACATCCTTAGTTAAGTTTATCCCGTATAGGACTATATCCCAAGAAACCAGAAATACAAGTCAGAAAGGATACATGCACCCCTATGTTCATAAGAGCACAATTTATATTAGCTAAGATTTGGAAAGAGCCTAAGTGCCTATCAGCAGATGAGTGGATTAAAAAAAACTGTGGTACATCTAAACAATGGAATATTATGATGCTATAAAAAAGAAGGAACTTTTACCATTTGTAACAAAATGGATGGAACTGGAGAACATTAAGCTCAGTGAACTAAACCAGTTGGAGAAAGATAAATATCACATGACCTCACTCATATGTGGGATATAATGATAAACATAATTTGATAAACAAGAATATATTTATCTAGAGACAAATTGTATGGGAGGGGGATTAAAGAGCAACCAAAGGACTTGTATGCATGCATATTAGCATAACCAATGGACACAGACACTGGTGCAGTGGGGTCTTGTCAGGGTTGGGAATGGCTGGGGTGGTGTCAATTGGGGTAAAAGGAGACATATGTAAAACTTTAGATAATAAAAGAAACTATGCCACAACTGTCTTTATGATCTATTGGTTTAGTCTATAGAAATATTCCATTATGTTGAAAAAGTTCTAATTGTTTCTATCACATTTTTCATTAACTGATCTTCCTCTCCAAATGGTCTTCCAATTTGGGTGCCTCAACACTTCTTTCTTGATAATTACTGATTTTAAGCTACTCTATAGAAGTTCTTTCATCTTAAAGGTAGTTCAGACTTTTCAAATTCAGTAAAAGTCTATAAATTTTTGCTGTTTCAAATACCACATAGATAGTGAAATATTCATATACTGTATATGTCAAAGGTAGCTCATCTACAAAGCTTGCAGTTCAAGTGGTATAATAAAACCTACTCTAAAATAATGGGAGTAACATTTTTTCAGGAGAAATTAAACTGTACATTGGAACAAGGTACCATATTATGGAAACAGGTTCTTCCCCCAGTGTTCTGGGAATATAGACAAAAAAAATTTGAAGTACAAAAGCATGTCTGTGCCTTTTTCTTCCAACACTTTTCAGCACCTCAGTGTAAGGTGTACTTTATTCTTGTTATAACATAAATTCTCCATGGCTTTTCTCAGTATGTCAGATTCTTCACTACCAAATATCACTGGTAAACCTAAGCTCTTTGGATGATAAAGGTAGCATGGAACTGTTTCTATGAAATTCCTTGGTATCTTTCAGGGGATTATTAAGGGGTAGTTGTCCATTGAGTAGCTTCATAGGCAGGTTACAGTAAGTGCTGTGGTTGCTTAAGGAAGGTACTGGCAAGGTGCTAGTTGACATCTCGTGTTTGTAACTTCTGCAACAGTGCCTCATTTGCATTGAATCTGAATGGTGGAAATCAGGGAGATCAGCTTGAGATGATACCAGTGAGGCTGAGGTACTGGTCATGGCAATAGAGGGTATAGGTTGGAGTTCTCCAAAAAGTCCTTGTTCTGCAGAGTCCATAATGTGGCATCGAGAAAGCACTTCCTTTTTCCTGATGGGCATTTCATATACTAAGTGCTTCCAAAACTTAGAATTTAATTTGTTGCTTTTGGGTCCCTTCCACTTGATTAGTGACAGAAGTTTGATGCTGTGTTTTAGTGATTCCACTTCCTGGCAATTCACCCTCCCTTTTAATTCTGTACACTCAATAAAAATCACTTTGATTTCTCCACTGACCAGCATATTATGGAGTTTGCTTTCCAATTCAAAAATACTCCATCCTCGTCTGAGAATATAGTTTGATGTTAGCATGATAATAAGTCTTCTGCTTTGCTCAACACATCTTGTGAGATCTTCAATGTATGCTACAAATCACAGAAAGAGAGAAATAGTAAAACAAATATATTTCCAGTCTTTAAAGAATTAGGTTTGCACTACAAAGATCCAGTCTTTCACTAGTGTACATCATATTTTCTTGTATTGCACAATTAGAAAGCCCATTCCCTTTAAAAGAAAAATGAAAGACAAACAAAAACAAATTCCTGCTTAGACCTGACCACTGTTGCTCCATTTCAGCATTTTCCTATACACCAGAAGGTGGCAGGTTTCATTCCCACTCAGGGCAGATATCCAGGTTGTGGTTTTGATTCCTGCTTGGGATATGTATGGGAGGAAACTGATCAATGTTTCTCACATCAATGTTTTTCTCTCTCCCTTCACTCAATTAAAAAGAAAAACTGTTTAAAATACTCCTTTTTTGAACTTCATTAGTTATGGTGTTTTGTTGGTAAATATTAAATCTGATTTCTTCAGAACTTAGGCATACTTCATTTTTATTTATTTGATCATTTAATTTAAAGCAGGTTTCCATGCTTATACTCTATGTAAACAAGCAATCAGTTGATGAAAGGAAAAATGGAACTTTTTAATTACTGAAGATTCACTGTATTTATGGGTTTTGTTTGTTTCTCCCCTCTATTTTTCAACTGCAAAATAAGTAGGGGGTGATCTATGTATATGAACTACTTCAAACATACTGTGATAGAAATGGTGGGAAAATCTAGAATCATAGCTTGTTTCTCCAAATAATTTATGTTACTTGCAAACTTTAGGTTCTACATTTTGCCTTTAAAATCCAGAGATAGAGAAGTGTTATGTATGTGCCCCTGGATTTTGAACCAGCTGATCTTTTTTTCAGAGGAAGAGAGAGTGTTGGATTGAAAGTGAGGGGGTGATGTGGAATGAGCAGAAATGGAGAAAGAGTCTATCAACTGAGAAGTTTTAGTGCTGTTTGTGGAGCAATTCTGAGAGTGAGGTGAATATGTTATGGCCTTTCCATGGTACAAAAACACTCAACTTGAAATTTATCTATATCATGGAATAATCCTTTTGCAAGCATCCTTCCCAAAGTCTTATCCCCCAAAATGGGAAACATGCACATGTGCTAACAAATGGAGACTTGGACACAGGTGCTACAACAGAGAGTTGTCTTTACTAAGCAGAACACAGGGTTTTGTCTAATTTTCAGTGTCCTCTAGCAGAAACAGTGCTTTCAGAAGCATAGCAACATCTGTCACTGTAAATCTGTCCAAGGTTACAGACTGCTTTCAAAGAGTCATGTCCAGTACATAGTGTGGGACCACCACACAGCCCAGTATAAGCCATTTGAAAAGATATACTTGTTTTGCAGATGATCTCTCTTTCCCAGTGTTTACTTCCACCACTTGGCAGCAAAAACTCTTTCACAAGTGAAAATGAGCAAACTTTTTACACACCCTACTGATAAACAAGGAACTTTTAAAGAGATATACATAGAATTGCCCATTTTCAATTAATTGTTACTGCTGTTTTGTTTTTTTTTACTTAATACATTTTAGCGCTTTCTTATGCAGTAGTTACAATTACTGTTTCTGAGAGGATAAAGCAATTACTAAGTAAGAAAAGAACCTCTTAAGAATTACAAGCATTTTATTTTTATTTAAGCATTTTATTTTAGAGATTATGTATTCAGAAAGAAATCAGCATTAAAATATGCAAATAGTAAAAACAAAACAAAACAAAACAAAAAACATCACACAACAGGGAAGTTATCATTTGGTAATTATCATTTAGAGAACTGGTGAAACAGAATGGAAGGTGAGGTAAAAAGTTTCACTAAAGTGGAAAACCATTATCTCAATGCATCAACATCCTGACTCTTCATTTTATTCCTTTCTTTCTGCTCCCAAAAATAAAGAAGTTATGTGGGAAGCTTCATCATTAGAAGTTGGATCTGTAAGATACAGTAAAATAAACTATCATGCATCTTTCCCATTATTCTTTTCACCTTTCCTCCAAACAACAACAAAAAGAAAATATAAAACCAAAACTAGAATTATGGTATAAGTGCAGGAGTCCTTGAAAATACAGTTTTACTAGGTACATTATGAACTAATGGTTAATTTTATAGAAGAATCCTTTAAAAATAATTTACCAAGGAGTTATTCTGAGTAGTGTTCTTTCATCATTAATTGAAGTTTTTCATTTAATTTTTTTAAAAAAAGTGTACAAACCTCTGTAACATAAACTATACCTCTATGAAGCACATCATATTGTCTCTGAGAAAAGTACTATTTCTATATGTTGAGATGTAGTTTTATAATTTTAAAAACAAAAGATATATCTGTACATATATCTATCACTTAAAGAAAAGATACAACCCAGGTGTTCACAGTAATTAGAGAAAATATCCACATATATACTAATTAATTTTATTGGTAAATAATTAACTTTGACTTTGCTATCTTCTTTCTCAAATAGGAAATTGAATATGGTATAATTTCCCTCAATTAATATGGTTATTCCTTCACCTGTCTATTATATTTTTCCATTTAATAGCTAAGGATAATGCAACATTTAAGATTTTTGTGTGTGTGGTGGTGGTGGTACGGGGGCTTGAGATTCATTAGATATAAATTGCTTTTGTTCCAAAAATGAATGCCTGTGAGGACAGATCCCACTATGCTCAGCTGCACAGGGTGTGGGTGTTGAAGGAAACCTCAGAGAGAGGGAGTGGTCCCTGTCTCCTGCACACTACTCTTGCTGTGCTTATTCTGGCAAAGCCTAGTGGAGAGTTGAGGCAACCATCCAGATTATTCCGGCTGCAAACCTCCTGTGGAAGAAAAAAGCTCTGAATTACCCTGGTTTGCCCTATATATACATTAATCATATGCACTGGAATAATTCATTAGTACCTCAGAATTTTCCCTGAGTAGACACAGCCGAGATGTCCCAAAGAAAACATGAGCCATTTGCTTGGGCCCCGAATTTCATGTTCCATTTCACTTGGTGAAAAACCAAGTGGAAGTGTTCAGATGTGAAGCCCACATTTCACTTCTTGGGATGGTGATCAGTGGCTGGGCAACAATCTCAGTATTTAAAAGCAGCTGGGGAGGTGCTTCTAAGATTTGCCTGGCTCTAAGGAAAAGAAGAGACTGTACCCTAGCTTCCATATTCTGGCTCTCCCTCTGTTTTTCACTTTCTGCTTTCTTTCTCACTATTTCTTTCTGTCTTTCCATCTTTACTCTCTTGCCTATCTCCCTTTGCTCCCTTCCTCCTTCTGTTCCTTCCTAAGTCTTTCCTTCTCTTTATCTTTCTCAAAAAACAATTTAGCCAGAATGGAAAATAAAAAAGTAATTTAGCAAGAGACCAAAGAGGTGGAGTTAATATTTTTCACTTGTTAATCTTTAGCCAAGGGTTTATTGCTGGCTTCTACTGAGCAAGTGCCCAAAATAATTTCCTCCTTACCTAGGGGTTGTATGTCTGCTTCCAATGACCAAATTGGAGCCTAATCCATTAGGATTATGTACTGCTTTTGTATGGCTTGTGAGCTAAGAATGATTTTTAAACATGTTTAAAGTGTTATAAAAGAAGAAAAATAAGAATATGATGTAACAGAGGCCATATATAAACCACAAAGCCTAAAATATTTAGTATCTGGATCTATACAGAGAAAGTTTGCTGTTCCTGAATTAGAGATCAATCAGGGTGTGTAGGGTTAGTAAAGTTCCAAATAAACTGAGCAAAAAGGTGTATCGAGTTAAGAAATTGCTCATTCATGGCTAGTGTGGTCTCTGGCAGGCAATGGTGTTACCCATGGGCTGTGGCTTTGTTAGAGATGTTTTAGAAATCTCCAGAGACCATTTTAGAAAGCTTGTTATCATGAAGAAATCATAAAGAAATGCCCCCCCTCAAATTACTAAATCCCCAGCACATATGAATATTCACTATACCTTGCCCTGAGTTAATCAGGCAAATTTAGTAAATGAGTAACAGGAATCTCTTAAAATACTCTTTTTTTTCCCCTACAAAAATATAAAATATCCCTTAAAGGTCATTAAAGTGACTTACAATGACAAAGTAAACTAAAGGGAATTGTATGTGATATCCTCTTGCTTCTTTAGACAAGGCTGTGAAACCACATCAGATTATCAGACATTAAACCAAGCTAATTACACTTGACCTATTTGTGATCTTAATAATTTGGTTAAAAAACAAAACAAAAACACATTCCCTTTGATAAGTTTTTTTTTAAGTTGGTATAAATTTATTTTTCACATTTAAGTGCATCTGCAAAGAATATTTTTATTTTATCTATACTGTTCCTTTTGACAAAATGTTAGAAAAATATTTTAGAAAAATACTTGAAGCCATTGTCACTATGCATTGTCCTTAGGATGTATATCTATTAGAGAAGTAAAAAAATATCATGTCAGTAGCACCAGTTTCTTCATGTTTATAAGAAACAAGAAAAGTGACTACCTAAAACCATATCAAAAGCAAATTCAATTTTAAAATCAATTCCAGGGATAATTGAATAAAATTCCAGTGCATTTAGAAAAATAGGATTAGATATATAAAAGTGAGTTGAAAATAGGACACTTATTAACAAAGCAAAAAATAAACTATATGAAGAAATACAGAAACAAAATTGAAGCAGACATAATGGCAGGCCCAATAAATTTTTCTAATAGGACATATATACTCCTTTTCCAAAAGAATTCAGTATACCCCTAAATCTCAGTATCTGAATCTGCTGCAGATATAGGCAGAAGGACAAAGGAGAAAAACAATGTATAGCATGAATTTCCATGTGGTCTTATTACTTCCTACTAACCATTTGATTTATCAAACTAATCATTTAGCAAATTTGTAAACTATAAATTCTCTAACAAAGCCACAGCCCATGGGTAACACCATTGCCTGTCAGAATTTTTACTAAGCTAGGTGTGTGTGAGGTAAGGAGGGGACTTTCTAAACATTGTTTTATGTTAACACTTCTATTTATGTCAGAGACATTATTAGGGGCAGTTAGCACATTAAAAATGTTAAAAGGCTGTGGACAAAGACATAATTTATTAATTTGCCAGGTTCATATAACAGTAGTTATATATGCCTATACCTGCAGTTCTGTATGTCACTATCAGTTAAACAGACAAACCATTAGAGCTAGACAGGATATATCAAAACAGATAACAATCCATTAAATTTTGGTGAACATTAGTTAATTGATAAGCTATCAATAATGATATTTATATAATAAAACCTCTGGGTTAATATGCCAAGACTTAAAACCAAGACAATTCTGACAGTGGCTGAGATGGCTACCCTCCTATACCTGTGTGAAGAAATCAGCAAAATAATATAGGTTTTCGATGTATCAAAGAAAAATGTATAATTTAGCACTATATATTTTGGGGAAAATAGATCTCTGGTATAACTAGAGGATTACAGTGAGGTACTTTATAATGTAGTCTCACTAAAAATACTATCTGCATTTTCAATATGATTTTAATACTAAGCTATTGAAAGACTTACACAGGTGGACAACCTGAATCTTTATCTTGGCTGATGTTGCTAAACTTTTAGGGTTGTGATTATTCCTTTGTTAAGATTCTGTCTATGTTGTTGGCCACAGAGATTGAGGCTACAGAATTTTTACTAAGCTAGGTGTGTGTGAGGTAAGAAGGGGACTTTCTAAACATTGTGTAATATTACTAACCCTACAAAACCCTTATATGTCCCCTCCCTCACCAAGTCCTTGGCTTGATAATTAACAGTTTGCTGGGATAAATATTTTGACAGGTGTTTTGTTTCTGATTAGTAGGTTAATCAACAGTTAATATGATTTTCTGAGACCTTGTGACTGTAGGGAATTATATTTATTTACAGTTTTTACTTTGGAGGCTACATTTCTGGAAGTGAATCCTTTACTTTTGCTATTTCATTTAACGTGTGTGGGTGGGAGAGCATGTTAGTGGACAGAATCTACTCTGAAGTGTTGCCTTCTCTAAATTATTTCTCTTCCCTCTTGACTTCCTCACTAAAATTAGAGGTAGGAAAAGGAACAAATTTGGAAAATATTGAAAGAAAAAGAATGTTGAGAGTAGCAAAGAGAGTTTGTAAAATGTCTTTACCCTTCTCTTTTATCCATTACTTTCATAGCCTAGTAAGTTGTAACTATACTAATTCCAATTAGTGCAAACTTAGTAAATATGAACAAGACAAGTTGCTCCTTATACAATTTTTTCCTGTGGTTTCCTTAATAGTTAAGACACATTTAGCCTGTTCTCCTACACTTTTTTTGTTCAAAGGTGCCTGTTGTTTGTGCCTGTTCAATCAGTAGTTTTCCTGATTGAAATTCTAAACAATGAATTCTTCCTTTACTTCAAACTTTGATGACACATCTTAGTCCACTATCTTCATTCCTGTGTACAATGGAGTACAGTTTCCTCACTTTTGACTCTAACAAAAAGGGGATGCTGGACATATTTCATTTTATTTCCAGTGAGTAAACTGCACACAATGCATTAAATGATTGTACATGTTACCCTTGTCTTACAGTTTTTAGGTCACAGATGTCAGATAGTCTGGAAAAGGATTTTATTACTTCCAGAGCACAATTTACTTGAATGGTGTCCAATTTGTCCAGCTATTAGAGGAATTATTGGCAATGAGTACTACAGGACCATGCACAATTTTTTGCATGCTTCACTTCAGAAGTAACTGGGGATGATCTGACACCAGATACATTCTCCAGTCATTTGTCATTTAATTGTCAGCACAATCACATGGCTAGTGCTAAATATTAAAGAAATGAAGATTGGACTAATAAGGAAAGTCTAGCAAAATAATGTAATCAGACATTATGTTTTCCTTAAATTACTGAAGGAATACTGATATTCTTGAGAGAAACTCAGAAAAATTGAACATGAAAACAATGGAAAGACAATTTGATTCTTGAAGCCAAATTCATAAATATAATTTCAACAGACATAGCATATAAACCATATGTATGACAATATTTTATTTCACTAGTATCTTTTTCAGATGCAATATTTCATGAATAACTCACATAGAGCTCCCCATACTATTCATATGAATAAAAGGAGAAATTGAGGTTAAAATATTTGAAGGATTTTTTTCCATTCAATGTCCACTTGGATATCTTTAGATTTTCCAAAAATTTTCAGCCAGAACTTGCTGATTTTATAATTGTTAAATTATTGCATGTGTACATTTAAGCACTTAACTTGTTTTTCTTAAAGGCTAACAACAGTTATATATTTGGGTTGGTTTTATTCTCAGTCTTAGAATGCTATTTTCTCCATTTAATTAGTAACCCTCATCCCAATTTAATAAACTTTTATATTTTCATGTTCTTAATTCTTTGCAGAAACACTGAGAAATTATGGGCTCAAGAGCCTAAATGGTACTCATCCAAAAATGTCCCCAATCTTAGGATCTCAGTTGCACAGCTGGGTTCTGTTGGTCACATGTCAGCTTCAGAGCACATCTGTTCATTCCTCTAGGATCCACTAGGCCCCATGAACACAATGTGCTCTGTGTAGAATACTTTACACCACAAAACCCAGCAGCTGCAGGGGTGAAAAAAAATCTCTACTTCTCAAGTTTGTGTCTCTAGGCATTTATTTTTTTAAATAGGCTGTCTTTGGATTGCCTGTGATTTCTGACATTCAGATGCCTGTTGGCAAAAAAGTTGCTTTTGCTATTCTCAGGACAGATGTTTCTAGCCTGGGAAGAGACAGACCAAACTTTTACTGGAAAGTAGGAATTCTTGCCACTTTCAGGCGCCAAACCCGAGAAAACTTAAGAAAGATCCTGGCCACAAGCCCAAGAATGGAAAGGTTGGTTACTGCCAGGAAAATAATGTCCAGATCTGAAGAATTTTAGTTTTAGCATTAAGAGAAAATATTTATGTCAAATCTTCCCATCTCTGCTGGTTCATGATGACCAAAGGACACTTCTCTAGTAGGCCATATGAGAAAGTGAGAAAGGTACAGACACTTCTACCTCACCTTGGAAAGTGTCATGATTTTTTGAAGCATTTTGAGAACTCTAGGGAGAGAAAAAGGAAGGGAGGGAGGTAAGGAGGGAGGAAAGAAGAGAAAGAGAGAGAGAGAGAGAGAAAAAGAGAGAGAGAGAGAGAGAGAGAGAGAGAGAGAGAGAGAGAGAGGGAGGGAGACCCATTCACCATTCATGTGCTTTTTAAACTGTATACATTGGAAAGGTTAATGATTTTTGGTGTTAATGATTTTGAGATAGAATACTATGAGAGTGGTACAAAAGAAACTAAAGGCATTGAATATGAATGGGTTTATTTCATACACTTCATTAATTTGATTCATAGAAAATTATTGTCACAAGTTAGGAATATTATAAAGTTTGCTGTTACAATCCTCAAAGGCCTCATTGATAGTTTTTGGAGGAAGGAGTAGTCTTGGATCAACATGTTTTAAATGATATGTGAGGGACAAACATAGCTTATAATATTATAACTAGCTCCCCCCCCACACACACAAGAATGTGTCTATATTTATATAGCATAACCTGTTAAATCAGTACCAATTACTGCAAGTACAGACCACAGAAGCTTCTTTAATAACATGCATACACCAAGTCCAAAATATTCTACTCTGTCATTCATGTGTAAATCAAATATATTATTCATATACTTCATCAACTTCCTGAATGCATGCTAAAAATGCCAAGGAAAAACTCGTTAATCGTGACATGATGACTGCTCAGCCGGCTCTGAAATGTTGATGGAAAAGAAAAATTGTCAAAGAACCTTTTTAAAAACTTCTGCAGGTTACACACCAAAATTGGAATTCAGAGAACATTAATTTCCCTGTTCAGGAAGGAAGGATTAAAGTCAAACACCCTCCAGTGGTTGTATCTAAAAATTGCATAGTTGTCTCAATGGCTTACTTGTAAAAGGAGTCTCCCTGTCCACCACTGAGTATACAGGATCCAAGACCCTGCTCAGTCTGATGGTTGCATAATCTCAAAAAGCTATAATTATTGCTATGGAATATAAAATCTCTACTCATTCTGATGGCATCTTCTTGGGTGTTTCTATTGTTAAATTATTTAAATGACAATGTATACTAGGTGATAGACTCCTATCATCTTTTTTTTTTTTTAAATCCTCACCTGAGGATGCTTTTTTTGTTTTATTGATTTTTTAAAAAGAGAGGAAGGGAGAGAGAAAGAAAGAGAGAAACATCCATATGAAAGAGAAACATCCATTGGTCACCTGACTGGGGATTTTAACCCACAACCTTTTCATGTGGGATGATGCTCCAACCAACTAAGCCAACTGGCCATGACAACCTCCTCTAATCTTTTAGATAGTTTGTTAATGTTCTCAAAGATTGTAGTTTTGAGATAGGGAATACAGCTTTATTAGCCTCACACATTATGGTCAAGAAGAATGTTCAGACCTGTCTATGATATGGCAAAAATACTAATTAATTTCAATCAATTCAGCCAAACAATCAGCTGATTCAATGAGGTGCAAAATATTCTACTACCTATTTGGCTAAATTGACATAGCAGGTTGATTCAATTGACTTGTCAAGTCATCAAAATAGACTATCTAGGAACACTAAGGGGATATAACTTTGAGATGCATATCTCTCCCCATCATGCTCTCTGTTCTCATTCTCAACCATGCATAAATAGGTGCTTCTTTACACAATAAGCAAATGTCATCTACTGAATCTCAGATAAAGTGGATCTTTTATGTTCCACATTGTCCTAATTTCCCTTTATAAAATATAATGGTGAAGCATTGTTTTCTAGTTTAGAATAAATATGATGATGAAATATTCATACATAAAGGCTGCCATTTTTATTCACTTGGTGGGGTTGATAAACACTGGCTATTGTGGAGCTAACAATTTTAGAATGCAAGAAGGAAGAAAGACTGGCACGGCATTGAGTTCTAGTGAAGATGACTTGATATTGAAGGTACATTCTGCTTGGTAATGATGCTATTTTAATGTAATTTAGCTTATATCACTCTAAAATAGATTTTACCAAATTTCTACATTTAATAAGTTGCTCTTGCAAAAACAAAAACAAACAACAACAACAAAAAAACAAACATAACACAAACTACATAGTAATCTAATAAATTTAGCAACAAATAGTAAAGAAGTATTTAAAATTTAATCAGTGATTAATCAACCCCTTGTAGATAATTTTACAAATATATGAAAAAATTAAAATAATATATTCAGCAGCCTGTTTTAAGGACTGATGCCATTTTATGAATTATTCACAATATTTTTGTTTCAGTAGAAAGCCCCTTTGTAGCTTCCATATTCACTTTGTTAAAGAAAAATGTTTTGCCAAAACCGGTTTGGCTCAGTGGTAGAGCGTCGGTCTGCGGACTGAAAGGTCCCAGGTTCGATTCCGGTCAAGGGCATGTATCTGGGTTGCGGGCACATCCCCAGTAGGGGGTGTGCAAGAGGCAGCTGGTCGATGTTTCTCTCTCATCGACGTTTCTATCTCTCTATATCTCTCCCTTCCTCTCTGTGAAAAATCAATAAAAAAAATATATCTATATCTATATCTATATCTATATCTATATCTATATATATATGATATATATATATATGAAAAATGTCTTCCACATACTGACATGCATAAATCTTTGCTGCACACCTCAAACTAATATAGATTATTATTTAATATAAACTATAATTGAAAATTAAAATATAAAACAATGAAAAAATTTAAACCCTTACATATTTTATTCTTATTATTTCCTCCTGTCTTAAACCAACACTGTTCAAATAAAACCGATAAGCATCTATGAAGCATAAAATGGGCTTAACTAATCTGATAAATGAAGACAGAGGCATGAGGATAAATCAGACAACGTCCCTGCCCTCATGGTGCTTGCAATCTTGCTGACATAAATAGATGTACATATGTACATAAAATAATACAAAATATCACAAGAGTACAAAATTTATAGTCAAACAAATTATTATACATCATGAAGGGCTAGAGAAATTATTATTGACTTTTCACAGTTATATGGAGAAAGATTAATAGGATTTTTAAAGGTATAAAAGACTAACATGAACAAAAGCATCGCAGAACACATAATGTATATCAAAGGCACAGTTTGACTACAGTGGAAGATATAAGTAGGGGAATGGTAGGAGATATTTTGGAAAATAAATCTGAATTGACAGAAGACTATAAAAGTACTTAGATAAAAGTTATAAATTTGATTCTATAGGAAATGGTGAACAATTTAAGAATGTTAAATAGGGGAGTGATGTGATCAAGGGGGTATACATATTAGTGGGACTAGATGGATGAAAGGACAAATAGGGAAGGTAGAGAGTAATCAACATTACAAAATGAGGTAAATAAGACCAATGCTAGAATGGTAGAAGTGAGACTGGGAAAAATGCAATAGACACTGGATTTGAGAGATACAGTAGAATAAAAAATGACTAAGGTATCAGCATGTTCATCGAGGCTTTGATCAGTATAGAAGTGGTATGTCAAATCATCAAAATAAAAAAAAATTACAGAAAGACAAAAGCAAAGGGCCATGTGAAGAAGTTTGGGGAATTCTTTCTTTTGTGGTACAGGAAAGTAATGGACTGGTAAATACTGTTTTCTTTATTCTTTTCTATGAACATATAAATGTGAATACTCACATACACATGCACATTTGGGCTCTGAGAAAATAAATGAACGACCAGAACTCAGTTGTTTCCATTTGTCTCCTGTCAGTTTAGTGACCACTGTAGACTGCTGATAATGTGAATAAATGTTATTGAGTAATAGCATGATCTAATGCAGTGGTTGGCAAACTCATTATTCAAAAGAACCAAATATCATTAGTACAAAGATTGAAATTTCTTTTGAGAGCCAAATTTTTTAAACTTAAACT
This sequence comes from Pipistrellus kuhlii, assembly GCF_014108245.1. Classification (NCBI taxonomy): domain Eukaryota; kingdom Metazoa; phylum Chordata; class Mammalia; order Chiroptera; family Vespertilionidae; genus Pipistrellus; species Pipistrellus kuhlii. Next base: position 2,462,378 of record NW_023425533.1, on the reverse strand, counting down.
TCTTCTAATGCTATTTCTTCAAAATAGATTCGCTCAGGCCTTGGTATTTTGTGGAAGAGCCACACTCAAGGGGCCAAAGAGCCGCATGTGGCTCTCGAGTCACAGTTTGCCAACCATGGATCTAGTCACAGTTTGCCAACCATGGATCTAGTGAAGTGAGAACCAAAGGCAAACATACTGTGGCTCTAATTCCAGCTCTAACATTTACCAGCTACCCAATCTGAAAATTCTTTGGGGCCTTATTTTCTCATCTGTAAGAGGAAAGTACCTGCTTTTTCTCTATGTAGAGTTATTGTAACAATGAAATAGAATTATTTATGTGAAAATATTTTATATACTGTAAAGTATTGAAAATACAACCTTTTTAGTTATGTTATCACAAGTGTATAAATGGTCCAGCTGGTGTAGCTCAGTGGTTGAGCATCGATCTATGAAATAGGAGGTCATGGTTCCATTCAGTCAGGGCACATGTTGCGTTGTGTGCTCCATCCCCAGTAGGGGATATGCAAAAGGCAGCCAATTAATGATTCTACGTCATCATTAATGTTTCTATTTCTCCCTTCCTCTCTGAAATCAATGAAAATATATTAAAGAAAAAAAAACCAAGTGTATAAATAATCATATTTTGGTTTGTGGTTACGTTTCAGTTTTCCCTTCTCAAGGATATTAACATAAACTCACATGCAAATTAATTCTAGCACTTTTCTTTCCCTTAATGGCATTTTAAAATCTTTGAGGGGTAGGACCATATCTTAAGCTTTTCTGTATTTCCCATACACTTTACCCTGTAAACATTCTGAATATTAACAGGAACAAAGTATATGTATTTACTTGGACCCAGATTTATTCTGAAAGCTCAAAATAGTTTTCAATATGTAACATAATTTTAAAGTATCATTCAAGCCCACATAATCCACACTTCTTAAAAATAATTTAAATATACAATGAAAGTGCAATTCCCAGTGGTCTCACATACCTATTTAAGTGGATTTTCTATAAATCTGAAAATGAATAACAAGGCATAAATTCAGAGTTATTAGTGACAATGATTGTATGTATATGTATAAGTACAATGATAAAAGACCAGATTTCAATTAAAAATACATTGAAAATATTTCAGCTGATTTATACAGACCATTTTTTAAGGAGTATCATTTTCTCAGAACACAAAGGCAATATGATAAAATATATTATTAAGGCACAACTTAAAACTATATCTGAAATATAAGTGAAAGTGCTTGTGAAAATGTGGATGTTGGAAAGTCATAACACAATCACTGGGGAGAAATTTGAATTTAATAAAATTTCCTGTGAGAAACGACTATGGCTGTAATGTTTGAAGCCTCTGTATAACTACCGAAAGAAACCAAACTTTTAAAATACAAAACTTGGTAGTACTTACTTCCACTTGGAATCAGGTCTCTTTCTGGGATGAATAGTTTATATCCATAATGTTTTTCTAGGACATCTGGCAGTATTTCAAGAGCAAACTGCTCTTCTTCAGGATTGTCACAGTCTAAAGTATCTTGATCCACTTTTGTGTAAGAGAGATAGGCATCATATTCCTTGTTGTCTTAAATATAAAGAACAACAAAAAGGTTGTACATAATATCAGGTTCTCTTCTAAAAAATCTATAACCATGAACAGGCTGAAATAAGAACTATAATCAGCAACTATTGTTAGTAGTTGGAAAAATAAGTCAATCGACATGTTATATAAATCCAATACATTTCAGCATAACCTAGTCATATGATGATATGACCTGAAACTTTTATGCAATGGGCAGTAGTCAAGACAGAATAATAGAGGGAATTATTATTTGTGACTCTTGGTAACTACATATTTGTGGTTTTCAGTGATGTGTGAATGATTAGCTCAGTATATTTGAATGCAAGACTAAATAGACCAAAGACATTGATTTGAATTGTCTCTACCAGTTGTCTTGAATCTGTTACTTGGTCACAGACTATATCGAGTTTACAAAAATATGTGCAAGAGATCCAAGGGAGGGCTGGGCCCTAGAGTGTGGAAGATCAAAATAATCCAGCCTCACTCCTGCAGACACATACAGCACATGCCATTCCTCCAGTTGGTTAGTGTTGTCATCTTCATATACAAAAAGCAGTTCATTACCAAATATTAGAGACAGCAGCTGGGTTTTATACAAGTGCATTCCCTATTATTCTGTTCAATCCATGGTCAACTAATTTGACACAGCTTCTAAAAGAAGTATTTGTTTCAAAATATACATCCTTACAATATGGGAAAATTAGGTTTTCCCTTCACACATTTAGCCAGAGAGTCAACTGTGCTTTGATAATGTATATTTCTCTTTCTTTGCTGTATTGTCCCAGAGATGAACTCTTCATATGTATTTTTCCTGAAAAATTAATGAATATAATTACTGAAGGTATTAGTCCCCATTGGTTTTATAAGGGTCACACTTGAAAAGTGTTTTTCAGAATTTCCTTATTTATTAAAAAAATTTAAAGTTAATGTAGTGAGCATAGACTCATATAGAACTATTTGTATTCATTAAATCTAGATACTTACAAATAATACTTAAAAAAACAGGCAAATATTTCAAGATTTGTTTTTAAAACACATCAATCTTTTCCCATTAAAAACAGATCTGATTAGAATATGGTTAAAACCTGACCAAAAGGTAATTTACAGAAAGAAGCAGCCACTTACCTATACCATTAATGATTTGGTTCTATCTGCTGAGGGAGGAACAAAGGATAATATCTATCTATCTATCTATCTATCTATCTATCTATCATCTATATCAAAGCCTAAGCAACTGAATGACCAAATGACTGAATGGCTGGTTGACGGGTCATTATGATGCACTCTGGCCACCAGGAGCCAGATTCTCAATGCAGGAGCTAGCTCCTGGTGGTCAATGTGCTCCCACAGCCAACCTCTCGCAGCCCCTCCCCTGGGCCAGCCAACCTCCCTTCTCCCCAGTCAGCCCCATGGGCCCCAAGCAGGGAAACTGGCCAACCTTCTGTGGCCCCTCCCCCCCGGCTGGCTGGCCCAATGGCCCTGGTCAGGGTGGCCAATTTCCCAAGGCCCCTATTCCCGCTAGCCAGCCAACCTACAACAGCCCTTCCCCACACCTGCCAACCACCCACGGTCCCTCCCCACTGGCCAACCTCCCACCACCCTGATTGCCTGCCAGGTGGAGGGATCCTACCCATACATGATTTTGTGCACTGGGCCTCTAATATCTATAGATAGATGATGGATGGATGAATGGATGGATAGATAGATAGATAGATAGATAGATAGATAGATAGATAGATGATAGATAGATAGATAGACTCTAGAGGCCCAATGCACAAAAAATGTGCAAGGGGCTCAGCCCTCACAGCTGTGGTGGCTTGCTGCCTTGGCCCTTGCAGCCCCGTCTTTATCTGGAAGGTAGTTTGAAGGATGTCTGGTCTATCTAGCATATTATGCTTTTATTATTATAGAAGCCTAAGAGACCGAATGACCAGAAAGACTGGAATGACCAGTTACTATGACATGTACTGACCACTAGGGGGCAGATGCACAATACAGGAGCTGCCCCCTGGTGGTCAGTGGACTCCCACAATGGGAGTGCCACTCAGCTGACAGACACATCCTCTGGCCCACCAGCCCATTGGTAGCCATTCCTTCAGTAGTCCTACAGGTCCAATCTCCAGAGAATGGGCCAGGCACTGACGAACCAGCACCACCAGTACCATCCCAACAGCACTGCCAACCTCTGGGAAGTCAGCCTTGGGCACCATGGCAGTTTTCTTTCCCTAAGCCTCTTTCTCTCACAAGGAAGAAAGCATATAAAAGCAGCCACCAGGTGACTCCTGACAAAAGGCACAAACTTCAGAGGGATGGATCAGGATCCTGGGCCAGCAAAGACATCCCACCTCCCATCCAGAGGGCTGATTGTGTCCCTGGCACCATCACCTGTGCACAAATTCATACACTGGGCCTCTAAGTAGTAAAGATATAAATACCCTATGACAGGAGTAGGTAGGACTCTCTGACTATCTAGAGATATATTCCACTGTTATAGATAAAACACTACTGGGAAGTGAGGATGTTCATATGCAATGATAATGCAAGAACTTTCCCATAATTCTAACACCTCTGCCCCTGTTCCAGTGGAGCTCAGGATGTATCTGCAGGCCTTTGACTTTCTCCAGCTATAATTATTCATCTGGGACTTAGAGCTGCCAATGATACACAGCTGGAAGCATAAAATAGGCCAAAGGACAACAGCTCCATTCCTATGAGCAGAATGCATTTCATTGTTTCCTATGAGCAGAATGCATTTCATTGTTCCTGGAGGATGGCCATGCTGCCTCAAACTCCATAATGTTCATGATATCAGACCAAACCCTTTTTCTTCTTATTTTGATAACTTCTCTATCTCACAAACTTGGTTAAATTTAACTACTTATTAATTCATTCAGCAATGATTTATTGAACATATATTGTGAGCCGGACATCTGCAATTAATACCCAACTCTTGCACCTGACCAGGACTTCTAGACTCTTGTCCCATTTCTTGTTCTGACTATGACTTTTGGCCTCCAGCCATGCCTAAACTCACATATTCTTGGTCTTATCCTTACTTGTTTCACCTGTATCTTAGTATAGATAATGCTACAAAGATATTCCTCTAGAAAAATACCACTCTATTTGCATATCCCAATTCAATTTATGACAAAGAAAATGCATGTCTTTGACATATGTTAATATCCAATATATCTGGATAATAAATTTTACCTAATATTATAGAAGCACATTATTCTTTGGAAAATGGTTGCTTCCAATTTCAGTTATTTCCTTTTAAGTTCAACTAAAAGTGAAGAACTTATGATAGATGCACAAAGCAGGAAGAGATTCTGAAAGCTACCATGTCAGACGCCCCAGAAGCTCTAGGATGCCAGACAGCAAGCAAACAAGCAGTGATGCAGATGCCACAGTTTTAAAAAATGCACTTCAGATTTATGTATACAGCCAAGAAAACCTTATGAATAGCCACAGCTGTTGCTCACAAAGAAGAGCAAAATGGATAGAGCAAAGTCAACATGATGCAAATAAGATTAACAGCAAGGCCTGAAAATTATTTTAAAACTAAATAGCAATTCAGCAACACCACTTTGCTAGGCAAGGTTAATGAGCCTTTTTCTGTGTTAAATTGTGCTTACTAAGCTCATCCAAGGAACCAGAAAATGGAGCACAATGCAGACATAGCACTATAAAGAGGGCTCACACAGCAGTTACCATGGGTATGCAGTTCCCAATGAAAAAAGAAATTATGAGGAATGGAACCAAAATGTCTATGGAAGAATTTTCCTGTTGTCAAACCTGTCCATTCTTATTTTAAAACCTCATTTTAATGCAGTTCACCATCAGGAAGCCATTCCAGTGTACAATCCAGTTCTTCTGGTGCTATGCCAAACACAGTGCTAAATCCTTAGCTTCAAAAGTGACAAGACTATGTCACTTTGTTAATTATTATAACCCTAGTGATTGCTATAATGCCTGCATGTGAATGTGTGTGTGTGTGTGTGTGTGTGTAGTGCTGATCCAGATGAAGAGTATAAGTAAATATATCATGCATAGTGCCTGCTACATAGTAGACACTTAAATATTTAACAACTGAATAACTTTAAGGTCAAATAAAGCAATCATTGTTTGTTAAATTGAAATGAAATGAATTATAAAGAAGTGAATTTGTTATATAGATTTTATTTAATGAAAAATAAGGCATTTTAATTTCAAGTGAAATGAAACATTTTTTCATATTTTTATTGTATCATTTTTCATGACATGTCATGTCTCTTCACGTTCTTTTGTCCATTTGTTTATTGGAGTCTTAGTGTTTTTTCATTAGTTCATCTATATATTTAAATAGAAATACAAATAAAAATTGTGACATTTTTAAAAAGGCATTTTGAGGTAAAGTTGGAATTATAACTAAATTATGGAAAAAATAGCAAATTATTTGAACAAGTCTTACAACTAAGGATTTAAAGAAGTCCATTGAGACTGATAGGAAGGGAAGAGACATGAAAAGGCCTGGTCCTGCTCCCACAGGCAGAAACTGAGAATCTGGAGGGATAGCTCAGCTGTAAAGGCTCTCCCTGAGGAGTGAGGGGTCTCAACTCAAGGATGGAGCCCCATCCCAGAGCACCATAGCCATGAAGAGGCATCCACATAACATCTGTCTGTAAAAACCATCAGGGAAACAAGGATTTTGTCCACCAGTGAGTAATAAGAAACTATAGAACCAGTCACCTTTTTAAAGGGTCAGTGCACAAAATCTCATTTGCAACAACTCAACTTGGGCTCTGACAGAAGGAGGGTGGAACAGACTAAAGTACTATGAGGAGAGATTGGGGTTTATGGCTCTGGGGAGAGAGCTGAAGAGACAGCCACCAGGAGTGGCTGTCCTAAACAGCAGATATGGTCTTTCTTGGGTAGGGCACTCCCTTCTTGACAGCATTAACCTGGTAAAATGCAATAGCCCCACTCTCTGGACTCAATGTATCCCCACCCTGCAGAGCAGAGCTCATATACCGTGGAGGAGGAAGCTGCCTGAGCCCAGGGTGTACAGATCTGGACAGACTCAGAGGGTGTCAGTGACTGAGTTGTACTTTCTGGGATGGGGATCATTTCCCCATTTTCCCCATGAACTTAACCAGTGCCTCCCTCACACTGAGATCCACTAGCCCTACCCTCCAAACTTTCAGCTCACTAACTGTCTGGACTGCTGGTGGCCCCACCTTGTAAATCTGGACTACTCCACAAATTCTGGGAAGAATTAAAAACTAGACTGAGTGTATGGCTCTGGGAAAGGGGATATTTTCCCCTGGTGCACTTGGCCAGTGTAGAGCCCTTCCTTCACACAGCCTAAATATCGGTCAGTTTGGTCCTGATAAACTCTGCTGCCTTCAACCTGATGACTCCCTAAGATCCTAACCAAAAAAAAAAAAATGTCTGAGGACACCTAGTAGGTGGAAGCTAGCCTTGGTGTACCCTGGAACTTCTGCTGAGTGGCCTCAAACCCAAGTTTGAATTTGTATTGGTCTGGTGAACACCACGGGCACCTATCTGGTAACTCACTGAAAACCTACCTCTAGTACCACCAGGGGCTCTTTCAGGGACTGAAACTAACAAGCAGTCTGGGAGCAAAGGCAGGCAGAGGCCAATATCAGAGTGCCTTCAGCCTTTTGCTGACTCGTACCAGACTTGGAGCTAGTGGTAGCCCACCCTGCTTGGTACTTCTTACCCAGTAGAGACAGCCAGAGACTGCAGATCACTTTGTAGCTCTAAAGAGGTTGTGCAGGGCTAGTGCCAGGCAGCGTCTGACATTGACTTGCATCGTAATCCCTCACAAGAAGCCCTACTAAGAACACACACAGTGGTGAGCTTCAGAAAACATCATAGCAGGATCCAGTTAGCTCCACAAGTGACACATCCAAAGGGAGATCTCAGCAGGCAAGACACCTGTTGAGGCTTTGTGTAGTTAGCACCTGCACAGCAGGTTGTACATTATGGTTGGGGTGAATCCTCAAAGTAAGCCTGCTGGAAGGATGACACTGTGCATAAATGGGCCAACAGTAATCAAGATTCAATTGCAACAAGAGGACTCATATAGCCCACAAAAAGAACATTCTTGGAGATCCCAGCTCAAGTGATCAAAAAGTCTACACCCCTGGGTCCCACAGAACAATAACCACATAAGGCCATCCTACCACACCTAATATACAGAAACAAATACAAAGAAGTAGCCAAAATGGAGAGACAATGAAAAATGTCCCAAATGAAACAGTAAGAAAAATCTCCAGAACAATAGCTAAATAAAATGGAGGCAAGCAATCTATTAGATATAGAGTTTAAAAAATTATTATAAGGATGCTCAAGGAACTTAGTGGGAACATCAAAAATATGAAAAATGGAATAGAAACCATAAAAAAGTCAGAAAGGAAGAATACAATATCTGAATGAAGAACTCACTAAAATTAATAGTAGGTTATGTAAAGGAGAGGATCAAATCAGTGATTTGGAAGACAAGGAAGCATAAAACACCCAATCAGAGCAGCAAAAAGAAACAAAAAAGTATTTTTAATTATAGGATAGTTTAAGGGAATTTTGGTAAAACATGAAGTACAATAACATCTTCATCACACATATACAAATAGGAAAAGAGAGAGCAATGGTTTGAGAACCTATTTGAAGAAATGATGACTGAAAACTTCCCTAAGCCAGTGAAGGAAATACAAATGTCCAGGAAGTGCAGAGAGTCTAAAACAAGATGAACTCAAAGAGGTCAACACTAAGACACATTATAACTAAAATGCTGAAGCTTAAAGACAAAGAGATAATCTTTAAAGAAGCAAGAAAAAGACAGTTTGTTACCTGCAAGCAAGCTCCAAAAAAACCTGTCATCTGATTTATCAACAGAAACATTTCAGGCCAGAGAGATTGGTACAGATTATTCAAAGTGATGAAAAGTAAGGAACTAAAATCAAGACTAATTAAACCAGCAAGGGTATCATTTACAATTGAAGAAGAAATAGAGTTTTCTGAAGTAGAAAAAGTTAAGAGTTTATTACCACAAAAGCAGTATTACAAAAAATGTTAAAGAGTGTTCCTTAAGAAGAATAAAGAGGAGGTAGGGGAGAGAAACATAGTTATAAAGAATAAAATGGCAATAAAACATACTTATTAATTAATTTTCATTTTAATGCAAATGGTTTAAATGCACCAATCAAAAAACATAGGGTAGCTGAGTGGATAAGAGAATAGCCATATATAGGATACCTCTAAGAGGTCCACTTCAGGACAAAAGACACACAGACAGACTGAAAGTAAAAGGATGAAAGAAGATATTTCATGTAAATGTAAGTGTAAATGTAAATGTAAACAAAACTGGGGTGGCGCCGAAACTGGTTTGGCTCAATGGATAGAGCTTCGGCTTGGGGAATGAAAGGTCCCGGGTTCGATTCCGGTCAAGGGCATGTACCTTGGTTGCAAGCGTATCCCCGATAGGGGGTGTGCAAGAGGCAGCTGATCGATGACTCTCATCGATGTTTCTAACTCTCTATCCCTCTCTCTTCCTCTCTGTAAAAAATCAATAATATATATATATATATATATATATATATATATATATATATATGAAAATATATCTTGAAGGAGGAGAGAGTGGATCTTATTGGAACTCTAAAAATCTATGGCTGTGGCCACTGAACAGCTGCAATCTCAGAGCACTGGTCCCCAATTGGTGCAAACACCAGGATTTGGGGGAGCTCTGCACTCCTCCACAGAAGGGTCAGATTTCACCTGGGATAAGAATGGAGAGAACTACATAACCAGATATACAGAGAAGAGAGACCATGGGGACATAAAGAAACAGCCCACATATGAAAGAAAAGCAGACATCACCATAAAAGGAAGTAAACGAAACTTCCTTTTTACATAGAGGTAAACAACTTATAAGAGAAAGAATTCAGAGAAATGTTTATAAGGTGGCTGAGAAGAATGGAAGACAAATTCAACAATATGAATAAGAACCCATCAATCACACCTGGATCCTGAACCACACCTGACTGAAGCATGGAATTGAAGCTCTGGTCACTGGCTTTGCTTCTAGATTTGCTGTAATCTCAACTGCACCTTTTCTAGGACTGGCTTTAGGGCCAGTGGACTTTGGAACCTGAGAAATGTAAGTTCACACAAATAAAGCCTTTGTTCTCATCTCATCTTCTCAAGGGGGCTTCTGAAAAATCTTATTTTAGTAGTACCCGAAGAACCTCATTCCCACTCCTGTCTGGGAAATCTGGCTCATTAATTCCTTCTGCAATAGTATCTCATTTTCTTCTTTTTAAATTGAATTTATTGGGGTGATATTGGTTAATAACATTATTTAAGTTTCAGGTATACATTTCTAAAATACTTCATTTGTATATCATATTGTGTGTTCTGATGTACGGAATCTAATGGAGCAAATAAACTAACAAAATAGGAACAGACTCATATAACAAACTGGCAGTTATCAGAGGGGAGATGGGTTGTAGGACTGGGTGAAAAAGGTGAAGGTACTAAGCAAAAACAAACAACATCAAAGATACAGACAACAGAACTGTGATTAATGGAGAAGAGGGGTGGTAAAGAGAGGATAAATGGTGATGAAAGGAATCTTGTAGTTTTGATTTGCATGCCCCTAATAACTAGTGAAGTTGAGCATCTTTTCATATATCCATTTGTATGTCTTCTTGGAAGAAGTGTCTGTTCAATTCCTCTGTCAATTTTTAACTAGAGTGTTTGTTCTTTTGGTATTGATATATAGAGTTCTTTATATATTTTTAATATTAATCCATTGTTGAATCTGTTATTTGCAAACACCTCTGAATCCATTCTTTGTTTTTTGTTCTCAATTTCTTTTTTTTTCTTTTTTTTAAATTTTGTACAGAGAGGAAGGGAGAGAGATAGAGAGTTAGAAACATCGATGAGAGTCATCGATCAGCTGCCTCTTGCACACCCCCTACTGGGGATATGCCCGCAACCAAGGTACATGCCCTTGACCAGAATCAAACCCGGGACCTTTCAGTCCCCAAGCCCAAGCTCTATCCATTGAGCCAAAACCGGTTTCGGCTGTTCTCAATTCATTTTGCTGTGCAGAAGCCTCTTAGTTTGATATAGTCCCACTCATTTATTTTTGCCTTTTTAAAATTTAGTTTTATTGTTGACTGTATTACAGTTGTCCCCCATTTCCACCTATCCTTGCCCCCCATCATGAAGCCTCAGCCCCACAGGCCTCCACCACACTATTGTCTGTGTCCTTGGGCTTTGCATGTATGCATATAATTCCTTTCCTTATCTCTTTCTCCTCCCTGTCATCCCTTCCTTCTGAGATCTGTCAATCTGTCCCATGTATCCATGCCTCTGTACCTATTTTGCTTGTCAGTTATTTTGTTCATTAGATTCCATGTATAAGTGAGGTCATGTGATACTTGTCTTTTTCTGATTGGCTTATTTCCTTTAACCTAATAATTTCTTTCTTCCCTTGCCTTTTAGTTCAAATTCATAAAATCTGCTCTGAGACCAAGGTATATAAGTTATGTTTGTTTTTTAATATCATTTTATTGATTTCAGAGAGAAAGAAAGCTAGCAACCCAGGCATGCCTGACCTGGAATGGAACCAGTGATCTGGTGCATGGGTCTATGCTCAACCACTGAGCAACACTGACTGGGCACAACTTCAGGCCTTTTAATTGCACTTGAACCATAGGAAACAGCTTACCATCAGTAGTTTCATCATCTCCAAAATGCTGTCTGTAAAAGAGCATCAGTTCAATATTGTAGCATTTGTAGATGATCACGGACAATACAAAGAGAAGGAAAATTGCTCCTACACCTCCTGCAAGCTCAATTTTGTAGATTAAATCTGGAAGAAACATAATAAACAGGAAAAGGTAATTAAATCAGTAATGCTTGAGATCATGTCATAAATATGGTCTGTAAAATATACAGCACACTCTTTTTCTTTTTCCAGAAGACTTGTTTAATCCAATAACTTTGACTTTCATATGTTTGTGTAAATCAAATATTGGTAAATTTTACTCTCCTCTAAATATTGGAGTGATATTTACTCTTGAAAGTGATAAGTCAATATGCAAAGGAATACTCACTCCAAATTTACTTTGAACATGGATGAATCTCACGTATATGTACTTTTGATTCAGTTATGTTTCAGGAAACTGTTAGAACTGCCTTTTTTTTTCTGGGTCCAGGGCCAAGATTTTGCCTTTTCTGTTAAATTTTATTAATGGCTTAGAAAGATTAAAATCTAGTACTTTTCAAGCCACTGACCCTATTCTCCTATAGAACAGCACCATAAAATTATTCAAAGAATCAAATAAAATTTAACAAACTTGCAGGATTTAACTGTTTAACTTAACCCTAGTAGAACACAATTCAATAGATGGTTAGCAGAGGGAATTAGCTTATCCTTTTTCCCTACTTATTTGAATAAGTGGCTATAATATATATGTGATATATTATGCCCAGAGAGACTAAAAGAGAGTGAAAATGAAATATCCAGGTTAATCACTTGGTGTATCATCTAACACCAGGCTACCTGATAGCAGCGTCAGGCTGCTCCAGTGGGGCACCCTGGACCTCTTGGAGTTCCAACAATTAAATCAACCTGTAATGTAAGGACACATGATGTATATCAGGCTCAGGGAAAATGATTTACCTGTGACTTACTTCCTGATATTAAGAAATATAGGCTATATCATAAAAGAGGGTATAATATCATGGAATTAAAAGAAATGGGAAATCATATGAGAATTCAGAATATGAATTCAGCAATGTCCAGAGCAGAAATCCTGAAGTTCAAAGACACCAGACTACATACATATTTTCTACTGTGAGATAGGGACATTCATTGGTCTCAACATACTATAAATAAAATGACTAAAATATTACCTCTTAATCTAATTACATAATTACCAAGTGACTCTTTTATTACTAATTCAGTTTACCATATAACTAGAAACTGGAAAAGGAAGTGGCATTCTAGTATATATATCAGTTGCTTAAGTGTTTGATTGACTGGCATCAATCAGGCTCCCTGGATGGATCAATTCTGGGAAACTTTCAAAATAAAATTTATGACCATGACTGACTGCCACTTTTTAAGGTTTATTGACAACCATATCATCAACCTTCCCCTGAGAATGTCCCTTGTTTATATAAAAGCTTATTATTTAAGATAAATTAAAAGCATCAAACACACCATCCAACCTCACTCAGAGGGAAGGCAAATGTGTGTGTGTGTGTGTGTGTGTGTGTGTGTGTGTGTGTCTCAGGGAGGGGTCAATGGAGGAAAAGGGAAACATATGTAATACTTTAAACAATAAAGAATTTTTTAAAAGAGAAAAATTAGTCATAATAATAAACATTTAAGATTCAGAAGAAAAAAACAAACATATAGTATACAATATAAGTAATGCATAATTATAGGTTACACATTTTTCAACTACTGAAATGTAAGCTGTACTTATTGTCAAAACATTTATCAGAGAGTGATGAAGTGATAGTACAGGTAGAAGATGCATATGTAAAACCTCTTGTTAGAGAAAGCCTGACCTTGTTAACTGGATATATTAAACTTCAGTTTTTATTTTAGGAAAGGCCTTTTCAGTTTATGAAAGGATTAATCAAATGCTTCTTCTTCATAGTGATCACTTAGGATATTTTTTATACTTGACTCATAGCTCATCAGGAAGTTATTGCTCTGTGAAACAAGCCATATTCATATTCCAGGTGGAAAAGCTACAGCCACTGGGGCTAGGCTATGATGTTAGAAGCCCTGTGTTCATCTCCTAAGAAAAATCTGAGGTTTTACAAGACCAGCAAGATCTTTGTCTGATTTAAAATTTGACCCAGTGATCCCACTTCTAAGAATATATCCCAAGAAACTAGAAACACCTATATGAAAGGATATATGCACCCCTATATTCACAGCAGCACAATTCACCATAGCTAAGATTTGGAAAGTGCCTAAATGCCCTTCAGCAGATGAGTGGATTAGAAAACTATGGTACATCTACAATAGAATACTACGCTGCTATAAAAAAAATAATGAATTCTTACTATTTACAGCAGCATGGATGGATCTGGAGAGCATTATGTTAAGTGAAATAAGCCAGGCAATGAAAGAAAAATACCACATGATCTCACTCATGGAAAATAAAGAACATTATAACCTGATGAACAAAAAGATAGATACAGAGGCAGTAAAGCAAGGAACAGACTGCCAAATTAAAGCGGGAAGGCTGGGGAGTGTTGGGGAAGGGGGAAAAGAGATCAACCAAAAGACTTGTATGCATGCATATAAGCACAACCAATGGACACAAGACAATGGGGGGGATGAGGGCAAGTGACAGGGGGTAGGAGAGGAGGGGGAAGGTCAATGAGGAAAAAAAGGAGATATATACACTAGTATATGTAATACTTTAAACAATAAAATAAAATAAAATGAAACAAAGAGAGTATTTTGGTTAACTTCTCTGAAATTAAAAATTAAATAAATAAATAAATAAATAAATAAATAAATAAATAAATAAAATGTTGGATGCCAGCTTGCATGGCTCAGTGGTTGAGCATCGACATATAACCCAGACGGTCATAGTTCTATTCCTGGTCAGAGCACATGCCTAGGTTGTGGGCTCCAGATCTGGTGTGGACCATGTAGGAGGAAGCTGATCAATGATTCTCTCTTATCATCTATATTTCTATCTCTCTCTTCCTCTGCCTTCATCTCTGAAAACAAAAATATTTATGTTGGTGCATAGCCATGGTGTTTTTTGTTTGTGTGTGTGTGTGTGTGTGTGTGTGTTTTCTGGAGCTCCACCACATTGTAGTGAGTCCATAAGGTAAATTGAGTAAGGGATGATTAATTTTATCTTTCTACAAAGCATAGTGAAAATTTTTAACTGCTACCTAGATCAGAGTGAAAACTGGTATACTGTGAGTAAAATATAAGTTTTTTGACTTATATAATGTTTCAGAAAGGTAAAGACAAATATTAAAAAATAATTTTATATTCAGTCTTTTACTTCACTTAAAAACTTTGAAATTCTCATATCCCTGTGTTCACATTCCAGCAAGCATGACAATACTCTTATATAAAAGAATAGAGGGTGCCTCTTTAAAGCAAGAAATATATTCTGTGACCTGAATTTTGTTATTTATACTATCCAGCCCTCATTTTTTAAAAGTTTAAATATTTGCCTAGTCCCTGAAGTCTTTAATTTTCAATATCTAATCTGGAAATAAATGCATTTGGAAACAGAACACACATTTAGATAACCTAGAGCAAACACTAATCAAGACAATATCACAAATACTCTTTTTACCAATCCCTGTTATTCATCCACAACCTTATTGTACTGGTCCTCTAGGAAGATAATTTTTAACTAACAAATACTTCTGAGTACTTAATATGTTCTATGAATAGTTATATAGCAGTAAATAAAGCAGAGCAAGTTCATGTTTTCATGGAGTTTACATTCTAGTGGTGGAGGAAAACAAGAAGCAAACAAGTAATGTGACACCAAATAAGTAATGAACATAATAAATAGAACTAAAAGAAAAAAGAAAGCATGATGATCAGTCCCTCAACAAATGAGTAGATCAAGAAAGTTTCATGTATCAGGCTTCTATATCCATTCACTCAGGGGGTTTCCTCAACCTGGCCTTCACTGTCTTGCAGACAGGGAGCCCTGGGGTGATATCTGACTGATGGCTTAGGCCTGTTCCTCATGGGAGCAGACCTAAGCCAACATTTAGACATCCTTAGAGCTTCCGCAGAGGTGGGAGAGGCTCCCACCACCACTGCTATGCTGGCCAGCCATGAGTCCCGCTTCTGGCTGAGCTGCACTTCCCTTATGGGAGCACACTGACAACTAGGAGATAGTTCCTGCATTGAGCATCTTCCCCTTGGTGGTTAGTGTGTGTCATAGCAACCAGTCATTCTGCTGTTCAGTCTATTTGCATATTACCCTTTTATTATATAGGAGATATATACATTGAGTGGCCAGACTATTATGACCTCTGAATGTATACTAATCTGGTCACTCAGTTTGTGTGTGTGTGTGTGTGTGTGTGTGTGTGTGTGTGTGTGTGTGTTAAAGGATTAGAGGCTTGGTGCATGGATTCAGGCATGGGTGGGGTCTGGCCATCCTGGCCAGGGGGAGGGGACATGGATGGTTCTCTGGTCTGCCTGCTGGTTGAACTCCTGTTTGAGGGGACAATTTGGATATTAGCTTTTTATTATATAGGATATACACCGAGTGGCCAGAATATTATACATTCAAAGATCATAATAATCTGGCCACTCAGTGTATATATACTAGAGCAGTGGTCAGCAAACTCATTAGTCAAAAGAGCCAAATATCAACAGTACAACAATTGAAATTTCTTTTGAGATCCAATTTTTTTAAACTTGAACTTCTTCTAACACCACTTCTTCAAAATACCCAGGCTATGGTATGTTGTGCAAGAACCACATTCAAGGGGCCAAAGAGCCATATGTGGCTCACAAGCCACAGTTTGCTGACCATGGTACTATAGGCCCAGTGCATGAAGATTCACGCACTGAAAGGGGGCATTTCCCTCAGCCCAGCCTGCCCCCTCTCATAGTCTGGGAACCCTCAGGGACAGGAGGTGACCTGGTGTTCAGGGGAAGGTGATGCCCCCATCCCATCTCTGCTGCTGCCACTGCTGGAAGCACAAGCCTTGGCCGGCCCTGGTTACCTGAGCCTTGCGTGGCTGACATCCTAGGCTTGACTGTGCTTCGGGCATTGGCTGGGCAGCTGCCATACGAGGCTTGCCTGCACCCTGGGGTGGCCTGGGTGCCTTGGAGGCTGAGGGAATGTCTGGCAACACTGTGCACATGCTGCAACCCCTGCCTGGCTGGGCTGAAAGGACTGTGGGATTATGGTGGCAGGCGCAAGGAGCAGCTGAACCATGTGCCTGCCACCCGCCTGATGGAGCTGAAAGGACTGGGGGGGTTCTCGAAGGGCTGAGGGGACTGGGCACCACCATCTTGTGGCTATGGGTGTCACCATTTTTGTGATGGAGTGATGGTCAATTTGCATATCCCCCCTTTATTAGATAGGATAATGAAATACTGTTGAGTCTTAAAAAGAAGGAAATTTTGTCATTTGCTATAACATGGAGTAGCCTGGAGGCTATTATGCTAAATGAAACAAGGAAGAAAAATATAAATACTATACTGCATAATAGCACTTATATGTGGAATCTAAAATAATGTTGAAGTCATATAAACAAACTGCAGAAAAGTGGTTGTCAGGAGCCCTGTGGTTGGGAAGGGGAATATTGGCAAAAGGATACACACTTTCTTTGTTTTTTTAAAGTAAGTTATTTATTTATTTATTTTATTGATTTTGTACAGAGAGGAAGGGAGAGAGACAGAGAGTTAGAAACATCGATGAGAGAGAGTCATCGATCAGCTGCCTCTTGCACACCCCCTACTGGGGATATGCCCTCAACCAAGGTACATGCCCCTGACCAGAATCAAACCCGGGACCCTTCAGTCCCCAAGCGGACGCTCTATCCATTGAGCCAAACCAGTTTCGGCAGGATACACACTTTCATAAGATGAATAAGGTATGGGGGTCTAATGTATAACATAATGACAATAGTTTATAACACTACATAGTATAATTAAAATTTGCTCAGAGTCTAGAAAATAAATGTGGTTACAAAAATGTAAATATGTGAGTGATGGATGTGTTAATTACCTCAATGGGAGAAATCATGTCACATGTATATGTATATCAAGTTATTACATTGTATACTTTAAGTACCTTACAATTTTATATGTTAACTAGAGGCCCAATGCACAAAATTTATGCACTGGGGCGGGGGGATGTACCTAAGCTCAGCATGTATCCTCTCCAATCTGGGATGTCTTGGGGGGTGTCCAACTGACAGAGCTCTGCCATAAACTGGCAATTGGACATTCCTCTTACAAACTGGGGCTGCTGGCTCCAAGCGTTTGCCTGCCAGCCTGACTGATGACCCCCTAACCACTCCCCTACCAGTCTGATAGATGTTTAAATGCTTCCCCAGTGGCCTGATTGCCCCCAACTTCCCTCCCATGCCAGCCCAGTTGCCCCCAACTGCCCTCCTCTATAGGCCTGGTCCCCACACACTGCCTTGCCCTGCTGGCCTGGTCACCCCTAACTGCCTTCCACTGCCAGCCTGGTTGCCTCTAACTTAAGGTGATCAGATTGTCCCACTTTTGGCAGGACAGTCCCGATTTCCAACAATTTTTCCCAAGTCATGCGGCATTTTAAAAAAGTCCCGATTTTTGGAAAGATTCTTCTTTCCAAAAATCGGGACTTTTTTAAAACATCGCGGGATGTGGGGAAAATTGTTGAAAATCGGGACTGTCCGGCCAAAAGTGGGACGATCTGGTCACCTTACTCTAACTGCCCTCCCCTGCTGATCATCCAGTGGTGGCCATCTTTGACCACATGGGGTGGCCATCTTGTGCAATGGTGTGAGGGTCAATTTACATATTGCCTCTGTATTAGAAAGGATTTTACTTCAATAAGACCAATTTTTTAAAAAATAGAATGATATGTAAAATTATTTTATCTATATAGGATGGCCAGGTAATATTTAAGGAGAGACTGGTATGAAAAGGGGGAATGAGTCATGCCAATGGCTTAAGGAAGGATATCTCAGGCAGAGTAAATACTAAGTGCATAGACCATGAGCTGGGATTGTGCTTTGTTGGCATGAGAAATTGAAAAGTGGCTAGTGCATGTTTTGTTTGAAGCAGATTGAGGTGACAAAGAGATCAGAAATTACAACAGATTGTGCTATGCTTTTTAGGCCATGACAATGATTTGGGGTTTTACTCTAAGTATAATAGTGAGGCGCCTGTAATTGGAGGGTTCTGATTAGAGAGAAAATATGATCTGACTTACATATGAAAGGATCATTCTGACTGCTCTAATAATAGACTGTATATAAAGTTGGGGGAAGTACTGAGATCACTTCGGCTATTGTGGTGAGTTAGGCAATTGATGCTGGTGGCTCAAACCAGAGTGGTAGCAGGGAAGGTAAAGAAAATGATTGGAGTCAGTGTATTTTAAAAGTAGATCCATGAAACTTGCTTGTGGACCATATATAGCATTTGAGTAGAGCAAAAAAAGTTAAGGATGACTGAACAACTGGAAGGATGTTGATGGCTATGGAGAAGAAAACAGGTTGCCTAGGTTTATAGGGAGGAGAAATCAGGAGTCCTATTTCAAACAAGTGAAAGTAGATATGTCTACTAGTGGAGATTTTTTTTTAAAGTTGCATAACATCTATTCACTACTACTGAACACCAATGCTATGTCAATTATATTTTTAATAGTTGTTGAATAAGTAGTTAGGTATACAACTTTGGAGTTTAGGCAGGAAGTTTAGGCAAGAGATATAAATGTGTGAGTTGTCAAACAATAAATGATTTTTAAAAACATTGAGATGGAGATGGCATGAAATAATCTAAACCATGAACAAAATGAAAGAACAACTCCACTGAATGGGAGCACATATTCACCAATGATATATCTGATGAGGGGTTAATATCCAAAGTTTATAAAGAACTTACAAAACTCAACACCAAAACCCAAAACAATACAATTTAAAAATGGGAATAGTTCCTGAATAGACACTTCTACAAAGAGGATATACAGGTGGCCAATAGACATATGATAAGATGATCAATGTCCATAATCATTTGATAAATGCAAATTAAAACCACAATGATATATCACTTTACACCAGCCGGAATGATTACCTATATATATATAAAAGCCTAATATGCTAATTGTCCCTCTGACTGTTTGACTGGTTGCTATGATGTGCATGACCACCAGGGGGAAGACACTCCAACCTATAGGTTAGCTTGCTGCTGGGGTCCAATCAATTGGGACTGGGTGAGATGGGCCGGACAAGGCCTGGAGCCCTCCTGCAGACCCTCCCCAGCCCCTATCATGCACCAGTGGGGTCCCTTGGACTTGCCGGTGCTGTCTTGCAATCTGGGACTCCTCAGAGATGTCAAAGAGCTGTTTCAGCCCAATCCCCACAGGCCAGGCCAAGGGACCCCACTAGTGCATGAATCCGTGCACCCGGCTACTAGTCATGAATAAATCAATAAACAACAAGTGTTGGCTAGGATGTGAGGAAAGGGAAAACCAGGTGCACTGTTGGTGGAAATGCATATTATAGTCACTGTGGAAAGCAGTATGGAGTGAAGTCGACAAACTGTCTTATGATCCTGTGATTCAATTTCTGGGAATATATTCAATGAAACCTGAAACAATGATTTGAAATTATGTTCATTGCAGCAATATGTACAATAGCCAAGATTTAGAAGTAACCCAAGTGTCCATCAGTAGATGAGTGGATAAAAGAGTTGTGGTACATTTATACAATGGAATACTACTTGACCATACAAAGAAGAAATCTTACTCTTTGCAAAGGCAT
This sequence comes from Pipistrellus kuhlii, assembly GCF_014108245.1. Classification (NCBI taxonomy): domain Eukaryota; kingdom Metazoa; phylum Chordata; class Mammalia; order Chiroptera; family Vespertilionidae; genus Pipistrellus; species Pipistrellus kuhlii. The sequence goes on along the minus strand of NW_023425533.1, from coordinate 2,442,289 downwards.
GGATGGACCTGGAGATTATTATGCTATGTGAAATAAGCCAGTCAGAGAAAAACAAGTACTGTGTGATTTCACTCATATGTGAAATCTAATGAACAAAATAAACTAACTAACAAAATATAAACAAACTCATAGATAGAGAATAGACTGACAGCTGTCAGAAGAGAAGAAGTTTGGGGGACTGGTGGAAAAGTGGAGGGATTGAATAAAGAAAAAAAATCTCAGGCACAGACATAAGTATGGTGATTAACAGAGAGAAATGGGGGTGGTGGGAGGTAGAAAAGGGTAAAGAGGGAATAAATAGTGATGGGGTCGTGGTGAATACACAACACAATATACAGATTATGTATTATAGAATTGTATGATGAGACATATACTTTTATTAACCAATATCACCCCAGTAAATTTAATATAAAATAAAGTAAATGAGAACACGGTACCTAAATCCTAGGGAACTCTAGTATTTAGAGATCAGGAAGATGAGAATTAATAGTATTCAGGGGTATTCATGATTTAGACACGTTTCCTTAGAGAAGCCATTAGATGTGGCAGTTTTACATTATGCTTTGGTTTCTAATGTCAGATTATTAGAAAATTTAAGGGTTACTAGTGATGGCCTTTCTTATTAAAAAGAAATTGTTTCATTTTATAACTTAAAATACACCTATTTCTATTTCTACTGACTAAATGAAAGGAGCACCATTATTTTTCCTCATAGCAAGCTTTTAATTATAAATTATATATCTTTCATGCATAGTTTTAATGTTTGTCTTTCTCTGCACACTCAGACTTGGGGATCTCTCTTATTCAGAGCTCTATTCTCCAGAGTTTGACACAATGCTTGCTACATGAACTTTAATAATAAAAGAGAACTTTTTTCATTCATTAACCCGAATAGGTTCTGAATTTCTATTAGTTACTACCCTAAGTTGTGCTGAGGATACAAAAGTGTATCAGACCCTGGCTTAGAGGAACTCTCAGGCTAAAATAAAACTGAGATGGACAGGAACAAAATGATTCTTGCCACAAGGTATGTACATATGATCAAAGTTTACCCTTCATGTAGGTGGATTAAGTGGTTGTCAAACTGCATAGAGGAATTTATCAAAATTCTGTATAAAAGTTGCCCCTGTTTGAACATGGTATATTTCACACCATGTCATTATAATGTTAATCTCAAAGTAAATCTACAACTTAGATACTATCACCCCTATTTTGCAGATGAGTAAACAAAGATTCAGGATGTCTAATCAGACAAGTTAGTCCTACTGAACCAAGTAGTTGAATGAATGGCTGAACTAAGATGTCATCAATCAGGGCCTTCTGATTTCATTGTCCATATTAGACTCCTTTATTCTTAAATGTTCTATTATTTTAAGATGGAACCAATTCCAATAGAGTACGAAATGGTATTGGAAAGATAAGAACATTATTTCAGAATAATGACATTTCCCTACTTCTAGAGCTTCAGGTCAAAGTCAAGTTTTAGTGCTGGCTGGAAAATAAAAATTCCATCTTGGCGAGGAGGTACAAATAGTGATCTTGCAGATTGAATTTGTTCTATTGTTTTACAGCCCAAACAAGAACACTGATTGAGAACATTTGTTTAGTTACATTGACAAACCCTTTGTCAGATGCAGATATATAAAATCTATTTAGCCTTTTGTATTAATCAAGAGTTGCGGCAGGGTAAGAGCCAATCTCAAAAACTGCTCCAGATGCTGGGGTTGTTGCCTTCATCTCATCTTACCTAATAATAGAGAAACATGTCAAGTGGCCATACCTTCCCCACACCCACCGCCAATCAGAGTATGCAAATTAACTCAACAAAGATGGCGGTTAATTTGCATCCATACCTGGGTACCAGGAACCTCCTCAGCATCCAGGTCACTCACAGCTGGCCATCAGGCAGAGGCTTCAGGCTTGGGAAGGGTCCAAGCCTAGGATCAGATGTGCCAGGAGAAATCCCTTCCCAAATCTAAAGCCTGGGGTGGAGGCTTTTGGCTTGAGGAGGTCCTGGGGGGAACCCCTTTCCAAGCCTGAAGCCTGGAGCAGAGGTTTTAGGCTTAGGAAGGGGCCAAGCCAAGATCAGAGGTGCAGAGAAGACCCTTTCCCAAGCCTAAAGTCTGGAGCAGAGGCTTTAGGCTTGGGAAGGGGCTGAACTTGGGATCGGAGGGAAGGGGAAAATATCAATGGAAACATATCCTCAGGTGAGGATAGAAAGAAAACTAAAGTAAGAAATGCCATATCCTATGAAAGACATCTTAAAAATGCTTAAAGAATGTTATCATTTTTTCATGGTGAAGGGACTTGAGTCTGCATTGATGAAAATACCTTGGCAGCTGCAGTGACTGGCAGTGGTTGTAGCAGCAGGGTAATGGGACTGGCACTTTCCTCTGATCAGCTGGTCGCCTCAAGCAAAGGGAGGCCAGACTGTGGTTTAGGTCCGCTCCCAATGGGAAACAGGCTTAAGTCATCCATAGGACATCCATTATGTGAGAGGAGGCAGGCTGGGCTGAAGGAATTTCGTGTGCCGGGCCCCTAGTTTATCTATAAATTTACAGTTTATTTTCTTTGCTTATTAATACAATTTCCACCCCATCTGGAATCAGCTGTAGAGAGGGATGTCCATAAATACCAAATTGTTTAAAAATATATGCACCTGCTAAAGCCCTCTTAACATTAGGTCATATCATTAAATATAGTGGATAATCATCTTTATAACAATTATAAAAGTATTATATGATGCTATTCATTATTTTTATTTAGATTTTAGTCAGGAAATAGAGAGTGACTTCGTTTCCCATCCAATAATAAAGTATCTAGAATTTCACAAGTTGATGAAATATAGATTTAATTTTGAATGACAATTGCTATTACATTTTAAGTAACATTTATAACCAGGATACATTTTGTCTTACTGGATTTAACATATAATAATATTTCATTTCATTTATCCACTTTATAATCATATAGATCATAGTCATTTAATGTTAATATATACAGCAAGAGAGAGATTTTTCCTTAAAAAGATAAAATGTTTAATAGAAGTTTATACTAAATGATAACATAAGACCAGGAAACAAATCTAACTACAATACTTATTTTATAGGTAAATAAACCATAGTAATAATTGTAAATTAAATACCCTTTTTACGCAGCAGAACGCTGGCATGTTTCCGTCCATTTCGGTTTTCCACATGGCAGGTATAATTTGCCAGGTCAGCCTCCACCACTGAATCAAAGATGAGTGCCAACTCAACTTCTTTTTCTCCAAGATGCTCTTTGAGTAGCCTGAAATAAAGACAAGATTATTGATTAAGTTGGTTTGATTTGGGAAGAGAGCAGGTATAAGAAAACTGCAAATGCTTACAAAGCTTACACAGGTTATCCAATGGGCATAGAGTCCTGACTAGGTATATCGTGGAACCTTTAACAAGAAAACACAAAAATTGTTTCTTCATGTGAAGATCAGATGCGGAAGGAAAGAAGTGAGGAATTCCACTTGTCACAAAGAAATACTAACATGCTATTAGGTCTAGTAATAATTAATGTCTTTTTCTAATACTTTTTTAAATCGAATTTATTTTTTTTATATATATATTTGTTTTGTTAAAAATATATTTTATTGATTTTGTACAGAGGAAGGGATAGTGATAGTTAGAAACATCGATGAGAGAGAGTCATCGATCAGTTGCCTCTTGCACACCCCCTACTGGGGATATGCCCGCAACCAAGGTACATGCCCTTGACTGGAATCAAACCCGGGTCCCTTCAGTCCCCAAGCCGACGCTCTATCCATTGAGCTAAACCGGCCCCGGCTAAATCGAATTTATTTAAACAATACAACAAAATTTAATCAACAATATAGTTGCCCTTGTTTTCTACTACTTGTGCCCAACGCTCAGGAAGCATTTTAATCCCTCTGTTGTAAAATTCTTGTGATTTTGATGCAAAAAATTTGGTCAATGCATTTTTGAGGCATTCTTCATTATTAAATTTTTTTCCAAGAAGAAAGTTTTGCGAAGAACGAAACAAATGGTAATCGGAAGGGGCAATATCAGGAGAATATGCAGGTTGAGGGAGAACTTCCCATTCCAACTGGCGCAGTTTTTCAGCAGTGATTCTTGCAGTATGCGGTCCTGCGTTATCGTGGTGAAGAATTACGCCCTTCCGATTAATCAGCGCGGGTTCTTTTCCTCTTAAAGCCTGGGCTAACCTTTCTAATTGGGCACTATACACTGCACTTGTAATGGTTTGGTTAGATGGTAAAAGTTCATAATGAAGAATTCCTTTAAAATTCTACCAAACACACAACATCACTTTTTTCGCATGCAAGTCAGGTTTTGGCGTGGGCTGCAGAGCCTCATTTTTGTCCAACCATTGAGGCCACCTTTTCAGATTAATATACAGCACCCATTCTTCATCTCCGGTAACAATTTGCTCTAAAAACGGCAAACGGTTTTGACGAGAGAGGAGTGAACTGCAAATTGTGACTCTTTGATTACGGTTGTTGTCGGTCAACTCATGAGGAACCCATTTTCCAAACTTTTGGACTTTGCCAAGTGCACGCAATTGATTGGAAATTGTTTTTTGTGAACAATTTAAAGTTGTCGCAAGCTCTTGTTGGGTAATTTGAGGATTTTGCACCAAAAGAGCTTGAAGAGCTTCTTGATCAAAATTGGACACACAGCCTCGACCACTCTTGTCATCTAACGAAAAATTTCCCTTGCGAAATTTCTCAAACCAACGCTGGCATTTTCTGGCGCCAACTGCATCTTGACCAAGAGCACTACAGATGTTTTTTGCAGCCTCACTTGCTTTTCTTCCTAATTGGAACTCGTAAAGCATGCAGTGCAGAATATGCTCTTCATCTGCCATTTTCTTAGCCCTAGTTTTGCAACAAAAACCAAACCAAACACAAAATTTTTCAAGCAAAACTTGTTAATTGCACTTCACACGTTCTGTAGATACCACGTGTTTGAAGGTTATGTCAATACAAGTCAACGCCAAGCAAAATTTTAAACGAATGTTAAAAAACGACATTAATTATTACTAGGCTTTGATAAATGAAGCCAGGATGATTTTGTGTGGCAAAAAAAAAGAAGAAACATTGGGTTTGTATTTTAAGCTGAGCTTATAGAAACAAATTGGTCAAAGTGGCTCAATTGGTTTGGTGTCATCGGTTTATCTGGGGTTGTTGATTAGATGTGCCTGTCATGGCACATGTCTGGGTGTGAGCCTGATCCATGGTGGGGAGAGAGGGGTGCAGGAGGCAGCTGATTGATATAACTCTCTGGTATGGATGTTTTCTCTCTCTGTCTCCCTTCCTCTCTCTCTAAAAATCATTTTAGAACACACACAAATTGCATTTTTGCTGTACGGCATTAGGGAAGATATTCTATAGGAGTGTATGGTTTGTGTTGGACATTTTGAGTTTTGACAACAGAGCCTGAAAGGAGAAAGAAAGGAGCCTTGAAAATAGTTCCTTGTAATAAGTAAACTGAGGATGTTAGTGGCATTCTATCACAAAATGTAATTGAAAAGTCTGTTCTGTAATTTTTTCCTGCCTTTTTGTTCAATGCTGGTACATGCCCTAAACCCTATCTCCAAGTGGCACTAGCCCCCAACCAAGGCCTTGCTTTCTTCAGATATTGCTCTCCCTTTTCCTTTCTCTTTCCCTCCCTCACAGGAGAAACACTATCTCATGTTATATTTTCTCATAGTCTTGATTTTTGCTTTCTCAAGTGAAGTTGCAAAAGCCTTGAATGACCAGGAACAGGTGTTCTTCTCAGAAGAGCTGACTTTCAATGAACCTTTCCTGTGGAGTGTGCCCGTTTCTTTAGAAAAGTATTTTCTACACAAAAGCCAACTGTCTACTGAGTAAAGTGAAAGTGGGTACTCTGCTACCTTTCTTTTCTATCCCATGCTGCTTTTGATTAAAGAAAGCAAAATGTGAGTTTAGTTAATGGTGTCAATCCTGCTGTTAATTTCTGAGGTGAAGTTGTTAAATACATGTATTTACAAAAGGTAAAATTTGAGCATGGAAGTAATTCACTTTTATGTTTTGGACACCTGCTAATGAATGCAGGCAAGAATCCTCTGATTTATTTGCATTTAGCATAAAGTTGGAAAAGACAACTGTGCTCAGAGAAAACTGGGTTCTAAGTTCAAATTTTCCATTTACAACCTCAAGCTGAATCTTTACAAAATCATTGATTTAGTGGCACACTAATTTTACACATCATTATTTACTTATTTTTTTATTTTAAAAATTTTAAAAATTATATTGTTTAAAGTATTACAAATGGAAGTACATATGTCTCTCTTTTTTTTTCTTTTTTCCTCACTGACCTCCCCCTGATCTCCCCTACTCCCCAGCACTTGCCCTCGTCCTCCCACCCCCAGTATCTTCGGTTCGTTGGTTATGCTTATATGCATGCATACAAGTCCTTCAGTTGACCTCTTACCCTCCATTCCTCCACTACCTTCCCGCTGTAGTTTCACAGTCTGTTCAATGCTTCTTTGCCTCTATTTTTGTTCAACAGTTTGTAATGTCCTTTATTATCCATAAATGAGTGAGATCATGTGATGTTTATCTTTCACTGACTGGCTTATTTCGCTTAGCAAAATACTCTCCAGATCCATCCATGCTATTGCAAATGGTAAGAATTCTTTTTTTTTTTTTTTTTTTTTACAGCAGCATAGTATTCCATTATGTAGATGTACACTTTTCTAATCCATTCATCTGCTAATGGGCATTTAGGCTATTTCCAAATCTTAGCTATTGTAAATTGTGCTCCTATAAACATAGGTGTGCATATGGGTGGTACTGTTTTCTTAGGATATATTCCTAAAAGTGGTATTACTGGGTCAAATGGGAGTTCGATTTTTTTTAATTTTTTGAAGAAACACCATACTGTTCTCCATAGTGGTTACACCAGTCTGAATTCCCACCAGCAGAGAAGAGGAGTTCCTTTTTCTCCTCATCCTCTCCAATACTTGTCATTTGTTGATGATAGCTGTTCTGACAGGTGTGAGATGGTATCTCATTGTTGTTTTGATTTGCATCCCTCAGATGATTAGTGATTTTGAGCAAGTTTTCATATGCCTCTTGGCTTTCTGAATGTTTTCTTTTCAAAAGTGTCTATTTAGGTCCTTTGCCCATTTTTTTAGTGGATTGTTTATCTCCCTTTTGTTAAGTTGTATGAGTTCCTTGTAAATGTTGGAGATTAACCCTTATCGGAGATAACATTGGCAAATATGTTCTCCCATGCAGTTGGCTCTCTTGTTTTGTTGATGGTTTCTTTTGCTGTGCAGAAGCTTTTTAATTTTGATTTAGTCCCATTTGTTAATTTTCTCTTTAGTTTCCATTGCCCTAAGAGGTGTATTGGTGAAGATATTGCTATGACAAATGTCTGCTTTTTTGTTGCCTATGGCTACTTCTAAGATTTTTATGATTTTACATTTAAGTCTTTTATTTTGAGTTTATTTTAGTGTATGGTGTAAGTTGGTGGTCTAGTTTTATTTATTTATTTTTTGCAAGTATCTGTCCAGTTTTCCCAACACCATTTATTGAAGAGACTGTCTTGTCTCCATTGTATTCTCTTGCTTCTTTTGTCAAGTATTAATTGAGCATCTGGATCCTCTTTTCTGTTCCACTGGTCTTTATGTCTGTTCTTGTGCCAGTGCCAGGAAGCTCTGAAAACAGTGACTTTGTAGTGTAGCTTGATATATGGAATTGTTATCCTTCTAACATTGTTCTTCTTTCTCAAGATTGCTTCAGCTATTTGGGGTCTTTTATATAACCAGGTGAATTTTTGGAGAATTTGTTCTCAGACTTTGAAGTATGCTGTTGGTATTTTAATGGGGATTGAGTTGAATTTATAGATTGCTTTGGGTATAATGGACATTTTAATTATGTTTATTCTACCAATCCATAAATATGGCATATTCTTCCATTTGTTCATGTCTTTCTCTATCTCTTTATTTAGCATCCTGAAATTTTCTGAGTATAGGTCCTTTGTCTCCTTGGTAAAGTTTATTCCTAGGTATCTTATTTTTTTGTTGCAATGTTAAATGTGATTGCATTTTACATTTCCATTTCTGTGAATTAATTATTGAATTAGAAAAGCCATAGACTACTGTGTGTTAATTTTGTATCCTGCTACATTGCCAAATTAATTTATTTATTAAGTCTGGTAGTTTTTTGATGGAGGCTTTAGGGTTTTCTATGTACAGTATCATGTCATCTGCAAATAAGGACAGTTTTACATCTTCTTTTCCAATTTGGATACCTTTTATTTCTTCTTCTTGTTGGATTGCAATGGCTAGTACTCTGAGTACTGTGTCGAAGAGAAGTGGTGATAGTGGGCATCCCTGTTTGTTCCTGTTCTTAGGGGAAATGATTTTAGTTCTTGCCCATTGAGTATGATGTTGGCTGTGTGTATGTCATATATGGCTTTTATTATTACTATTCTCTCTTTGCTGAGAGTTTTTATCAAGAAAGGGTGTTGGATTTTGTCAAATACTTTCTTTGCAAAAAATGGATGTGATTATATGGTTTTTATATCTCAGTTTGTTTATGTGGTGTATCAAATTTATTGATTTTCAGATGTTGTGCCATGCTTGCATCCCAGAATAAATCCTACTTGGTCATGGTATATGAACTTTCTAATGTAATGCTGGGTTTGATTTGCCAGAATTTTGTTGAGGATTTTGGCGTCTATGTTCATGAGGGATATTGTAACTTTTGTTCTTTCTATTTTCTATATCTGTTTTGGGGATTAGGGTAATGCTGGCTTTGTAGAAAGAGTTTGGAAGTGCTCCTTCCTCTTGAATTTATTGGAATAGTCTAAGGAAGACAGGTTTTATCTCTTCTTTGAATATTTGATAAAACTCCCCTGTGAAGCCTTCTGATCAAGGGCTTTTGTTTGTTGAAAGTTTTTATTATGATTATTAATACTGCTTCAATTTCCTCCATAGTTATTGGCTTATTCAGATTTATTTACTCTTCCTGGTTGAGTTTTGTAAGGTCATATTTTTTTTTAGGAACATGTCCATTTCTTATAGGTTGACCAGTTTGTTGGAGTAGAGTTGCTCATAGTATTTTTCTATGATTCTTCTTATTTCTCTGGGGTCCATTGTTATTTCACCTTTTTTTATTTCTGATTTTGTTTATTTGAGTCCTCTCTCTTTGGTTCTTGGTGAGCCTGGCTAGAGGTTCATCAATCTTATTTATCCTTTCAAAGAACCAGCTATTGGTTTCATTGATGTTTTGTATTTTTTTGTCTCTGTGTCATTTATTTTCACTCTGATCTTTATTATTTCTTTCCTTCTGATCACCATGAGCTTTTCTTGTTGCTCTCTTTCTAATTTTTCAAATTGAAGAGTTAGATGGTTTATTACCAGTTTTTTGTTTTTGTTTGTTTTTTGTTTTGTTTTTTGTTTTGTTTTTTGAGGTAGGCCTGTAATGTTATGAACTTCCCTCTCACAAATGTTTTTACTGTGTCGTAAAGATTTTGGATTGCTGTGTTTTCGTTGTCATTTGTTTCCAGGATGTGTTTTATTTCTTCTTTAATCTCTTAGATAACCCAATCATTGTTTAATAGTGTGCTATTTAGCCTCCAAGTGTTTGAATTTTTGTGACTGTTTTTATTTTATTAGATTTCTAATTTATGCCATTGTGATCTGAGAAGATGCTTGATATGATTTAAATCCTCTTGAATTTGGAGAGACTTTGCCTGTGTCCCAGTATGTGGTCTATTTTTGAAAACATACCATGTACGCTTGAAAAGAATGTTTTAAAGATGTCAATGAAGCCAAAACCAGCTCAGTGGATAAAGCGTCGGTCTGTGGACTGAAGGGTGCCAGGTTCGATGCTGGTCGAGGGCATGTACATTGGTTGCAGGCACATCCCAGGTAGGGAGTGTGCAGGAGGCAGCGGGTCAATGTTTCTCTCTCATCAATGCTTCTAGCTCTCCTTTCCTCTCTGTAAAAAAATAATTTATCTGTATATATATATGTTAAGATGTCAATTAAGTCCATCTGATCTCGTGAGTCCTTTAAAATTGATGTTTCTTTGCTAATTTTTTGTTTGGAGGATTTATCCAGTGATGTTATTTGGGTATTAAAGTCTCCTACTATGATTGTGATGCTGCCAATCTCTTCTCTGATTACTTCCAGAAGTTGTTTTATATATTTGGGTACTCCTGCATTGAATGCATAAATGTTTACCAGAGTTATATCATCTTGTTGTATCAATCCCTTTAGAATTATGAAGTGGCCTTTATTGTCTTTTGTTATGGTCTTCACTTTGAAGTCTATTTTGTCAGGTATAAGTATTGCTACCTCAGCTTTTTTTTTTTTTCTTTCCATTTTCCTGATATTTTTCCATCCCTTTATTTTCAGTGTGAGTCCCTTGTTCTGAGAAGGGTCTCCTGTAAATAGCATATATATATATATATATATATATATATATATATATATATATATATATATATATATGGGTTATGTTTTCTTATGCATTCATCCACTCGATATCTTTTGAGTGGAGTATTTAACCCATTTACATTTAATATTGTTATTGACTAGAGGCCTGGTGCACAAAAGTTTTGCACCTCAGCCCAGCCTGCACCTTGTCCAATCTGGGACACCTGAAGGAATGACTGACTGCCCATTTAGGCCCATCCCTACCAGGATTGGGCCTAAACAGGCAGTCAGACATCCCTCTCACAATCCAGGACTACTGGCTCCTAACTGCTCGCCTGCTTGCCTTCATTATTGCCCCTAACTGCTTCTGCCTACCAGCCTGATCACCCCCTAACCACTCCCCTGCCAGCCTCATTGATGCCAACTTGTTCCCCTGTAGTACTCGTCACCCCTAACTGCCCTCCCCTGCAGGCCTGGGTCCCCTCCACCCAACTGCCCTTCACTGCAGGCCCATTTACCCCCAAATTCCCTCCTCTGCTGTCCTGGTCACCCCTAACTGCCCTCCCCTGCTGGCCATCTTGCAGTGGCCATCTTTTGTCCACATGGGGGCAGCCATCTTTGACCACATGGGGGCAGCTAACTTTTGTGTTGGAGTGATAGTCAATTTGCATATTACTCTTTTACTAGATAGGATAGGTACTTGTTTGTATCCATTTCTGTACTTTATACTTGTGTTCCTTCCTTCATTTCTATTTCTTCTTTTTACATCATTCCCTTTAAAATTTCTTGCATTGCTGGCTTAGTAGTTATAAACTCCCTTAGGTTTTTTGTTGTTTTTTTTTTTGTCTGTGAAGCTCCTGATTTCCCCTTCAATTTTGATTTTTAGTCTTGCTGGATATAGTATTCTTGGATTCAGTCCATTGCTTTGCATCACTTTATATACCTCTTTTCTATTGGTAGTTTGATGTGTTTCTGTTGAGAAATCATTTGATAATCTGATGGGGGATTCTTTGTAGGTAACTGTCTCTCTCATGCAGCCTTTAAGATTTTTTCTTTGTCATTAACATTTGCCATTGCAATTATTACATGTCTTGGTGTGGGTCTTTTGGGATTCATCTTGCTTGGGACTTTCTGTAGTTGTGTAACTTTTTTCTTTCCCATATCAGGGAAGTTTTCTGTCACTATTTTTTCAAATAAATTTTCTAATTTTTGCTGCTCTTCTTGTCCTTCTGATAGCCCTATTATACATATGTTACTTCATTTTGCATTGTCCCAAATTTCCCTTAGGTTCTCCTCCTGCTTTTTAATTTTTTTTCTCCAATTGCTGTTCAGATTGAGCTTGTTTCTCTACCTTATCTTCTAACTCATTAATTTGTTCCTCTGCTTCTTCTAGTCTACAATTGAAACCTTCCTTGTTTTTTTCTTAATTGTAATTATATTACTTTTGATTTCTTCCTGATTTTTGCATAAGTTGTTGATTTTCTCATCTATCCAGTGTATGAACTATATAACCATTACTCTGAAGTTTGGTTGTTTTTTTTTTTGGTTTTTTTTTGTTTTTTTTCGATAAGGTTGCATACTTCTACTTCACCAATTTCCTGTATTGGTGACTTCATTTTCTTTACTCTGGGGATTGTGTTGAATCCCCATTCTGACCTTCACCAGAAGGTTCAAATGTCGAGTTGCATGGGCCTGGGCTATGTGCAATGGGAGCTTTGCACCACCAGAGTGTCACTGAAGAGCTCTGATACCAAGAGGTGTGGCTGCTGTGGGTTGGTGGGAGCCACACTCTCCCAGGATCAGAGTCACTGGTGTACAGTGTGGCCTTATGTGTGCACCTAGAATCAGGGACCCCACCAGTGCCACACTGAAACAGAGACCCCACTGGCATGTGCTGAAAATCAGAGTCTCTTATCGCATTCCAGGAGTCAGAGTCCCCCTGAGTCTGCACCAAGAATCCAGTATCAGATTATCTGTTGCTTGGTGTGGCCTTCCTCAGAGAATCAAGGTCACTGTGTGTACATGCACCAAGATTTGGGGTCACTGGCTCTTAATGTGAATGCACTGGGAATCAGGGATCCCAGGTGCACACGATGAGAGACAGAGTCAAGTCACTGATGCTCAGTGCTGCCTCTAGCCCAGAGAATCAGGGTCCTGTTCAGTTTGGAGGACCAGTTGCATAGTAGCACTGTGTCAACAGGAGGTCCACTCCTGTGTTGTGGAAAACAGACTTCCCTGTGTGCTTGCCCAGAATCAAAGTCAGTTGGCACTGCAGCCCTGCGTGGGGCTGGGGTTTCGTTACCTGATTGTGTTGAGGGAAACATATTCCCAATGTCCTTGTGCTCCCAGGCTCAAATTCCTGTAGCTGTGCTGTGGCCTGTGCAAGGGGTGGGTCTAGAAGTTCCTATGGTGCCAACTGTGGTGAGGGGAATGGGCTCTGTGATTCACAGAAATCTGCGGCTGGGATGTCTGGATTCTTGGTGTCTGTGGGTCTGCAGCTGTGGTCGGAGGTCTCTGTCCCCATTGGCTTCAGGGTTCCAGTTTGCATCTATGACCAGACATGGTGGTACTAAGGCCAGGATCTTAGTCTCAAGCACATCTGTTATTCAAGATGGCATGGTCTCTGTGTCTACACTGGCTATTCCTGAAGTGTTGCTGGTGGCAGTAGGGCTCTGCAGTGTAAGACTGCCTGGTTTGGCAGTACCTTGGAAGACCTGCTTGTCAGCACCTTGGAAGACCTGCAGGATCTAGCTGTCCCTAGTTCATACATACACACACACACACCACATAAGTCCACACACTCCTCTATCGCTCCCTCATTCTCTCACACTCTCTCCATACTTACCTTCCTGCTATTCACCATCTTCAGAATCCAATTTTACTCATCTTTAAGCTGGGAAAATACGTACCATACTTACCTTAACTTTGTTTTAAAATGCATTAAAGTGACTTAAAAGTAAAGAACACTATGCACATGCAATAGAACATTACCTTTTAAAAATTTTATGTATGGATGAAAGAGAGAGAGAGAGAGAGAGAGAGAGAGAGAGAGAGAGAGAGAGAGAGAGAAAGAGAGATCAACTTATTGTTCCACCTACTTATACATTCATGGTTGATTCTTGAATGTGCCCTGACTGGGCATAGACCTGGCAATATTGTCATATTAGGATGACACTCCAAACAGTTGAGCTACCCAGCCAGGGCTTGCAAAGGAATATTATTAAACATCAACATTTCATTATCCAAAGGTAGATTGCTTACATTTTGGCTCCTCCAGAAATATTTTTAATTACATTTATTGATACTTAAAGTTGTCTTGAATTAATCTCTTTTGGTTCTCTTTTGAGGGAAGAAAGGTATTAAACTTGGGTTAGTAGAAGATAGTTCCTAGAATATGAGAGTCTACCATATAAAATCTAAAATCCAGATTATACTACAAATAGATTTATTTTTAAAATTAACCCTGTTTCTGTTCCCTTCCAATAATATACATATCTAAGAGTTGATGATATGGCATTTGTAAATTAAATGTCTTCTCTTTTACATTTTTGTGCCATCACTGAACCAGGCAAGTACTAGACTTTTCTTTACTACTTTTTACTGGTAGTTTTTCTATTATTATTATTTCTCTTCCTGATTAAATTAGTTTTCCTCTCTTTCTCCTCTTCCAACATATAACTAACCAAGGAATAAAGAGGAATTTACTGTCTTGACAGACTATGTTGAATTTTACTCTCTTCATTTTCTCCTTACTATTGGCAAAATATCACTACACTCAATTCTTTTAGTTCTGTGTTATGGAAGAACCTCCTTTAGTGCAGAAGCTACTTAAGCATTCTGAATTAAGTTTGATTTAAAGCTTCATTTATAGGGCAGTCACAGCCTCTGCTAGGCATGAAGCAGAAAGTTGATCCTGTGTCTCCAGACCAGTCCCTTGCTTCTTCATTTCTAATATGGTTTCCAAAATAAGCTCTTTACAGGCTGCAGAAAGAATCTGGAAAGAGGATTTGAAAAACGATCCTTCATCTGTCTATTAATATAAATGAGGTGTCTTAATTACAAGCTCATGAAAATCTAGGGGTGACTTGCTTTGGGGGAATAAAAGAGCAAGTTAGTGTTTATGTCTATAAATCAATCTGCAGGGCAGTCACAATTTCTGAGCAAATATTGATCTATAACAAACTATCAATGAGTCTTTGTCAATTTTCTAATAAGTGCCTAGCTCTAGGCTACATGTTTGGTGTAAGAAAAATATAAACATTAAAAGACCAGGTTAAAAATATAGACAAAATGTGGTAAAACAGGGTGGTATAGTCATGCTTGCAATGGATTTCAAAGAAGGGAAATACTATTATTTAATAAATTATCCATGAAAGACACAAGGAAAGTTTACATAGAAAAAAGAAAGACAGTAGAGTGTTTTTTAGGAGGGAACATAGATGTATGTCATTGCAGAATGTGTGAAAGAGACACACTGAAGACACTAGGTTTTGGAATGAAGTATACAAATTAGGGCATCTGGGATATGCATCAAATAACTGTAGAACTATGTCATACCAAGGATTAACAGTGAAGGAAAGTTATATGAAACAGTGAATATTGTCAAATTTAAAAATATAAATTCAGGCGACAGAAATCACTACTTCAATATTTTGATTGTTTATTTAATTTTAAGTAATACTTGAAAAATGTTTGGAAGTTGTCACTCTCAAATTTTCAACAAGTAAAAAACTTGAACAAAATGAAAAACAACTCTTTTTAGATCCACCAGAGAGTTTAAGTCATAGGACAAACTACTAACCCCAAAACTTGAGACAGAAGCAAATACTGACAATAACAGTGTAGTGGAGCAGAACCACAGGATCAGTAGCCAGTAGCAAGTAGAACACTTAAACTGTATTTGATGAGTCAGTTTTGATCTACTGTGGACTAACTTAAAAATTAAAACCCCCATAGGATTTAATTTTAAAGGTGCCCCACACTTTTGTGAATTTTGCTTCAGGCTCTCAGGGTAAAGAGAAGAGAAATGTTCCCTTATGCTTCTGCAAGAGGAAGGGGAAAAGCAACTGTCTTGAAATAAGCCCAGAGTAGTCTGTTATTAACAACGGTCTGCCCTTAAATAAGCACTGTTTTATTTTTATGGTGTGTTTAACCAAAGGACATTCTGTATTTACATTCTGAACTGAAAGGCAAAATTTGTGTCAATTTTTTTTTTAGACTAATGGTCATTTTTGGAGAAGAATTAACTATTAATATAGTTACTTTGTGGCATATAATTTTATTGCCTTATAATACATTTTTAACATTTGATCATTTTTAGTTGACTAGTATAGGGTGATTGATTTGAAAAATATATATTTTTTCATAATTTAAAAAAAAAGTATCTTGACGGGAGACAAAATGGCGGTGGAATAGACAAACTTGTCCTGAGCATCGTCTTGGAGCAAATAGAGTGGGCAGCGGAAATGAGTGGAATTCAGCCCAAATTTGGTGAGGAGACGAAGCTGGTAAGATAGTTTGCAGCTGGGAAGGGCAAAGGTCGCCTGAATAAAGGTAAAATCAAGGATCTAGGCAGGCGAGGCTGCCAGGCCTCTGTGCCCAGAGGGTCAGGGAGAAACAGTGTGCCAAGCCATGTCCCTGAGGACAGGCAAAGTGTCTATCTGTGAAAAACAAAGGGACCACAGGACTGCAGGAAGTAGGGGATTTTGAACCATGGAGTCTGGATTTTGGATCTTAGCTCAGAGGCAGCCCTGAAGAGCTGGCAGGACCATGCAGTGCCGGCAAGAGAGGAGCTTTCAGAGATGCAGTCCCTCCTCATGCTGGGGCCTGTGCATTTCTCTACTGAACCTAGTTTGTAGGACCTTTTGGATACAGACACTTAACCGTGTCTGAGGTACAGGAGAAGGTGTGGGCTTGTGGAATCTGGGGAGAGTAGGCGGTGGTCCATTAGAGGTGGTAGTGAGGTGGTAGTCATATCTAAGCACCAGACACCATTTACTCCTGAGAGATAGCCCCTCCCTCCAGTCTCCAGGCAACTAATAGAGCCACACCCAGATCACACCCTGAATAATACAAGGAATCTGAATACTCCCTGAGGACATAGGAATGGGCCTGGAGAGAAATCTTTAGCCCCAGCAACCAGAAACTGAGAATAGTACAGAAGAATGGAATCATAAGCCAGCCAAAGGAATGACACTCCACTTTTTTCACTTTCATTTTTATTATCCCTTTTTTCTTTCTTTCTGTTTTCTGCTTTTCTTCTTTGTTTTCCTGTTTTTGTTTGTTGCTTTTTTACTTCTGTTCGCATTATTTTTCAACACAATTTTTTATTTTCTATTCTTAATTTTTATACCATTTTTGAAATAATTTTTTTTGTAAATTCATTATTTTTTCTTCTCATTCCCTTTCTTTTCATCCACTTATTCCCTTTCTACTTCCTTGATACTAAATTGAGTTCATCCACATATTCATCCAATTCTTAATATTATTTTCACTATATAAGCTCAGCCTCTACTGATTCTGCCCCAATCCTCTTTGCTGGGTGTGTGGTGTTTGTATTTTTTTTTTTTTTATTTATCTATTGGTTCTGTGGTGATATATATATATATGTACTGCTCCTCAGAGGGGAGCCAGCTGCATGGGGCTGCTACTCCTCAGTAGTAGGTGGCCTGCTCAAGTGACTGCTGCTCCTCAGACAGTGGAACTGGCTGCTCACACAGCTGCTGCTCCTTGGACAGGGGTAGGCCACATGAAGCTGCTGCTCTTAGGCCTGTGGCAGGTTATATATATTCTCCTTTTTGTCCCTTTATCTTTTATCCCATAAGTTTTCTCTCTCTTTGATAGCTTTTGTGCTCTCTTTTCTCTACCTTATCTCTGTTTTCTCAGATGGTAACTTATATTGGGGTGATGGGTGTCTTGAGTACATTTGTGCTTAGCTCCCTCTGTGTTGTGTCTTATTGAGGTGAATTTTATCAGGTGAGGCCAAGGGCTTAAGAGCAAGCCACATAACCAGACATCTGGAGAGGAAACTTCATCCAAGAAAGGGTAATAACACCCCAGACCCAACTACAGAGGCAGGAAGAATGCGACAATGAGGGAAAGAGCATGAATGAGTGAGAGAGTAAAATAGGAGCATGTGTTCAGGTGGTGTGTGTGTGTGTGTGTGTGTGTGTGTGTGTGTGTATGTGTGTGGCACAGTTAGATCCCACAGGACATTCAGGGGTAGGCTAATCAGGCTCGTCTAATTAGGCAGCTTCTGCTATCATTGCAAACAGTACTAGGAGACCAGCTTATCCTTAGAGGCCTAGCCTTTTTGAAGGGGAGAGCTGTTGTAACTGGGTTCTCAGCCTCAACTCCACCTAGAGTGCCCTCAGATAACACCTGGAACTCTACAACCACTCCTGCCAGGGACACACTACCTAGGCTGTGATCCCACAGTCAATGAGGCTCCAACCACCCAACGTGCAGGATCCTGTCAGTTCAGAAGCAGGTTGCCCTCTAATTGGCCCAGCGCTTTTGCCCAGGGCACTGCAACCATGTGAACAACAGACACACGAGCATCCTGCTCCTACCCAAGGAGCAGCAGTCCCTCAAGCAACCTGCCACAGTCCTAAGAGCAGCAGCTTCACATGGCCTGCTCCTGTTCAAGGAGCAGCAGCTGTGTGAGCAACCAGTTCCTCTGTCTGAAGAGCAGCAACCAAATGAGCAGCTCGCCAAATTCGAGGAGCAGCAGCCACTTGAGCAGGCCACCTATTACTGAGGAGTAGCAGCCCCATGCAGCTGGCCCCCCTCTCAGGAGCAGCAGCTGAGTGAAACTGTTTGAAAAGCAGCAGCTGTGCCAAATG
This sequence comes from Pipistrellus kuhlii, assembly GCF_014108245.1. NCBI lineage: Eukaryota > Metazoa > Chordata > Mammalia > Chiroptera > Vespertilionidae > Pipistrellus > Pipistrellus kuhlii. Next base: position 2,424,017 of record NW_023425533.1, on the reverse strand, counting down.
AGCAGCTAGCTGCCTTCCAAGGAGCAGTAGCTGTGCAAGCAGCCCACCAGCTTCTAAGGAGCAGCACCTGTGTGAGTAGACCATCTCTTTCTGAGGAGCAGCAGCCACATGGACCACCTGCCCCCATCCAAGGAGCAGCAGTTGTGTGAGCAGCCCACCCACATCTGAGGAGCATCAACTTCATAATCAGCCCACCCCGTCCAAGGAACATCAGCTATATGAGCAGCCTCCCCCACCAGCCAGAGGAGGCACCACTGCTGCGAACAGCACCCACAGGAGGTGCCGCTGCCAAGTGAGAAGCAGCTGCTACCATATCCACCCAAGGAGCAACCACAGCCAGAGAAGCCACTTCCACCCAAGGAATAGCCCCTGCTCAGCTTGACATCTAGATCAGTCACTGAGACCAAAAATGGGTAGACAAAGATACCCCTAAAGGAAAGAAAAGGAGAAAGTGCCAGGAAAGCAGCTAAGTGAAATAGAGGCATGCAATATGTGAGGAAAAAAGAATTCAGAATAAGGGAAATAGAGTTCATAAATAGGATGGAAGAAAAAATCAACACCTTATGCAAGAATCAAGAAGAAATGGATAAAAAAAATAACTTATGTAAAAATCGAGAAGAAATGAAGAGTGATATAGCTGCAATAAAAAACACTATGGAAAGTTTCAACAGTAGACTAGTTCAAGCGGAGGACAAATTAGAGAACTAGAAGACAGGTAAGCAAAACACAGACAAACTGAATTGTAATTGGAGAAAAAAGTTAAATGACAGGAGGAGAGTCTAAGGGAACTATTGAACAATATGAAACAAAGCAACATACCTATAATAGGGGTGCCAGAACAACAGGAAGAGGAACAAATGTTAGAAAACTATTTGAATAAATAATGTCAGAAAACTACCCTGATGTGGCAAAGAAAAAAGTCACACAAGCACAGACAGTGCCAAACAGGATGAACCTGAAAAGACACACAAAAAGACACATCATAATTAAGATGGCAAATATTCAGAACAAAGAGAGAATATTAAAGGGTGCAAGAGAGACACAGAAAGTTACATTCAAGAGAACTCCCATTAGATTATAAAATTATTTCTCAATAGAAACACATCAGGCCTGAAAATAATGGAAGGACATTTACAAAGTGATGCAAACCAAGGAACTGAATCCAAGCATACTCTATCCAGCAATGTTATCATTCAAATTTGAAGGGGAAATAAGGAGCTTCACAAGCAAAATTTAAAAAAAAAATGCCAAGAAAGTTTATCATTACCAAGCCAGCAATGCAGGAAATGATAAAGGGATTGTTGTAAAAAGAAGAAGTAAAAAGGGTAAGAAGGAACACAGACACAAAAAATAAAAATACCTACAAATGAGTACTTTTCAATAATAACTTTAAATGTAAATGGACTAAATGCTCCAGTTAAAAGACACCAAGTGAATGGATAAAAACAAACAAACAAACAAACAAAGCCAAAAAAACCCCAAAACACCATGATTTATATATATGTTGTCTATAAGAGACAAACCCCAGAAAAAGGGACTCATACAGATTGAAAGTGAAGGGATGGAAAAACATATTTCAGGCAAATGGAAATGAAAAAAAGAGTTGGGATAGCAGTACTTATTTATGACAAAATAGACCTCAAAGTAAAGGCCATAACAAGAGATAAGTAAGGCCACTTCATAATTATAAAAGGATCAATATAACAAGAGGATATAACCCTGATAAACATATATGCACCCAATGCAGGAGCACCCAAATACATAAAAAATCTCCTGGAAGATATCAACAGAGAGATCCACAAATATACAACCATAGTAGGGGACTTTAATACACCACTGACATCACTAGATAAATCCCCCAGACAAAAAATCAGGAAAGAAACAGAAATTCTAAATGACTCACTAGATCAGTTGGACCTAATTGACATCTTCAAAGCATTTCAACCCAAAGACATGGAATATACATTCTTCTCAAGTGTACATGGAACATTTTCAAAAAATGTACCACATAATGAGTCACAAAGTCTCCTCAAATTAAAAAAAAATGGAAATCATATCAAGTATTTTTTTCAGACCACAATGGCATAATATTAGAAATAAACTACAATGAAACATTCCAAAAAATTCAAACACTTGGAAGCTGAATAGCATGCTATTAAACCAAGATTGGGTTAACAATGAGATCAAATAATAAATTAAAAACATCCTGGAGACTAATGGCAATAAAAACTCAACAATGCAAATATTATGTGACACAATGAAAGCAGTTCTGAGAGGAAAGTTTATAGCTCTACAGGCCTAACTTAAAAAAGAAGAAAATGGTAATAAATCATCTAACTCAACAACTCAAAGAATTATAAACAGAGCAACAAGAAAAGCCCACAGTGAGCAGAAGGAATAAAATAATAAAGATCAGAGCAGAAATGAATGACATAGAGACCTAAACAAACAAACAAACAAACAAATAAATAAATAAATAAATAAATAAAAAATACAAAATATCAACAAAACCAAGAGCTGGTTTTTTGAAAGGATAAACAAGATTGATAAACTTCTAGCCAGGCTCACCAAGAAACAAAGAGAGAGGACCCAAATAAAATCACAAATGAAAGAGGAGAAATAACTACAGACCCCACAGAAATAGAAAGGATTCTTTTAAAAAATACTATGAACTGCTCTATTCTGAGGAGAATCCAAGATGGCTGAACAGGTAGACACCTAGCCGCAGCCACACACAACAATTTCAATAAGATACAACTAAAATATAAAATGGACATTACCTAGAACTACAGGAAAGTCGACTGACTGGAAATTCTACAACGAGAAGCAAGGAGAAGGCCAAAAGAAAGAGCGGAAGAGCTGTAAAAGCCTAAGGTACGGAGACATGCAGAGCGCTCAGAGATGACGGAGCTGGAGAGAAAGGGCAGGGCGGCTAAGTGCCTGGCTGGTGTTCCCTAGCAGGAAGAAGATAAAAGCTCCAACTGTGTGGGATCCAGTTTCTACTGCTCTGAACCCCAGTTCTAGGCCAGACCCCAGGGACCCAGGCTCATCCAGAGGGAGCTGGGCTGTAAGGCGGAACCCCAGGGGAGCAGCAAAAGGAGGTCCCAGTGGCGAGCACATTGCACGCAGAGAAGGGACTGTTGGCTGTGCCGCGGGATTGCCCTGGCAGGAAGGAGACTGGGGCTCCAGACTGCTCTGAATGCCACCTCCAACTCCACTTCCAACTAAACTGAACCCCAATACAGGGCTCATTGAGGGAGAGCCTAGACTGTTTGATAGCAGGCGAAAATTGAGGGCACCTTTCTCTCAGAGGCGCTTGCAACGAGTACTGAAGGACCCTGATACGCAGGAGCCACATAGGGCGGGGCTGATGGAAGCCAAAGTTGTAGGCTCCACCCTGAAACCCCTGCCCCATCTGGGAAACTGCGAAAATGCTGAGACAAAATAGATCACAAACGAAAGAAATGGAGGACAAAAAGCAACTGGATATAGAGTTCAAATCTACGCTTATAAGGTTTTTCAAGAATTTCCTAGAAAAGATCAATAAGACCTATGAGGATATGAAAAGAGATCAACTAGAATTAATAAGGAATCAACAAGAAATGATAAGGGATCAACAAGAAATAAAGAATACATAGTTTGAAATAAAAAATATTATACAGAGTCCTAAAAACAGAATGGAAGATCACAAGAATCAAGTAAAAGATTGGGAACATAAAGAGCCAGAAGACAGTCCTCCTCAGAAGATAGAAGGCAAGAGAATCCAGAAAATTGAAGATAATGTAAGAAACCTCTGGGACAACTTCAAGCGAACCAACATCAGAATTATGTTGATCCCAGAAGACGAGAGAGAGCAAGATATCAAAAACATACTGAAAGAAATAGTGACAGAAAACTTCCCCCACATGGTGAAAGAATTAGACTTACAAGTCCAGGAAGAGCACAGAACTCCAAAAAAAAAGGAATCCAAAGAGGACCCACACCAAGACACATCATAATTAAAATCCCAAGAGCAAAAGACAAAGAGAGAATATTAAAAGCAACAAGAGCAAAGCAGGTAGTTACCTATAAAGGAACACCTATACGATTGTCAGCTGATTTCTCAACAGAAACCATGCAGGCCAGACAGGAATGGCAAGAAATATTCAAGGTGATGAATAGTAAGAACCTACAGCCAAAGATAATCTATCCAGCAAACCTATTACTCAGAATTGAAAGTCAGATAAAGAGCTTCACTAATAAAAAAAAAAAAAAAAAAAAAAAAAAAAAAAGCTAAAGGAGTTCATCACCACCAAACCAGAATTATATGAATTGCTGAAGGGGGTTCTTTCAGAAGAGAAAGTAAATAAAAATAAAAATTGTGAAATACAAATAGGTAACTATCAACAAGTGAATCTAAAAACCAAGGAAATTAAAAAAAAAATCTGATGAACAATATTAACTTGAATATAATAGAATCAGAGGTATGGAAGGGGAGTGAACTGATGATTCATAGGGAAAAAGGGAGAAGGGGAAGTGGAAAGAGACTGAACATAAACTGTGCACCTATGGATGAGGACAATGTGGGGGTGGAGAGGGGGCAGAGGGTGGGGTGGGAACCTGGTGGAGGAGATCAATGGAGGGGGGGAAGGAACATTTGTAATAATATGAACAATAAAAATTTATTAAAAAATACTATGAACTGCTCTAATCTAAAAAAAAAAAAAAATAGACAACCTAAAGAAATGGACACATTCCTAGAAAAATACAACCTTCCAAAACTTACTCAGGAAGAGTCTAAAAATCTCAATAGGCTGATAACTATGGAAGAAATTGAAGCAATCATCAAAAAGCTCCCAGCAAACAAAAGCCCAGGTCCAGATGGATTCACAGGGGAGTTTTACCAAACATTTCAAGAAAGAACTAAAACCTAGCCTCCTCAGACTAATCTGAGGAATGATCACTTCCAAGCTCTTTCTATGAAGCCAGCATCACCCTAATACCAAAAACAGATAAAGATAACACAATGAGAGTGAATTACAGGACAATATCCCTTATGAACATAGATGCCAAAATCCTCAACAAAATTATAGCAAAATTGGATCCAGTAGGACATCAGAAAGATCATACACTATGACCAAGTAGGATTTACCCCAGGGATAGAAAGACGGTACAATATTCACAAATCAATAAACATGATACATTACATAAACAAATTGAGAGATAAAAATCATATAGTCATAGCAATTGATGCAGAAAAAGCATTTGATAAAATCCAACACCCTTTCTTGATAAAAAAAACTTAAAGCAAGGTGTGAATAGAAGGATTATACCTCAACATAAAAAATATATGACTAACCCACAGCCAACATCATACTCAATAGGCAAAAACTAAAACCATTCCCCCTAAGAACAGGAACAATACAGGGATGCTCACTCTTACCACTCCTGTTTGACATAGTGCTGGAAGTACTAGCTATTGAAGTCAGACAAGAAGAAATAAAAAGCATCCAAATTGGAAAAGAAGAAATAAAACTGGCCTTATTTGCAGATGACATGATACTGTACAAAGAAAACCCTAAAGACTCCATCAAAAAATTATTAGACTTAATAAATGAATTCAGTGATGTAGCAGGATACAAAATTAATGCAATGAAATCTATGGCATTTCTATACATGAATAATGAACTTACAGAAAGAGAGACTAAAAAAGCAATTTCATTTACCATCACACCAAAAAACTAAGATACCTAGGAATAAACTTAATTAAGTAAAAGACCTATATGTGGCAAACTACATGAAACTGAAAAAAGAGATAGAGGAAGACATATAGACAGATGGAAGAGCATACCATGTTCATGGATTGGTAGAATCAACATCATCAAAATGTCCACACTACCCAAAGCAATCTATTGATTCAATGCACTTCCCATTAAAATATCAACAGCATATTCCACAGACCTAGAACGAATTTTCCAAGAATTCATCTGAAATAAAAGACCCCAAATAGCTACAGAAATCCTCAGAAAGAAGAACAAAGTAAGTGGGATCTCAATACCAGATATTAAGCTGTTTTACAAAACACTGTTCTCAAAACTGCCTGGTATTGGCACAAGAACAGAGATATAATCAATGGTATAAAATAGAGAACCCAGAAATCAACCCAAATCACTATGCTCAATTGATAGTTGACAAAGGAGGCATGAACATACAATGGAGTCAAGACAGCCTCTTTAATAAATGGTGTTGGGAAAATCGACAGATACATGTAAAAAAATAAAACTAGACCACCAACTTACACTATACAGAAAAATAAACTCAAAATGGTTCAAGGCTTAAACATACAATGGGCAACCATTAAAATACTAGAGGAATCTATAGTCAGAATAATCTCAGACATATGCCGAAACAATTTCTTCACTGATTCTGCTCCTAGGGCATGGAAACTAAAGAGAAAATAAACAAATGGGACTACATAAAAATAAAAAGCTTTTGCACAGCAAATGAATTCATCAATAATACAACAAGAAATCACCCTGCATGGGAGAACATATTTGCCAATGGTATCAATAATAAGGGTTTAATCTCCAACATTTACAGGGAACTCATGCAGCTTAACAAAAAGAAGATAAATAACCCAATTGAGAAAATGGGCAACTGATCTAAATAGACACTTTTCCAAAGAAGACAGAAGGAAGGCCAAGAGACATATGAAATTATTCTCAAAGTCACTAATCATCAGAGAGATGAAAATCAAAAGAACAATGTAGTACCATCTCACATCTGTTTCAATGGCTATTCTAAACAAGTCAACAAATGCAAGTGCTGATGTGGATCCGGAGAAAAAGGAATCCTCGTGCACTGCTGGGGGGGAATGCAGACTGATGCAGCCACTGTGGAGAACAGTATGGAGTTTCCTCAAAAAAATAAAAATGTAACTCCCATTTGACCCAGTGATCCCACTTCTGAGAATATATCCTAAGAAATCAGAAACATCAATCAGAAAGTATATATGCACCCATATGTTCATAGCAACACAATTCACCATAGGGCCTAAGTGCCTATCAGCAGATGAGTGGATTAAAAAAACTGTGGTACATCTACACAACATTATACTATGCTGCGGTCAAAAAGGATTTCTTACCGTTTGCAGCAACATGGATGGAGATAGAGAACATTATGCTAAATGAAATAAGCCAGTCAGAGAAAGATATATATCACATTATCTCACTCATTTGTGGAATATAATGAACAACACAAGCTGATTTAAAAAAAATTAAAAAAAAAATAGTTCCAGAGACAGAGAAACATGCATCAGAACATCAAACATCAGGGAACGTAGGGTACAGTGGGGGTAAGAGGGAGAGAACAACCAAAGGACTTATATGCATGCATATGAGCCTAATCAATGGATATAGACAACAAGGGGGTCGGGCATAAATGGGGGGTAGGGGTGATGGGGGAATAAGGACACATATGTATAAATAATAATAATAATAATAATAATAATAATAATAATAATAATAAAATAAATTGTGAGGTAACCAGAAACCCAAGAACGCCTGAGAATGTCTTTCTTGTCATGCTAACAGTCATCAGCTGTATGGCAATATTACATGTGGCATATGGGGAAGCATTTTGGACTTATGATCCTGACCCTTTGTGGGTAAGAGCCCTTATATGGGCTGATCCCAGGACTAATGTAGTCACCAATAACACCAAACACCTTGGTCATCCAGGAGGACCATAGGTGAGGCCATGAAGTATAATTACACAGGGTTCTCCACCCAGCTTCCCTTTTGTATGACACAAAATGAAACCACTGTGGGTAAAATTAAAGAGAGGTTTCTGGCTTGTGTGGACACCAAAGGAAGGAACTATCACTACTTGCTCCTGGGAGAGGTGCAGAAAATGTAACTAAGACTTTGTCTATATATAAAAAGAAATTGATAGCTAATTTGAAATGGAATTGCCATGGCCTAGACTCTAGAGCAACGAATACCCTTACATGATATTATTCTACAATGTAATTATAATTCCCCATATTTGTGTTACCCGCACTACCTATAATAGTACCTTGCACCCTTGGGAATCAATAAAAAATAATCTTTTTGGTGCTTGGAGACAAAGGTAACACATCTCTGGATATTTTAGAATTACAACAGCATAATATTCAATTATCCCAAACAAACTTACAAACTAATTCTTTGCAAGTCTGGCAGCAATTTAAAAAGGACATGAAAGGATTTAATTCCTTCAATTGTGTAGAGGGCCCCCTGGGAAGGCACCTGAGCATTTTATATTGGCCCTTCTTGCTCTTTTGGCCAAGAGGAATCATTTTCTCATAATCCAATTGCCCACAGTTGCTGCCTGAGCTTTCTGTTCATGCCAAGGTTGAAGCTTCATGATGGCTGGTACCATGGATCTGTCTTTCACCCAGTAGGGTGTGCTGGGCCCTCCCTGGAGAAGAAACCCCGGTTTCCCATGACATGTGATCAGTGCTGGGGCCCTGCCAGCAGATGAAGGGATTCCAGGGCAGGTGCTGGGTGTGGAGGCCATGGGGGCATAGGCTACCAAGGAGACCTCACCTCACCTTACATCAACATGCTTGGCAGCAGAGGATGGCTGGTTAGCCATCGATGGGTAAGATTCCTCAGGGAAGGAACAACCTAAGATTGTTCACAGAGTTGCCATCAGGAGAGAACTTAGGGGTCAACTGAGGTGGGGCATAGTCCTTCACCCCCCAACTTTGCAGGGGCCTGAACCTTCACCCATTCTGAGGGAGGTTTCCTGCCCCCAAGGAGGCTTAGTTTCCCCTGCCCAGCTCAAATTGGGACCCAGGTAACAGACAGAGGATTGGCTGACAGCAGCTGCCCTGTCACTGAAACAAGACTTGTTTGAGTTGTCTTGTACCCATGGTGTGGGAAAGTGGGTTTTTGATATCTAAATCCAGCCTACCACCAGGAATGCTCAGGGCCTACTCAAGAAGACAAATAATCCTTTACACTAATATTTACAAAGTAAAATATAAATGATGTTAGAGTATTAAATTTGACAGTAAAATAGTAATTAAGTGTTCAGGCTAATTTAAGTTGGCTAATTGAAATAAGAGAATATTATAGAAAAAAATGATTATACTGACAAAAAGCTGTTCCTAAAGTATTAACTAAAATTTTTATTGGTAGTTCATCTTATGGTAAAATTGCATAACATGTAATGAACCTAAAGCAGCCATAATTTAGTGCAAAAAAATAAAATTTAAAAGCTATCAAGGCTACATTATAAAATTCCAAAATCCTCCTAATATTTAAATAAAAAAGGGGGTAGTAGAAGAATATCATGTAAGGAAAAATATCCTGTAAGTAAATTACATCTACAAAAATTTTACTTTAGAAAATTAACTTTCATTTGCAATGCTAACAGCGAGACAGCCATGTAAAACATGCATGATGTCAAAACAAGCCAAAGGAAAATCATTTGGGGAAAAAATGAAAAAGGGTAGCAAGTCAAATTTATAGAAAATATTCCTTTATTAACTGTTGGTAGTGAATATATTTGTATATTTTCAGAAAACAACTCTGAGACCATGTGGATCTCTGCAACAGAGAGGATTTGACAGGACTGCTCCATCCATGAAGACAGAAATGAAACAGTCCAGAGATGGAAGATGCTGTCCATGCCTTGCCATACTAGAAATCAGCAGCTGTGCATCACTGCAGGTTGTCGAGAATCAAACCAGAGAGGGTTGGACCTGCATTGCCACCATTTGTTCACCACCCAGAACTTAAATATCATTGCTGACATATACACAAAAGGAACTGTTTGACGTTGAAATTGGGACTCAAAAGAACTCTTGGCCCAGAAAGAAATGCACTACAGATTTGCCTCTCAGCATAACCATCATTGCTTGTCTCATTTTCGCTTCTTATAAGTGTATTTTTTATCACCTCATATCATTCATCTAGGGGAAATGATGAGCATCATAGACTGATGAACAAGAGCAGACCCAGAGACAAGAAAGCGTAGATCAATCTGTTGGATCTCAGAGGGAAGGTAGAGGTGGGTGGGAATAAAGGGGAGAGATCAACCAAAGAACTTGTGTGCAGGCATATGAGCATAAACAGTGGTCATGGACAACAGGGGGGTGGAGGAATGCATGGGGAGGGATTTGGTATTAGAATAGGGGATAAGGGCAAATAAGTGATATCTTAATCAATAAAGAAATTTAAGAAATAATAATAAAAATAAAACTCTAAGGACAAAAAAAAATAGAAGTATCTTTATTATTTTATTTAAACTTATTCCTATGATAATTGCTATAACCTCCCAGAAATGGGAAGACTGTTGATAAAGAAATAACAATTAGTACAATGGGCAATACAAAGTGAAACTCTTAAAAAAACAAGCAAACAACAACAAAAAAAATAAGCACTGCCCTTGAGGAAACTCTTTTACCTGAGCTGAAAGAATTGGGTTCTTTTATTTATTTATTTATTTATTTATTTATTTATTTATTTATCTATCTATCTATCTATCTATCTATTTATTTATTTATTTATTTTAATATATTTTATTGATTTTGTACAGAGAGGAAGGGAGAGAGATAGAGAGTTAGAAACATCGATGAGAGAGTCATCTATCAGCTGCCTCTTGTACACCCCCTACTGGGGATATGCCCGCAAGCAAGATACATGCCCTTGACTGGAATCGAACCCGGGACCTTTCAGTCCCCAAACCGATGCTCTATCCATTGAGCCAAACCGGTTTTGGCAGAATTGGGTTCTTTTAAATCTATCCTACTCAATGTAAGGGAAATAACCAATTCTAGCCTCCTCAAGCTATTCTGTCTCACCTAAGAAGCTGAGAAGCACTTCTGAAGGTCACAGCTCAGAGGCACAAATTCACTAAAAAACTGAGATTTCAGAATCCAAGAGGGCTGACAGGACAGCAATGAGGAGGAGAGTGTGAGTAAGGGAGGGGGTGATAGGGTAGTGTGGACGTGTGGGGCATGTGTATGTTTGAGTGAGGGACAGTTATATTCCACAGGACTGTTGGGGACTATGGGACCAGGCTCCCCTAACCTGGCAGCCTCTACTACTGCTGTAATCTCCCCCAGGGTTGCTGGCTTTGTCACAGAGACTGTGCCATCTTGAAGGAGGGAGCAGCTATGACTGGGGGCCCGTCATCACCTCCACCTGGGGAGAACTCAGACACCACCCAGGACCCTAAAGCCACACTGATCAGGGACCAGCTGCCTCAGCTGTGAACCCATGAACACAGAGACTCCAACCTCCCCAGCCATGGGCTCCTAAAATGTTTGTCCAGGGGGAGACAAAATGGTGGCTGATAGATGGATAGATCCTCCAGCTTCTCACAGAGTAGATAGAAGAAACAGTTGAATCAAATAACATCCATCTGGAATTGGCAAATTAAACACAACTAGTTTAATTTGCCAAATGTACCAGATGGCTGGAGAGAGGTGGGATCTGGGGTCTGGGCTTGAGGGATAAAAAAAGTGCAGCAGGGACTAGAGTCTCAGAGAAAGACTTAGCTGCACCAAGTCAATGTCCCTTGGGGACACGTGTAGTGCTGGGCAATAGAAAAGGGTTCACAGAGCTGCTGACAGTGGGGGACTCTAGGTCTAAATCCACAGCCATGGAAGACTGTGCCCAGAAAGGTAGTCTGAAGTTCTACACCAGCCAGGAGGAGAGAGACACACAGCATCACGGTTGCTCTGTTTTATATTTTCCTTGCTTTTATTGAACCCAGAGCATAAGATCTTTTAATTATAAACACTCACCGAGACTGCAGGGGAAGGTGGTTTTGTGGAGCTGGGGAGCAAAATAAGGAAAGGTGACCAGGAAGCCAGTTCTGGAACAGTTGGTCTCTCCAATCCTGAACAACCATTTTTCTCCTAGAGACCAGGTTCCTCCTAGGAGTACAGCCATGTCCAGTCTTAGAGTGGCAGGGAAAAAAACGTTTCTGAATATACCCAGGGAGCCCTCAGGGACAAGATTGGGGGCCATATGGTCCCAGAAACTATTACAGCAACACTGTCACTTAGAGTCCATGACAGAAAGAGACACTTGTGTAAATACAACTGAAAGCAGGCAGAAAAAAAAAAAAAAAAAAAAAGTAGGCAGATTGATCCTACCTGCCTGCAACCAAGGCTGTGGCATATGACAATAGTAGTGGTGGATCACTGGGCATTTCAACACAGGGCTGACAACATAACAGGAAACTGAGATACGGCAGTCAGAACAACAGAGGGATCTTAAACCAACCCCCATGGGACATTAAAACTCAGCTGAAGTGAATGACAATTCAATATTTCACTTTTTTATTTTTTATCTTTTACTTAAGAAATTAAACTTTTTTTTCTTTTTCTTTATTTTTCACTAGAGGCCCAGTGCACGAAATTTGTGCATGGAGAAGTGTGGGTCCCTCAGCCCAGCCTGCACTGTCTCCAATCTGGAACCCCTCAAGGGATGCCCAACTCCAATCTGGGATCCCTTGTAGGATGCCTGGTGGATCGGACCTAAACAAGCAGTTAAACATCCCTCTCACAATCCAGGACTGCTGGCTCCCAACCATTTGCCTGCCTAATTTCCTGATTGTCCCTAACGGCTTCTGCCTGCCAGCCAGATCACCTCCTAATCACTCCCCTGCCAGCCTGATAGACACCTAACTGCTCCTCTTCCAGCCCAATTGCCCCTAACTTCCTTCCCTTGCAGGGCTGGTGCCCCCTAACTGCCCTCCCCTGCAGGCCTGCCCTCTCCCCCAACTATCCTCCCCTGTAGGCCTGGTTGCCCCCAACTGCCTTCCCTTGCAGTCCTGGTCCCTGCCAACTGCCCTCCCCTTCTGGCCTCATCACTCACAACTGCCCTCCCCTGCTGGCCATCTTGTGTCAGCCATCTTATGTCCATATAGGGGCAGCCATCTTTAACCACATGGGGGCAGCCATCTTTTGTGTTGGAGTGATGGTATATTTGCATATTACCTTTCATTACATAGAATTATATTTACTTTTTTACCTATATTATTACTATTATTATTTTAACCCTTTATTTCTTTTGGATTAGTGTTCTACACTCTATTTTTATTTTTTATAATTATTTTACATTATCTCATTTTTCCATTTTTGCTACCATTTTCTTCCTCCCTTCTCCATTTACATCTTTTTAAAAATATATATATTTTATTGATTTTTTTACAGAGAGGAAGAGTGAGGGATAGAAAGTTAGAAACATCGATGAGAGAGAATCATTGACCAGCTGCCTCCTGCACCACCCCCAACTGGGGACGTGCCTGAAACTAAGTTGACCGGAATCGACCCCAGGACTCTTCTGTCCACAGGCACACTCTATCCACTGAGCCAAACTAGTTTAGGCTCCATTTACATCTTGTTTCTCTTCTCCTGTTCGTGCTTTAGTTTTTCCTCCCTCCTTTATTTTTACTCCTTGTTAAAAATTGATCATCTTTATCTGCTTTATTGACACATTACTATTATAGTAGCCTCTGTTGGCTTATTCATATATCTCATTTCCTCTTCCCTGATTTAAGTCCATGCACCCTTCTCTTTCCTCTTTCTTTTTGTTGTTGCTTGATTATTTGTTTTTATTTTTATTTCATGCTTTTGTTTTTCCTCTCTTTGCTTGCTCTCTTCTTCTACTAATACTTTACTTAGTTTCAAAAATCAAAATCAGGCCTATTTGCTTTCTATTGTATTATATTCTTCTTTTCCAAAAATAGATAAATATATAGACAGATACATAAGAGAAAGGAATATATATATATATATATATATATATATATATATATATATATATATATATATATATAATTAAACTTTTTAGTATTTGTTTTTTACCTTTCTTCTTACACCCTCATTCTCATCCTACCTCCTCTATACTGAATTGTGGCCATTCTCCCATTGATTAAATTCATTTACTTCACCTTCTGGAAATAAGCTCTGCCTTTTCACATTAACCCTCACTTTTTTCTGGATGTTTGTAATTTGCAATTTTATTTAATTGTTGGTTTTGTGGAGTATATTTACCCTTCTTTTATTATTATTTTTCTGTTCTCTCTTACCATTTTTTTCCTTTTCTCAATATAATTTTTGTGCTGTTTTTTTTCAAGTTCACAAAGGACATTTTCGAAGATAGATGACATTGCATCACAGGCAAAGTCTCTTCAAATTCAAGAAGATAGAAATCATATCAAGCTTCTTCTCAGATCACAATGGAATAAAACTATTGATAGAAATCAACTACAATTAAAAACAATAAAAAGTCAAACACCTGGAAGCTAAATAGCAGGCTATTAAACAATGATTGGGTTACAAAGAGATAAAAGAAATAAAAAGCATCTTTAAAAAAACAATGAAAACACAACAATTGAAAATCTATGAGACATAGTGAAAGCAGCCCTGAGGAGGGAAGTTCAAGACTACCCCCCCCAAAAAAAAAGTTGATAAATTATCTAACTTTACACTTAAAAGAATTTAAGAGAGCAACAAGAAAAGTCTATAGTAAGCAGAAGAAGGAAATAATAAAGATCAGAGAGGAAATAAAGGAGACAGAGACCAAAAAACAATTCAAAAGAAGAAACAAAAAAATTGGTTCTTTGAAAGGATAAACAAGATAAATGAACCTCTCACTAGGCTCTCCAAGAAGCAATGGCCCAAATAAACAAAGTCAGAAATAAAAGAGGTGAAGTAAGAGCCGACCCCACAGAAATACAAAGGATTATGAAAAAAAATACTATGAACAACTCTATACAACAAACTGAACAACCTAGATGAAATTAATGTATTCTTAGAAAAATACAAGTATCCAAAACTCAATCAGGAAGAATTAAAAAAACCTGAATAGGCTGATAACTACTGACAAAATGGAAGCAGTGATCAAAAATATTCCAACACACAAAAGCCCTGGTCCTGACAGCTTTACAGGGGAGTTCTACCAAATATTCAAAGAAAAACTAAAACCTATCCTCCTGAGAGTATTCAAAAAAATTCAAAAGGAAGGCACACTTCCAAGCCCTTTCTATGAAGCCAACATTACCCTAGTTCCAAAACCAGGTAAAGACACCACAAAGAAAGTGAACTACCGGTCAATATCATTGATGAATATACATACTAAAATCTTCAACAAAATTCTAGCAAATTGGATCTAGCATTACTTTAGAAATATCACGTACATCATGACCAAGGGGGATTTATTCTGGGAATGCAAGGATGGTACAATATCCACAAATCAATAAATGTGATACATCACATAATCAAATTAAGAGATAAAAATCACAGAATCATATCAACCGATGCAGAAAAAGCATTTGACAAAATCCAACACACGTTTTTGATAAAAACTCTCAGTGAAATTGAAATAGATCATACCTCAACATAATAAAAGCCTTATATGACAAATGTTCAGCCAATTTCATACTCAATGGGCAAAACTAAACTCATTTCTCCTAAGAACAGGAATAAGACTGGGATGCTCACTTTCAATTAAAAAACATCCAAATTGGAAAGGAAGAAGTAAAACTGACATTATTCACAGATGACATGATATTGTACATAGAAAACCCTAAGGATCCCATCAAAAACTAATAGATTTAATTAAATGAATTCAGAAATGTAGCAGGATACAAAATCAATACCCAGAATTCTATGGCTTTTTTAATGCACCAATAATGAACTCATAGAAAGAGAAATTTAAAAACACCAATTCTATTAACCATAGCACCAAAAAAAGTAAGATACCTGGGAATAAACTTAACTAATGAGGTAAAAGACCTGTAAACAGAAAACTGTAGGACTCAGAAAAAAGTGATACAAAAAGAAATAAACAAATGGAAACATATACCTTTTCATGGATTGGTAAATCAACATCATTAAAATGTCCATACTACACAAAACAATATATAGATTAAATGCAACCCCCATTAAAATACCATATTTCACAGACCTAGAACAAGCTCTCCAAAAATTCATCTGGAATAAAAAAAGACTTTGGATAACCACAACAATCCTGAGAACAAATAAAAAAGTTGGAGGGATCACAATACCAGATATCAAGCTATATTAGAAAAACACAATTCGCAAAACTGCCTGGGACTGGTACAAGAACACAGATATAGACCAATGGAACAGAACAGAGAACCCAGAAATTGGCCCAAGCCATTAAGCTCAATTAATAATTGACAAAGGAGGCAAGTGTATACAATCTCTTCAATAAATAGTACTGGGGCTATTGGTCAGATAAAAGCAAAAAAATTAAACTAGATCACGAACTTACACCATACACAACAATAAACTCAAAATGGCTAAAGGACTTAAATGTAAGATGGAAAACCATAAAAATCTTATAAGGCTCCAGAGACAGCAAAATATCAGACAAATGTCACAGCAATATTATTACCGATACAGCTCCTAGGACAATAGAAACTAAGCAGAAAATAAACAAATGGGATAACATCAAAATAAAAAACTTCTGAATAGTGAAAGAAACCATCAGCCAAACAACAAGAAAGCCCATTGCATGGGAGAACGTATTTGCCAATGGTATCTCAGATAAGGGTTTAATTTCCAACATTTACAGGAAACTCATACAATTTAACAAAATAAACAATCCCATAAAAAAAATGGGTAAAGGACCTGAATAAATACTTTTCAAAAGAGGACATGCAGAAGGCAGAGAGATATATGAAAACATGCTCAAAGTCACTAATCACCTGAGACATATAAATTGAAATGACAGTGAGATACCATCTTACACCGGTCAGAAGGGCTATCATCAACAAATCAACAAAGGACAAGTGCTTGCGAAGATGCAGAGAAAAAGGAACACTTTTGTACTGCTGGTGGGAATGCAGTGGTGCAGTTACTGTGGAAACAATATGGAGTTTCCTCAAAAAGTTAAAAATAAACTCCCATTTGACCCAGTAATCCCACTTCTAGGAATATATCCCAAGAAATCAGAAACACCAATGAGGAAGGATAAATGCACCCCTATGTTCATAGTAGCACAATTTACAATAGGTAAGATTTGGAAACATTCTAAGTGTCCATCAGCAGATGAGTGCATTAAAAAAAACACACACACAAAAACAAACAAACAAACTGTTGTACATCTATACAATGGAATACTACACTGCTATAAAAAGAAGGAACTTTGACCATTTGCAACAGCATGGATGGAACTGGAGAGCATTATGCTAAGTGAAATAAGCCAGTCAGAGAAAGATAAATATCACATTATATCACTCATATGTGGGATATAATGAACAACATAAACTGATGAACAAAAATAGATCCAGAGACAGAGAAGCATGGAACAGACTCTCAGACCTCTGAGAGAAGGCAATGAAGGTGAGTAGGAAGTAAGAGATCAACCAAAGGACTTGCATAAATGCACATAAGGCTAGCATAACTAATGAACACAGTTGCTAGGGGCATGAGGACATATGCTGGAGGTATAGGTTGGTCAGGGATAGTTCAATGGGGGGAAATGAAACATATCTAAAACTTTAATCAATAAAAAATAAAATAAAAAAAACACACAAACCAACTGAACAAATAAAAAACAAACAAAAAAATAGATCAGCATGTTAAATGCAAATGTTTCTTCCTCTTTATTACCACCTTTGAAAAAGTAAATAGTCATGGCCGGCTTTGCTCAGTGGATAGAGCATCAGCTGGCAGATGCAAGTGTCCCGGGTTCGATTCTGGTCAAGGTTCAATTCTGGTCATGTACCTTGGTTGGGGCATATCCCCATTAGGGGCTGTGCAGGAGGCAGCTTATTAATGTTTCTCTCTCATTGATGTTTCTATCTCTCCCACGTCTCCCTTCCTCTCTGTAAAAAATATGTATTTTTTTAAAAGTTCTGTTTTAAAAAATATTAAATAAAATTTTACATTCACAAGCTAAAAAAAAAAAAAAATCATGCCATCTCCTTCTACAATCATATGCAATTAACAAACCTGGAGGCAAGCTTAAAAGCTATTATTTCCTGTTTAATAGAACTGGCTCAATATTTCTGGTATTTTTCATTAGCAATGTGGAATACTCACTAAATAACAATATGTATATATTTTAAATTACCAAGACCCTAGTAAGAATAATTAATGGAAAAGGTACACGAGTGGATTGTCCTTCCTACATTGCTTACAACCAAAGTATATCATTTTCATGAACTTTTTAATGTCACTTTATAAGCCATTTTCATTAAAATTAAACAAGAGGGCCATCATGGTTTCTACTGGGTCTCCTAGAAATAATTATTTTACTTCTATAAATAGATATGGTAAAGCTTGTAAAGAAAAATTTTTTGTAATGACTTTAAAATAGCAGCTAAAATAACCATTATTGAACTAGCCAATTTTGCTCAGTGGATAGTGTGTCTGCCTGCAGACCAAAGGGTTCTGAGTTTGATTCCAGTCAAGGGCATGCTACCTTGGACAGGGCATGTGAGGAGGCAACCAATCCATGTCTTTATCTCACATCAATATTTCTTTATTTCTCTCTCTCTTTTCCACTCTTCTTAAAAATCAATGGAAAAATATCCTCGTGTTAAGATTAACAAAAATAAAATAATAAAAATAAAACCATTAAATTCAATAAAAATAAAGTAATAAGCAATTTTTAAATTAAAAAAAACAAATTTACACAATCACAGCTTGTGCTACTGTATAAATCAAATTACCTTAACATCCCTACAAATGACATCTTCAAGGGTCAATGGAAAGGTTGTGATATTTTGGCCATTGAGAGTGGGTACTACATTTGGGTTCAGAGACTTAAGAGGACTATGCCAATGTCTGCCTAAAAGGAGATAATGTGAAATCTGTATGCCCAGAGTAGAGTATTAGTGCTTTGATAGCAATTAGGTTGCAAGTCATACTATGAATCATGGTGGTCAATATAAGCATAGATAAGACAAATGAAAATTCCCAAACCCTGGTCAATTTGGTGAAATTTGTCAGTCAAGCTGCAGGGGAACTGCCGAATACAGAAGTTGCAGTTACTGTAGTGTGAGTGACTTTATTTTATCAAGTGTTTGATAAATTTAGAAGCCTTTTTTTCCTAGGTAAATTTGTTTTCAAAGTTTTCTATTCTTGTTGGGAAAATCCAAGAGTTAAAGAGTTGTTACACACTCTTCTTGGATCAAGCTGCTCTCCTAAAAACAGAGCTCTAGGCAATGTGGCCAGTCTCCACCATATCTAGTGCCTCTGTGGCAGTTCCTCCATAAGTCAACTTATTGGGAACAATTTATTTACATCCCTATTTAAATATACTAGGCAGTGCACTTATGACATGAGTGCACAAAATAAGAGCTATGATTCAATTAAAACATGAAGCATATACAATACCCCCAAGGAAAAGCCAGGCATCTCTAAAAGGAAATTTTATTTACAGTAATGGTTTTTAGAGGAATACCCTACTTAACATCTTCAGCATTCTGCCTTCATAACTGTTTCCTTTAGAGAAAATGTGTGGGTTATGAAGGAATGCAGATCTTTTCTTTGCTGAACTAATGGTATGATTTGCATTTTTTTCAATAAAACTACTGAATTTGTTACAATCTGACATAGCATGTAAAAGTCTTATATGCTTTGTTTCAAGGATATTGCCTTTGGAGACTAAAAGACAGAATCTAATAATTAACTTCTGTGCTAACATAAATGCTGATAACCTGAAGAATTCATGCAAAACACAAGCTCCCAAATAGATCATAGATCACACAATTAATGTTACAAAATAGCCCAACTGTTTGTTTATCTTGGCTAGAAATTCTTGCCTCTTTTCACTTATCTGAAGGTCTCTATAGTTAAATAGTTGGGTTTTGTAAATTTTTCAAAGTAAATTCCATTTTACTTCCCTCCTCTGTAAATATAGGTATGTATCCTCATTTACTGGGCAGGTTAGAGAGGTAGAAGAAAGCAGCTGCAACAGATAAACAACAATGTTTTGCAAGTCCTGAAAGCTTGACTTCCTATTGTACTTACTATCCGGTTGACTCATTTCACACCTATTATAATGGATTGAGCTAGACTTAACTGTTTCATATATGTATATTTTGTATGCCATTACTCTAATCATTTGCAGTGGAACCTCAGTTCTTAAACTTAATTCATTCTGTAAGGTTGTTGGAGAAGTGATTTGTTTAAAAAATGTATCTTATTATTATTATTATTATTATTATTATTATTACAAACTAGAGGCCCAGTGCATGAAATTTGTGCATTGGGTGGGGGGTGTCCTTCAGCCCAGCCTGCACCTTCTCCAATCTCGGACCTGTTGAAGGCTATCTGACTGGGCAGTCAGACATCCCTCTCACAATCCAGGACTATTGGCTCCCAACTATTTGCTTGCCTGTCTTCCTGGTTGCCCTTAATTTCTTCTGCCTGCCAGCCTGATCATCCCTTAACCACTCCCCTGCCAGCCTGTTTGCCCCTAACTGCAATCCCCTGAAGGCCTGGTCCCTCCCAACTTCCCTCCTCTGCTAGCCTGGTCACCCCTGACTGCTCTTCCCTGCTGGCTTGACCCCCACAACTGCCCTCCCTTTTAGGCCTGGTCCCTCCCAACTGCCCTCCCCTGCTGGCAATCTTGTGGTGGCCATCTTGTGTCCACATGGGGGCAGGATCTTTGACCACATGGGGGCACCCATCTTGTGGCTTAGAGTGATGGTTAATTTGCATATTATTCTTTTATTAACTAGGATTAGATAAGATAGAGGCCTGGTGCATGGCTGCGGGCCAGCTGGTTTGCCTTAAAGGGTGTCCCGCATCAGGGTGAGGGTTCCCTTGGCTCATGGGGCAGCCTGGGAAAGGGGCCTGTGGTGGTTTGCAGGTTGGCCATGCCTCCCCAGTGACACAAGCAGAAGCCCTGGTATATAAGATTTATTTATCTTCAACAATTGAAACTTTGTAGCCTTAAACAAAGGCCTAGGCCAGCCAGGGTTTCAGAAGCTTGGCTTCCTCCATCGCTGGGGAAACCTAGGCCTCTCACCCTGGCTACAGTCCTCTTTGGTTAATTTGCATACTCACTTCTGATTGACTGGTGGACGTGGTCTTGGCCATGGCTTATGGGTGTAGTGGAGTGGTGGCTAATTTGAATATTACTCTTTTATTAGATAGGGTAATGTAAATTGAATTAATCAGTTCCAGTCGCCCAAATGATTTCTTGCTTTAAACTTGCTTATAGACAGGACATGTCTAATATACTGTTTTCTTTGTAAATAGTTTAAAAACAAAAAGGGCATGCAATGTAGATGAAAATTTAACAAAAAGAAAATGAAATGTACAAAAATGGAAATTTGCCAAAACCGGTTTGGCTCAGTGGATAGAGCATCAGCCTACGGACTGAAGGGTCCCAGGTTCGATTCTGGTCAAGGGCACACACCTTGGTTGTGGGCACATCCCCAGTAGGGAGTGTGCAAGAGGCAGCTGATCAATGATTCTCTCAATGGTTCACTATTATTGTATAGAAATGCCATAGATTTCTTGACATTAATTTTGTATCCTGCTACGTTGCCAAATTCATTTATTAAGTCTATTAATTTTTGATGGAGTCTTCTGGTTTTTTTATGTACAATATCATATCATCTGCAAATAAGGATAACTTTACTTCTTTTCCTATTTGGATGCCTTTTATTTCCTCTTCTTGTCTAATTGCAATGGCTAGCACTTCCAGTGCTATATTGAACAGGAGTGGTGAGAGTGGGCATCCCTGTCTCCTTACTGGTCTAAGAGGGAATGGTTTTACAATAGTTTTTGCCCATTGAGTATGATGTTGGCTGTGGGTTTATCATATATAGCTTTTATTATGTTGAAGCATGATCCTTGTACTCCCACCTTGTTGAGAGATTTTATCAGGAAAGGGTGTTGGATTTTATCAAATGCTTTTTCTGCATCAATTGATATGACTATATGATTTTTATCTCTCAATTTGTTTATGTGATGTATCACGTTTATTGATTTGCTGATATTGTACCATCCTTGCATTCCCGGAATAAATCCTACTTGGTCATGGTATATGATCTTTCCGATGTTCTGCTGGAGCCGACTTGCTAGAATTTTGTTGAGTATTTTGGCATCTATGTTCACGAGGGATATTGGCCTGTAATTCTCTTTCATTGAGTTGTCTTTATCTAGTTTTGGTATTAGGGTGATGCTGGCTTCATAGAAGGAGTTTGGAAGTGTCCTTTCCTCTTGAATTTTTTTGAATAGTCTGAGGGGGATAGGATTTAGTTCTTCCTTGAATGTTTGGTAAAACTCTCCTGTGAAGCCATCTGGCCTCCATCTTTTGTTTGCTGGAAGCTTTTTGATGACTGTTTCAATTTCTTCCCAAGTCACTGGTCTATTGAGGTTTTTAGATTCTTCCTGATTGAGTTTTGGAAGGTTGTATTTTTCTAGGAATATGTCCATTTCCTCCAGGTTGTCCAGAGTGTTGGAATAGAGTTGTTCGTAGTATTTTGTAACAACCTTTTGTATTTCGGCGGGGTCTGTTGTTATTTCTTCTCTTTTATTTCAGATTTTGTTTATTTGGGTCCTCTCTCTTTGTTTCTTGGGTAGCCTGACTAGAGGTTCATCAATCTTGTTTATATTTTCAAAGAAGCAGTTCTTGGTTTTGTTGATCTTATGTATTGTTTCTTTGGTTTCTATGTCATTTATCTCAGCTCTGATTTTTATTATTTCCTTCCTTCTGCTTACACTAGGTTTTTTTGTTGTTGTTGTTGCCCTTTTTGTAACTCTTTGAGTTGTAGAGTTAGATAATTTGTTAACATTTTTTCTTGTTTTTTTTTGCAATAGGCTTGTAGAGATATGAACCTCCCTCTCAAAACTGCTTTTGCTGTGTCCTATAGATTTTGGATTGTTGTGTTTTCATTGACATTTGTTGCCAGGATGTTTTTAATTTCTTCCTTGATTTCTCTGATAACCTGGTCCTTGTTTAATAGCATGATGTTTAATCTCCATGTGTTTGATTTCTTTGGATTATTTTTATTGTAGTTAATTTCCAGTTTTATGTCACTATGATCTGAGAAGATGCTTGATATGATTTCTATCTTCTTGAATTTGAAGAGACTTTGAAAATGACCCACGTGCACTTGAGGAGAATGTATATTCTGTGGCTTTGGGGTAGAATATTCTGAAGATGTCAATTAATTCCTTCTGGTCTAGTGAGTCATTTAGGATTGATATTTCTTTACTGATTTTTTGTTTAAATGATTTTCCCAAAGATGACAGTGGGGTATTAAAATCTCCTACTATGATTGTATTGCTATTAATCTCTCCCTTAATGTCCTTTGGCAGTTTTTTTTAAATGTATTTGGGTGCTCCTGTGTTGGGTGCGTATATATTTACCAGGGTTATTTCTTCTTGTTGGATTGCTCCCTTTAGTATTATGAAGTGGCCTTCATTATCTCTTGTTATGTCCTTCACTTTGAGATCTAATTTGTCAGATATAAGTATTGCTACCCCAGCTTTTTTTTCATTTCTATTCGCCTGGAAAACTTTTCCATCCCTTCACCCTCAGTATGTGTGCGTCTTTTTTTCTGAAGTGGGTTCTTGTAGACAACAGATATATGGGTCTTGTTTTCTTATAAAATCTGTTACCCTATGTTTTTTGATTGGAGCATTTAATCCATTTACATTTACAGTTATTATTGATAGGTACTTATTTGACACCATTTTTATTCTATACCTCTGTGTTCCTTGTATGCTTTCTATTTCTTTAATTTTACAGCAGACCGTTTAGCATTTCTTGCATTGCTGATTTGGTGGAGATAAATTCCTTTAGTCTTTTTTCTTTCTGTGAAGCTCCTGATTTCACCTTCAATTTTGATTGATAGCCTTGCTGGGTACAGTATTCTTGGTTTCAGACCCTTCCTTTGCATGACTTTGTATATTTCATCCCATTCCCTTCTGGCCTGATGAGTTTCTGTTGAGAAATCAGTTGCTATTCTGATGGGTGTTCCTTTCTATGTAACTTTCTGTCTCTCTCTAGCTACTTTTAAGATTCTTACTTTATCATTGGTGTTTGCCAATTTAATTATAATATGCCTTGGCGTTGGCTTTTGGAATTCATTTTGCTTGGGACTCTGTGAGCATCTTGGATTTGTGTGGTGTTTTTCTTTTCTTTCTCAGGAAAGTTTTCTGTCATTATTTCTTGAAATACGTTTTCCTTTCCTTCTGAAACCCCTATTATTCTAATATTGTTTTGTTTTGTATTGTCCCAAAGTTCTAGTAGGCTCTCCTGCTTTTTAATTTTTTTTTCTAGAAGCTGCTGTATTTGGGTGTTTTTTTCCATCTTGTCTTCTATCTCACTGATGCAGTCCTCTGCTTCTTTTAGTCTGCTCTTGATGCTTTCTATTGAGTTCTTCATAGTAGCGATGTCATTTTTCAGTTCTTCTTAGTGCATCTTCATTTCCTCTTGGTTCTTTTTCATTTCTTCTTGGGTCTTACTCATATTGTCAAATTTGTCTTCCATTCTTTTTAGCCATCTTATGATCATTATTCTGAATTCTTTCTCTTGTAGGTTGCTTGCCTCTAACTCTTTTACTTCCTTTTCTGGTGATGCCTGCTTTTCTTTCATTAGTGGGCTGTTTCTTTGTCTCCCCATGATCTCTCTTTTTAGGATGTCTGGTTATGTAGATCTCTCCCTCCTGCATTGATTTAAAGACACAAAATACAACACAACCAGGTACGACCCACAAGGCACTAAACACAAAAGTATGATATTAATAACCTCCAATAAAGGTGAGCACTAGGGAAAGGCAAATTAGGAGATAAGAGAGAAAGAAGAAGAGTAAAAAGGGAAGAGGGAGGGAGCAAAAAAAGGATAGGTAAAAAAAAATATATAAAAAGGAGTGTCAAAATGAAATTGGGAAACAGGGAGAAGAAAAAAAAGAGAGAGAGAGAAAGACAAGAAAGAGACTAAGACAGAATAGGAGAACAAACTATATATATCGGGAGAGAATTTCAATAGAACAACCACTAACCTCAGTAAATGCTGGCAACAGTTCCTGGAGAACAATACAATCTACAACAACCACTAATATCCAGCAAAGGAAGGGAAAACACAAGTGAAAAAAACACACAAAAAAACAAAGCAAATAAAAAATACCAAGCAACAGCAATAACAAAAGAATAAGCAAAATACTCTCACTAAAAAGCATAAAAATAAAATATAATCTACATTCACACAAACAGCATCAAAAGGATAGAGAGGAAAACATTTAACTTTTTTTTTTTGCTATTTAATACAGCTCTGAGAGGGGTGTGTATGCACTTGTCAGAGGGGATTGGAAATTAGATATATAAGTAAGGTAGAAATTTTAGCAGTGGGGAGACAGAAAGAGTAGGGGAAATCTAAAGCAGAAAAGGGTTAAGATAAACAGGATAGCGAAAGGGGGAAGGTTTCGAAGAGAGTGATGGTATAAAGGTCTTGTTGAGAAAGGGTTAAACAATGCTAAAGGAAAATGAAAATAGAATGAAGAACACTAATTCCAATGTAAAATAAAAATAAAATAAAATGGCACTTTCAAAAAAAGTTAAAATAGCAGTAGTAATAATGTTGATTGAACCTAAAAATGTAATAATTAAAAAGTTAAAATCAAGTGAGGAAAAAATGAAAAAATTCGTTTCTTAAGTAAAAGATGCAAAAAAATGAAAACAAAATAAAAAATAATAAAATTAGCAAAAAAAAAAAGTGTGCAATTGTGAAGGCCATTCACTTCTTCTGTTATTCTGTTTGGCACACCTGTTTCTCAGTCCAGACAGTATTCCAGTTCCCTGCTGCATTCTGCTGCACCTCAGTGTTGTAAACTATTCCTTAATTTTAAGATGGTGATTTCTTAGTTTCTTGGTTTTTGATTAAATAAAACTAGTAATAAACACAGTCAGTTTGTACTCCCGTCCCTAGGTGGCAGTGTTTCTGGATTGATGTCCCTTCTTTTTGGCTGCTGTAGCCTTCTTTTTCTATGACTCAATACAGATTTTGCCTAGGAGCTGAATCCCAGATGATTTCTCCCTGCTCTGCTTCTCAGCTTCTAGAAAAGCAGTTTTCCCCTGCCTTCTCTCAGTGCCAGCCTATCTGGGTGGTCCCTCCTTTGTAATCAGAAGCAAAGGGTTGCAGGGGAACCAGCCTAGATGCTTGATGGCATGCACTTACAAACAGACTGCATACCTTTCCAACTCCTATGTTCTCCCTTTGTGTCAGATCAGAATGGGTTGCTCCCTAGAGAACCCCACTATTAGCAACCTTGAGGACCCTCATCCACTCTCTCGAATCACACCAGACCCAACAGAGGGAGGATTTTGTGGACACAGATTTCCTTGGTCCCAGTGCGCGTGCTTTTGTCTCTGCCACCAAAGTGGCCGCAGCTTCTGCAGCTACCCCTCCACTGCCGGGACACAGACACCCCACATTATCCCTGGCAAAATCCAACCTTTTTGTGGAATCCACATGTCCGCACCAGTCGAGGTCCCATAGCTGTTCAGTGGTCTCCACAGTTGTGGTTTTTTCAGGTCTCAGATAAGATCCCCAGTTGCAGCTCTGATGTTGTGAGAGGCAGCACATAAAAGTGTTTACCGTGCCGCCATCTTCCCAGGAATCTCCTTAACAAAATTCTAGCAAACTAGATCCAGCATTACCTTAGAAAGACCATACACCATGACCAAATGGGATTTATCACAGCAATGAAAGTGTGATACAATATCTGCAAATCAATAAATGTGATATATCACAAAAACAAGTTGAGAGACAAAAATCAATTAATTATATCAATTGCTGCAGAAAAAGCATTTGACAAATCCAACACCTTTTCCTGATAAAAACTCTCAGCAAAGTGGGAATAAAGGGATCAGACCTCAATATAATAAAAGCCATATATGACAAACCCACAGCCAATATCATATTCAAAGGGCAAAATCTAAAACCATTTTCCCTAAGTACAGAAACAAAACAGGGATTCTCGCTCTCACCACGCCTGTTCGACATAGTACTGGAAGTATTAGCCATTGCTATCAGACAAGAAGAAGAAATAAAAGGCATCCAAATTGGAAAAGTATTAAAATTGTTATTTTCACAGGTGACATTATATTTTACATAGAAAGTCCATTAAAAATACTTGAATTAATAAAGTAATTTGGCAATGTAGCAGGATACAAATTTAACACCTAGAAATGTATGGCTTTTTTATACACAAATAACTAACTCACAGAAAGAGAAAATTAAAAAATTAAAACAATCTCATTGACCATTGCATCAAAAAATTAAGAATCCTATAGATAAATTTATTCAAGGAAGTAAAGTACCTGTATTCAGAAAATTACAGAACACTGAAAAAAGAGATGGAGGATGACTTAAACAAATGGTAGAATACCCCATGTTCATGGATTGGTAGAATCAACATTATTAAAATATACATACTACCCAAATAAATTTATAGATTTAATGTAATCACCATTAAAACACAAACAGCATACTTCAAAGATTTAGAACAAGCTCTACAAAAATTAATCTGGAATAAAAATAGCTGCAGCAATCTTGAGTAAGAAAAACAATGTTGGAGGGATCACAATACCAGATATCAAACTATACTACAAGGCCACTGTTCTCAGAACTGCCTGGTATTGGCATAAGAACAGACATATAAACCAATTGAACAGAATAGAAAATCCAGAAATTGGCCCAAGCCATTATGCTCAATTAATATTTGACAAAGAAGACAAGAGCATATATGAAAGTCTCTTCAATAAATGGTGTTGGGAAAATTTGAAAGATATATTTAAAAAAATAAAACTAGATCATCAACTTATACCATATACAAAAATAAACTTGGATAAGGGACTTAAAGTTAAGATGGGAAACGATAAAAATCTGTGGTGGGGGATATAAGAGATCAACCGAAGGACTTGTATTCTTTCATATAAGCATAACCAATAGATGCAAAATACTGGGGGTGAGGGCATGTATGGGAGTAGGGTAGAGGGGGGAGCAAGTGTAAGATATGTACACATATAATACCTTAATTTAAAAAATTGAAAAAAAAAATCTTAGAAGAAGCCATAGGCAGCATAATAACAAACATATTTACCCATACAGCTCCTTGGGCAATGGAAACTAAGGAGAAAAAAAAAATGAGACCTCATCAAAATAAAATGTTTCTGCACAGTGAAATAAACTATCAACCAAACAACAAGAAGACCCACTGCATGGGAGGACATATTTGCCAATGTTATTTCCAATAAGGGTTTAATCTTCACAATGTATAGGGAACTCTTTCAACTTCACAAAAGGAAGAGAATCAGTCCCATAAAAAATGGGAAAATGATCCAAATAGACAATTTTCAAAAGAGGACATAAAGAAGGCCCAGATACATAAAACATACTCAAAGTCACTAATCACCTGAGAGTTGCAAATAAAAATAGACAGGAGGTACATTCTCACACCTGTCAGAGTGGCTATCATCAACAGATCAACAAATGACAACTGCTGGCTAAGATGCAGAGAAAAATGAACCCTCCTGCACTGCTGGTTGGAATACAGACTGATGCAGCCACTGTGGGAAACAGCATGGTTTTTCCTCAAATAATTAAAAATGAAACTTTGATTTGAACCAGCAATCCCACTTCTAGGACTATATCCTAAGAAAACAGAAAAACCCATCAGAAAGGATATATGCATCCTTATGATCAATAGCAGCACAATTAAGAGTAGCTAAGATTTGGAAACATTCTAAGTGCCCATCAGCAGATGAGTGGATTAAAAAAATGTGGCACATCTATACAATGGAATACTACACTGCTGTAAAAAAGAATGAACTCTTACCATTTGCAACAGCATGGATGGAATTGGAAAGCCTTATGCTAAGCAAAATAAGCCAGTCATAAAAAGATAAATATCACATGATCTCACTCATTTGTTGAATATAATGAACAACATAAACTGATTAACAAAAATAGAAACAGAGTCATAGAAGCATTGAACAGACTGTCCAACCTATGAGGGAAGACGGAGGGGCAGGGTGATGTGTTTGATCAAGCAAAGGACTTGTATATATGCATATGAGCATAACCAACAGACAGAGTCGGGGGGGGGAGGGTGAGGGCATGTACTGGGAGGACTGGGAGGACGGGAATGGTCAATGGGGGAAAAAGAAGACTTATGTAAACTTTAAACAATAAAGAATTTAATTTTTTAAAGTGCCTTGGTGGTAATTGTTTTTTCCTCAGGAGATATTTCTTCACACTTGGGCAAACACTTCATGAACCACACCATAAAAAATAGCTTTACTGTTAGTCCTCCATAGCACATTCAACTTTTTTTCCATGACATTTTTTTTTTGAAAACTCACAGATATTCAGAATGGTAGACAAGTAGAGGTTTTAATTCAAAGTCACTGCTCACATTCCTAGACAAGAATAATGTCAGCCTGTCCTCCATTAGCTTGTGTCCTGGCAATGACCTATCTTCCTTTGCAATGTAAGTCCTCTTTGGCATTTTCTTCCAGAAGAGACCTGTATCATCAGAATTGAACACTTCTTGGGTAATAAATCCCTCAGCTTCTACATATTCTTGAAATTCTCATAGAATTACCAGCAGCTACTTTGCTATTGTAGAACTGTCAGCCTCTCTACACCTCACTGCGCTATGAATGCCACTTATTTTCTTAAATTTATCAAACCACCCGCCTGCTAGCTGTAAACTAATAATTTTCAACACCTATTCCAGGGGTGTCTTTCAAGAAGTCAGTATGCAGCATCTTTGCTTGTTCACATATCATTGCCTCCAAAATATTATCACCAGCTATTTTTCATTTATCCAAATCAACAATTTTTCTATCTCTTCAATTGCTTGTGATCAATGAGCACTTTCACAACCTTAGCAACATCAGTACTCTTGATGGTCTCTTTATATTTTAAAATTGTGATAATCATTGATTTTGCTATGCCATGCTCAGTCACCAGATCAGATGCAGGAATACCTCTGTCATACTTTGCAATTATTTCTTTTTAAAGCTCTATCATTATTTACATAAATTTCCTTTTCACTTTTCTTCTATCACTAACCTTCTTAGGATGCATGGTGACTTACTATACATATTTAATAATAATAAGTAGAAACAAAAGCCAAAAAAAGCATGAAAATATTCATAGCACAATTTTCTGTGATGTTAATAATTCAAGACTTAGCACTAAACTGCCTCATACTCACACATTCTCTGCTTTATTTGTCTCCTGAGAGATCCATACAGGTATAAGCATGAAAGGATTATTGGGTGGAGAACCAAAGTTTTATTCAACAACTGAGACATTTTTTCCATAAACAACTTGGTTGAGAACGGAATTATGATGGGAGATGTTTGAGAACTGAGAGTAGCAGCATTGCCTAACTTTTAAAAAAATGGTAAAAGTACTTTAGAATATAGTTTGGCAGATACTTGAAAAGTTAAATAATCCTGGAGAGGGAAAAGAACAGTGGTTAAAAACTAAGGAGATCTGAATAAAATAGGAATTTTAGTTAATAATTAGTTTTGTTTCATTAATTGGAACAAATGTATCATAGTAATTTAGATGTTAATAACATGGGAAATTGGATATAGAGTATATAGCAAGCCTCCATACTACCTGCTATGAACTGAATGTTTGTCCCTCCATTATTCATATATTGAAACCCTAGCCCCCAATATGAAGTACCGGTAGTAGGAGGTGGGGCTTTTGGAAGGTCATTAGGTCATGAGAGTAGATCACTACTGAATGACATTAATGCTCTTATAAAAGAGACTCTAGAGAGTTATCTCTACCCTCTTCCATGCTGTGAAGACATGGGAGGGTACAGTGAAAAGACTGCCATCTGTGAACCAGAATGTGGTCTCTTATCAGCCATTGAAACTGTTGGAGCTTTGATCTTAGACTTCCCAGTTTCCAGAACAAGAATCATGAGAATTAAATGGAATCACAAATGAAATCACATTTCTGATTAAGCCACTCAGATTATGGAATTTTTGATATAGCTGCCCCAGCAAACTAAGGCACTGTCTTCACAATTTTAAGTAAATTTAAAAAATTATTCTAAAAAATAAAGTTTGTATTAAAAATGTGCTAAAAAGTTAAATGTGTAACTGCTATATAATCCAGTATCTCCATGTCAAGTTATTTACCCAACAAAAAAGGAAATATATATGTACATACAATGATGCATACATTAATGTTCATAGCAGCTTATCTGTATAAGCCCAAATTAATTTTATAATTTAGTAAAGAATAAGCACTTATTTGGGCAAAAACAGCTATAGTTAAGGTGACACAGATTCAGATAGCAACTTTAATTGTGTTCCACCTAGATAAAGGGGAGGCTGTCTTTTGTAGTGAAAATTCCCACCCAGGTTCTTAATTAGGTCCTTTTAATGTAAATGAGGTATCCAAATTGTGCAGTTCTAATTGGACAAGGCAGGTCTTAGTTCTTAATAAAAGACAGAACCAAGGTTTTCTTTATAATAGTTGACTCAGGCAGCTTAAGTGAGCAAGGCATAGTGTGGAGAGTTCAATCTGAGGTTTTTGCCAGTATACCTGGTATGGAACAAGTGAGAAATCCTTGTCATCAAATGGCCTTTATGCTCTTATTACTTATAAAATTGGAGCCCTTGGTTGATCATGGGGAGTCCATTTCAGCAGATAAATTCTTTCTTGTGGTTAACATCAAATGAAAACTTCTTCTCACAACTATAATAGTTCCCAAACTGGAAACAACCCAAATGTCCATTAATAATTGAATGGATAATCGAGCTGTCTATATCCATATATTGGAATATTACTCAGCAATAAAAAGAATGAATATTGATACATTTACAAAGAAAAATTAATCTTAAAATAATCATGTTGCCATGGTTGGTTTGTCTCAGTGGATAGAGCATCAGCCTGCAGATTGAAGGGTCTTGGGTTCAATTCTGGTCAAGGATACATGCATGGGTTATGGGCTCATTCTCCAGTAGGGGGCATGCAGGAGACAGCCAATCAATTATTATCTCTCTCTCCCTCTCCTTTACTCTCTGAAATCAACAAAAACATATTTGAAAAATAATAATCATGTTAAGTTAAATAATGCAAGCAAAAAAATCATATAACCTGTATAATTTTATTTATGTAAATTTATATAAAGTGTAAATCATGATATTTGTGACAAAATGGATAGAATTTAAAAATATTATGCTAAGCAAAATAAGTCAGTCAGAAAAAGTGAAGAACCATGTGATTTCACTCATATATGGAATATAAAAGTGAAACTCATAGACACAAACAGTATGATGTGTACCAGAAGAAAGGGAATTGGAGGTAGTAAAGGGTAAAAGGCATCAAATACTATAATAGTATACAGTGACAGTAGATGATTTGACTTTTAGTGGTGAGCACACAGTGCTATATATAGATCAGTTGTTATAGAAATGTACACTTAAAACCAATATTATCCTATTAACCAATGTCACCCCAATAGATTTAATGAAAATAAAATAAATCCAGTTGCATTAAGTTCATAAATCTTAATATGAAATTGACTAATAAAGTATCACAAATTAGGAAGCAAAGTTTAAATGGGAAATAATAGTTAAGTACTAATTATAAATGTTATATTGATTCTTTTTATCTGAACATCTCTTTCATGCCAGACAATAAATTAGTTTTTTAAAACTGGCTTTATTGAAATGCAATTTACATATCATGCAATTTACCCTTTTACAATGTAGAATTATCTGATTTTTAGTATATTCACAGATATGTGCAACCATCACCATAGTCAATTTTTGTAACATTTTCACTACTGCAAAAAGAAGTCCCAGACTATATAATGGGTATAGGGCTTCCTTTTGGGATGATGAAAATTATCTAGAAATAGATAATAGTGGTGGTTGCACAACATTGTGAATATATTAAATGTCACTGAACTGTAGACTTTTAAATAGTGCTTATTATACTATATTGTATCCATTACACCAAAAATAAAAATATACACTTTAAGTTTCTACCCATATCCTTCCATTCCACTGGCACCAAGAAACCATTGTTATATTTCCTATCTATAATAATAAAAGCATAATATGCTAATTAGACCAGACATCCAAATGACCTTCCGATCATCATTCCAGACATTCTTCCAGATGAAGTTGCAGCAGTGGGGACCAAGGCAGAGATGGTTAGAGGTGATCAGGCAGGCAGATTAGCAGTTAGGGGCAATCAGGCAGGCAGGCGAGTAGTTAGTGGTAAGCAGGCAGGCAGGTGAGTGGTTAGGAACCCGCAGTCTCAGATTGTGAGAGGGATGTCCGAATGCCAGTTGATTGGGCCTAAACCAGCAGTCAGACATCCCCCAAGGAGTCCGAGATTGCTAGAGGGTTCAGGCCAGGCTGAGGGACTGTTTACTGATTTTGTCCACCAGGCCTCTAGTCTATATATATGTGTTTATAAAAGGCTAATATGCAAGGTGTCTCCTTGGGAGTTCGATCGGAAGACCAGGAGTTCAATCACTAACTATGACATGCACTGACCACCAGGGGGTGGTTCAGAACATGATGGGCAACTAGTGATGGTGGCAGGACACTAAGGGAGCAAGGAAAGGAGGAAGGGGGCTGGGCAGGGAGGCAGGGAACCTGATCAGCCCTGATTGCTGCCCAGGCCTGGGGACCCTATCTGTGCACGAATTTTATGCACCAGGCCTCTAGTATCTATATATTTGCCTATTTTGGACATTTCATATAATATGTGATCTTTTGTTACTACCTTTTTTCAATTACAATGTTTTCAAGGTTCATCCATGTCATGGTTTGTATTAGTACTTCATTCATTCTTTTATGGCTCAATAATATTCTATTGTATAAATACACCACATTTTATTTACCCATTCATCAGTTGAATATTTTGGTTACTTCCACATTTTATCTATTATGAATAATGGTCCTATGAACATTTGTGTATAAGTTTTTGTAGGAATATATATTTTGATTTATTTGATTAACATATATAGGAAGAAAATTGCTAATAACTTTATGTTAAATCATTTGAAGAACAGCCAGATTGCAACCAGGGATCAAACCTGCAACCTAGGTATGTGTACTGACCAGGAATTGAACATGCCACCTTTTTGTGCATGGGATGACACTTCAACCAACTGAGCTGCACTGGCCAGGGCCAGGTTGTTATCCAGATTTGCTCTCTTACCAGTAGTATATGAGAGTATCAATTTCTCCAGAGTCTTTCTAACACTTGTTATAATCCTGGTGAGTAAGAAGTGTTATCAAAGGGTTTGATTTGCATTTCCCTGCTGACTAATTTTATTAGGCATCTTTTTATGAACCTTTTTACTAGAAACATGCTAACACAGTCAATATTTTATATAGGGTTTCAATGTTATGAACCCTTAGAGTGGAATTATTGGGTGAAAATAGAAATAGAAATTATCATGGTAGTTATTATAAATTACATTTAACAATAGAAAATAAGATAAAGTATACTTGTTCCTTTTACATTGCCATATATTATATTAAAATGTGAAATAGTACACTTTGGACATTAGTTGTACTGAAGTATTAGATTGGTTTCCACTACATGACTCAATGGAAGTAGAGGGGGAAGGGTGTCAATTGTTATTGGAATGTGAAATATTCATTACATGTCACCATCTCTGAAATGGGCCACCCCACAGACTGAGGTAGTAAAAATTACTTATCCTTTATTTGTACAAGATAATCATACTATATTGGATTAGAAAACCAATAAAATAGATGTGTTTATATCAGGGACATATCTCTGTAACAGGAGAGTGAAAAAAAAGTCCAGGGAGGCATGAATCTGAAAGATCAGTCACTTTTGATGTGAGCAGTTGGTACTGGACAAAATAAACACTATTTAACAAGAATCCACAGTTATTTTGATGGGTACTAGATTACTACTGCCACTGTAGTTTTACACCTATAAAATCATCTATATGAAATGTAGATGATTTTCATCTATATGAAAGTTTGTTTCTAGGGAGTAAATGGAAATTTGCTCAGTGATCTAAGGAGTCACCTACAAAGTTTGGATCTTTGGTATGGCTGGAAGTTGTAACCTAAGCTTTGGAAATTCAGATGAATTTGCTTAGGCAGTTTTGAGAGGGTCATTGTATCCCATGCCATATTCATAGAATCTGAGAAAACCTACATATATTATATATGAGGCTGACACATTTTCATTTCTTAAGGCAGCCAGCCTCACTCTCTCCATCATATCAGCTTTTAAAAAATGAAATGATTAGGAATTGCAATTAAAATTCCTGGCAGAAACTCTTCTAGGATGTTCCATTTCTCTACTCAAAGATAGCAAAGAAAAAATAGCAATTCAAGTTCTGTACCTTATTTCACCTTCTCTAATGTGACCTGCCAGTTCTTCAATAAACTTCTCCCCTTTCATCCAGTAGATCATTGGTCCAGACTCTCCACTAAATCCAAAGAATGCTTTGCAAGGGATATTCAGCGGCTTACCTGAGAATGACAGAGAAAAATAAATGAGCAGCTGGCTCCTGGTTATTGCTGAGAGACAGAAAAAAATAAATAAAAAACTTTTAACATCCAAAGGAAAATTCAGAGGTGACCCATTTTCAACTCTTCTTTCAATCATCTTGTCACTGTACATGAGGACAAATTTAAATGTTAAAAGAACTCAGAAATTTTAAAATTCAATATTTATAAAAAAATAAGGAAGTTAAAAAATCATTTTTAAAAACTGTTTATTTTCATGGACTCTCTCTTTGGAATTAATATAAAATAATCAAATGGAAGGAATTCCCTTTTATTT
The DNA here is from genome assembly GCF_014108245.1 of Pipistrellus kuhlii. Lineage (NCBI taxonomy): Eukaryota > Metazoa > Chordata > Mammalia > Chiroptera > Vespertilionidae > Pipistrellus > Pipistrellus kuhlii. The sequence continues at coordinate 2,388,204 of NW_023425533.1, read as the reverse complement.
TTCTTTGTTGGAAGTATTAATTACTTTTTACTTGGAATTTCCTTAGAAGCTAACATTAATCCAAAGTGCAAGTTAATTTTGATTGGTGAAAAAATGTATAATAGACTGTCTACTATTATTAAGATTGCATAGGGGAAAATTTTAAAATATATTTTATTGATTTTTTTTACAGAGAGGAAGGGAGAGGGATAGTTAGAAACATCGAGGAGAGAGAAACATCGACCAGCTGCCTCAGGCACACCCCCTACTGGGGATGTGCCTGCAACCAAGATACATGCCCTTGACCAGAATTGAACCTGGGACTTTTCAGTCCACAGACCAACACTCTATCCACTAAGCCAAACTGGTTTTGGAGGGGAATTTATTTATTATAATTATCTATTTGAAAAAAAAATATATAATTCAAACAAAAGGGATTTTTTTTTTAATTACAGAGACTTCTATAAAAAGTACATGCAGATAAATTTCAGTTTAACAATATCTTTTTTCTTTGTGTCACTCAGAGCATTGAAATAATTGAAGACAATATCTAAGCACTTTTTATTATTAATTCTTTGTGATTATAGTTAAAAGCTTTTTAAATTGTAAATTTATTATCAAATATATAAGCAATTATTATTCCTGACATTGATTTTGTTTTATTTTTGCAAAGTAGATTTAGTAAGAGGAGAATGGTATAGAGAACACAATCTTGACATTTAATACAAAGAATCCCCAATTCTTAAATTGTAATGTAGCATGTCATGTTCCCTGTAACATACAATTTTTTGTCCTTGTTGGAGCACTAGAATAAGCAGTTTCAAAAATATTTTCCTTGTAGAGTTCATAGTAGTATTGTTCCCATAATTGCTGTAAGCTGTGGACATTTTTCCCCATTCTATTCTTTAGCTGGTGCAAAACTAAGAATCATTACTTTTTCTAGGACCTTTCTCTTTAATCACCATAACCATCAGATGTCTTTTTTGAAGACCATTTCATAAAAAAATATCTTTTAATGGGAGTTGGGGTCTACATAAGACAAAGTAGAAATTAAGAAAACCTTATAGACATGCGGACACTGCTGAGAGGCAGGACTTAATCACAATAAATAACTCATTGCCAAATATTAGTCTTATAGTACAAATTGATAGCTCAGAAAAATGACATGTCATTTGGATCATTTAATTATTGTCAAATCCTTTGATGTCACCAATAAGTTGTATAAGCCTAACACAAAACTGAAACAAGGTTATTCATTGTTGTTTCAAACGTGCTCTGTGATATAAACTTGTGTAAAAATGAAAGGCAGCCTTGCATAGTGGAAAGTGCACTGGACTAACAGGAGACTGCAATCTTAGTTATATATTTATTGTGAAAAAATAGACTAAGTGGCCCTGAGAAGATTGTCTAATCTTTTATAATCTGATATTTCATATATGTAATTACAAGGTCTTTATTTCTATGAAATTGATGGCAGAAAACCCATACTGTGATAAACATTATTATAAGGAATCCTAGTTACTGAAACTACCAGAATATACATTTATACTACATATAAATTCTGGTTTTTATTCCGTTTGGGCTATGTGAAAGATTACATAAAATAAAATAACTTTCAGTGATTCCAGTATGTAAGTGCTCAAGCCTGATTTGATTTTAATGGACAGAGTCAATTATAGCAATGTGCAATAAGGGGCCTACTGAAGGTGGTCTATCAAAAATGACAGGGAGGATCTGCCCTATTCTTGGCACAACACAATACTGTAACGAGTATTGCTGCAATTTCTTTTGGTAATGTTTTTACTCTCCCATCAGATAAATTCTCATTAAATAAAGATGAGACAGATATTTCAGTGGTCTAGTTTCCACAAATGCTAAGTAAATATACTGAAGGCTTTTGTCAATGGTCCAAACAGAAAAACCACCATACGCAATACTCTAAGGCAGTTGTTCTCAACCTTCCTAATGCCATGACCCTTTAATACAGTTCCTCATGTTGTGGTGACTTCCAACCATAAAATTATTTTCATTGCTACTTCATAACTGTAATTTTGCTACTGTTATGAATCATAATGTAAATAAGTCTTACTAGCAGAATGGCTATTAAGTAACATAGGATTGACTTTGAAAATGTCTGTAGATAGTGCTGTAGAAAACAGGCAAATGGTAGATAGAAATTTTCACATGCACATAACCCAGATTTTAGAAATGCCTAGATAGATTCTGCTTCAGGTTATTTGTCTAATCAATGCAAATAGCTTTCACATGCCTTTTGGAAGATGAGATGCCTACTTCCTGGAAAACCTGGTGAAATATTTTTAATTTTTTGAGGTATCTCCACACTGTTTTACACAGTGGCTATACTAGTCTGCATTCCCTCCAATAGTACAAGAGGGTTCCCTTTTCACCACATCCTTGCTATCACTTGGTGTTGATGTATTGCTGATAGCCATTCTTGCAGATGTTAGGTGACATCTCATTGTGCTTTTAATTTGAATCTCTCTGGTGACAAGTGACATTCAGCATTTTTTATATGTCTAACGACCATCTGTATGTCCTTTTTGGAGAATTGTATCTTCAGGTTCTTTTCACATTTTTTAATTAGATTGTTTGTCTTCCTAGTTTTGAGTTGTATAAGTTCTTTATATAATTTGGAAATTGCCCTGTATCAGATGTATCATTAGAAAACATATTCTCCCAAACAGTGGGTTTCCATTTAGTTTTGTTGATGGTTTATTTTGTTGTGCAGAATAATTTTAGTTTGATGTAGTCCACTTGTTTACAGTCAGTTCCTGAGTGAAAGAGTTGGGGATTAAGAAATTAAGAAATTAAAGAAAGAGACCAAGAAGCTGAAATAGATTCATCAAGCTGAAAGACAGGTGGGCGCCATTCTTCCTTTCAGATGGAGAGGCAACAAGCCACAGAGCCAGGCAGCAGGTTTATTTATAGGGTCAAAGGAGTTTATTTGCATTCTTAACTAGGCCCTAGCATTACTGGATTTACATATCTAGACCCACCCCTGCTGACACCTAGACAAAGGTAAGTCAGAAACTGAATAACACCACCCGCCCTTTTGGGGAGGTGTAACTGGGACATCAAATCTGCCAGTGCATTGGGATCAGCTGACAATTTAAAGGATGTCCATCAGGTTGCCATCTACATCTGAGATTTTATTGCCTATGGTTTCTTTTAGGATTTTTATGGTTTTGTGACTTATATTTAAGTCTTTTATCCATTTTGAGTTTATTCTAGTGTATGTTGTAAGTTTTTTCCCTTGCATGTATGTGTCCAATTTTCCCAACACCATTTATTGAAGAAACTGTCTTTATTCCATTATATTTTCTGACCTCCTTTGTCAAACATTAATTGACCATAAAGATGTGGGTTTAATTCTGAGCTCTCTATTCTATTGCATTGACCTATATGCCTTTTCATATGCTAGAACCAGGCTCTTTTGACTAGAATGGCATTGTAATATACTTTGATATAAGGTATTGTGATATCTCCAATTTTGTTTTCTTCCTCAAGGATGCTAAGACTATTTGAAAAAATTGGTTCCATATACATTTTTGGAATATTTATTCCAGATCTTTGAAATATGCCATTTGTATTTTAATAAGAATTGAGTTGAATCTTTAGAATGCTTTGGGTAGTATGGACAATTTAATTATATTAATTCTTCCAACACATGAACACAGTATGTATTTCCACTTATTTATATTTTCTTCAATGTCTTCTAATTTTCTTTGTATAATTCTTTTACCTCCTTGGATAAATTTATTCCTAGGTACCTATTTTTTTTGTTATTGCAATAGTAAATAGGATTGTTTTCTTAATTTCTCTTGCTAATAGTTCATGCCACTGATTTCTGAATATGAATTTTGTATCCTACCATTTTGATTAATTTATTTATTTGCTCTAGTAGATTTTTTTTTTTGTGGAGTCTTTGGGGTTTTCCATGGACAACATTATGTTATCTACTAGTATATATATATATATATATATATATATATATATATATATATATATATATATAACCTTAGTATGCAAATAGACAAAATGGCAGAATAATGGAACAAATGAATGATCGAACAACTGATCATTTTATCTGCGCAAACCACCAGGTGGCATGTGTGGAACATGGCAGGCATTGGCAGCAGGCAGCAGAGCATGGAACATGGTGGGCATCAGTTGTGGTGGGATGGTAGAGCAGTTGAGCAAGGATGCCAGACCAAGGCAGAGAGAGTCTCTGATGGTTACTGAAAATTATTTGCTCCCATGTGCTGTGGTCCCTCCAGGCACTCGCACCTGCTGTCAGCACCCAGTGCTGGTCTGGATGGCTCAGTGCCATCAGCAGGTGTGAGTGGCAGCTGCCAGCCCTGATCACCACTGAGGGCTTCCCCACCTCCTCTGCTCCTGAGGGGCAGTCAGTGCAGCAGCTGTCACTTGCACCCACTGAAAGCGCCCGCCCTGCTTGCACTCGCTGCTGGCACAGGTCCCAATCACTCCATGCCATCAGAGGGTGTGAGTGGGGCCAGTGCCATCAGTGCATGGGAGCAGCAGCAGTGGGAGTGGGGCTGCTGGAAGACAGGGGACCAGGGCCATGGCAGGAGGGACAAAGCAGGGGTGTGGTGGATGGGTCAAGACCTGCCCCTGTGCTCACCACAGCCTTGTGGCCCACAGCTCTTTTCAAGGTGCATGAATTTGTGCCCTGGGTCCCTAGTCTTGAAATAATGACAGTTTTCCTTCTTCCTTTCCTGTGGCAAGCAATTCCAGTACTATGTTGAATAACAGTTGTGAATATAGACATCCCTATTTTCTTCCTGATCTTAAGGGAAACACTTTTAATTTTTACCCATTGAGAATAATATTGGATATAGATTGGTCTTATATGACCTTTATGATGTGAAGTAAGATTCCTATATTCCTACTGTGCAGAGGGTTTTTATCATACATGTGCACTGGATTTTATGAAATCCTTTTTTCTCCATCTACTGATATGATCATATGATTTTTATTCTTTACTACATTTTTGTGGCTTACCATGTTCATTGATTTGAGCATATCGTACTAAAATTCTTACAATCCTTTATATTTCTGTAATGTCAGCTGTTACTTATCCCCTTTCACTTCTGATTCTGTTTATTTTGAACATTCCTCTTTTTTTACTTGTTGAATCTGGTTAAAGGTTTGTTATCTTTGTTATTTTTTAAAGAATCAACTCTTGGTGTCTGTGATTTTTGTCTTGATTTTAGCCTCCTTATCATTTATTTCCACTCTGATCTTTATTATTTCCTTTTTTCTACTTACTATCATCTTTGTTTGTTATTCTTTTTCAGGTTCTTTTAGGTGAAGCTTATATTGTTTACTTGAGATTTTTGTTGCTTATTGAGATAGGCCTGCAATGATATGAACTTCCCCCTTAGGACTGCTTTCATTGTATCCCATATATTTTTGAATAGTTGTGTGGTCATTTTTATTTATTTTCAGGGATTTTTTATTTGTTCCTTGATATCATTGTTAATTCATTTGTTATTTAATAAAATGTTATTTAGCTCCCATGTACTTGAATGTTTTTAAGTTTTTTTTATTGTAGTTGACTTCTAGTTTCATACCTTTGTGATCTGAGATGTTTGATATAATTTAAATCTTCTTGAATTTGTAAAGACTTATTTTGAGTACTAAAATGTGGTCTATGTTTTGGAATGTTCCATGTGAACTAGAGAAGAATGTATATTCTGTTGTTTTCTGATGAAATGTTCTGTAAATGTCAATTAAATCCATCTGATCATGTATGTTGTTTTAAAGTGGCTGTTGCCTTGTTGATTTTTTTTTTCTTTTGCCTGGAAGATATCTTCATTTATGACAGTGGGGTGTAAAATCCCCTACTGTGACTGTATTGCTATCAACTTTTCCTTTAGTGCTTATCAAAATTTTCTTTTTATATCAGGTGCTCTTTGGTTGGGTGCACATATGTTTACAAGGGTTAATCCTCTTGTTATATCTATCGCTGTAGTGTTCTTTTGTGACATTAGTTGTCTCTTTCATGGCCTTTGTTTTGAAGTTTATTTTGTCAGATAATAAGTATTGCTATCCAGGTATTTTTTTGTTTGTTTGTTTGTTTTTTCATTTCCATTTGCATGGGATATTTTTTCCTTCACTTTCAGTCTGTATGTATTTTTATTCTGAGGTGTATCTCTTATACAAAAATATATACACATTAATGATTATAAAGTCAGTAGTTATTAATATATAGTTCATTTTTGAAATTTAAAATAATCTAAAGAAATTAATAATTTTCTTTTTGCCAATGCCTGTTTTCAAACAGATGGCTATTCTGGTCCAGGCACTGCTAGTAAGGGGAAGCAATGAAATTGCAAATATTAAGAATCATTTATGAGCCCTCCATTCATCAACTGCTGCTGATTTTGTAGCATAAAATTTACCTTCTATGTATTTCCATAAATGCTTTTAGTTGATAAATTTTCTTTGTTCAAAGCTTAGTCTGTCTTCACCCATTATTTCAGATCAATTAGACCTGAAATAGGGTACAAATTAAGTGAGATATCAGCTATGTTGGGGGATATATTATATATATGGGTCATGTTTTCTTATCCATATTACTAATCTCAGTCCTTTTATTGGAATATTTAATCTGTTTACTTTTAAGATTATTGTTGATAGGTACTTATTTATTGCCATTTTATTCTTTATACCTATGTTCATCTCTCTACATATTTCTTCTTCTTTTAAAGAAAGCCCTTTAACATCTCTTGCAATACTGTTTTGGTAGTAATGAACTCCGTTTGCCTTTTTTCATCTGGGAAGCTCTTTCTTTTGCCTTCAATTTTAAGTGATAACATTTCTATATAGAGTAGTCTTAGTTTTGATCTTTGCTTTTCATGACTATAAATATTTCATACCATTTCCTTTTGGCCAGAAGTGTTTCTGTTGAGAAACCAACTGTCAGCCTTATGGGAACTCTGATAGTTAACTGTTTCTCTCTTGCTACCCTTAAGATTCTCTCTTTAACTTTTGCCATTTCAATTATGATGTGTCTTGGTGTTAGTCTCTTTGAGTTCATCTTGATTGGGATTCTCTGTGCTTCCTGAGCTTATGTCACTTTTTTTCTTTACTGGGTTAAGAAAGTTTTTAGCCATTATTTCTTCAAACAGGTTCTCTATCCCTTTGTCAATCTGTTGTTTTATGGTACCCCTAGGATGTGAATTATATTATACTTGATGTCCTAGAGATCTTTTCAATTTTCCTCATTTTTAAAAATTGTCTTTTTGATGCTCTGCTTGGGTGCTTACTGTTATCTTGTCCTCTAAATCATTGATTCAATCGTCTACTTTATCTTACCTGCTATTTGTTTCCTTCTAGTATATTCTTCAGTTTAGATACTGTATTCTGCATTTTTTACTGTTTTTTTTTTATGGTTTCAGTGTAACTCTTAATGCTTACTATCTCTTCATTTAAGTTCACACTGAGATCACCCATTTTTCCCTAAGGTTCTTGAGCACCCTTATAACCATTGTGGGCTGCTCCCCACCCTTGATGTAGCCTCACCACCCACACCTTCTTGTCTGGTTCCTGGACAAAAGTTTCCCTGGGAGATGGCTCAAAAAATTCCAGATCTGCTTCACACTGTGGTGCCCTTATGCCACTGAAGTCAATAGGTGAGGATAGGGGCAATGGCTATGTGATCCAGGTCAGGGAGACCAGTCTTTTTATCAAATGTACACAGTTTAGTCACTGTTTGAATCTCTGAAAAAAGCCTCCCCATGAAAAGAGGGCCCCAAACTCATTGCTGAGTGCAACTAGCAGACCACTCCACAGGATGCAATTATGGCAGAGTGGCCTCACCAGTAGTCAAAGACTAGGTAATGAACTCCACAGGCAGGTGTTGTAATGATAGGATTGTTCATCCCTTGGAAGGTTGTATCTTGGTCTCCCAGGCAGACTGAATCTCCACTATTTTTACCACGAAATCTGATACAGGCTCCTCTTCTCATTTTTGTTGCTCTTGGTTTGGGATACTTGTGTGGAGTTGAAGCCCCATGTTCCTGGGGGACGCTGGTTTTGCAGCCATGATATCCCTCTAGCTTCTCAGCCTCTACTGCCACACTTGTATGCATGGGCTAGCCCTTTCAGTATTTCTGCTCTTCTTCCAAGTCTCTGTGTGACTTCTTTTCAAAATCCTTGGTTATAGCATTTCAGTTCAACTAGTCTTCAGTTGGGTATACAGGTTGTTTGCTGTATATTTTAGCTGTAAATCCAGTTTTTGTCTTGGACCATGTGAATGTAACTTCCAACTACTCTGCAGCCATCTTGGAATACCTTCAGCCATTATTTATTCATATAAGTTTTCTGTGTTTTTATCTCTCTGTTCTCCTTATGGGATCTCTATTACATGCATATTAATATGATTCATGTTGTGGCATAAGTCCTGTAAATTATTTTTTTAACTTTTTCACTCTTTTTCGGCTGTTGTGATTTGTTTGAGTTCCACAGTCTTAGAGTTTACTTATTCTTTCTTCTGTTTCATCTAGTCTGCTGTTAAACACTTATAGTATACTTTTCAGTCTAGTTATTGTATTCTTCTTTTAATCCTCATTTGAGGACATGTTCACTGATATTTAGAGAGAGAGAAATGGAGGGAGAAAGAAAGAGAGAAAGATGAGAGAAACATAAATCAGTTGCAACCTGACCAGTAATCAAACCCACAACCTGAGTATGTGTGCTGATCAGGAATTGAACTTATGACATTTCAATGTATGGACTGATGCTCCAATCAAGTGAGCCATACTGGCTAAGGCTTAATTATTCTATTTTTCACCTCTATATCTTATATTTGGTACTTTCATATATATATATATATATATATATATATATATATATATATATATATATATTTTTTTTTTTTTTTTTAATTCTCACTGTGATTATCCATTTTTGTCCCAAGTTTGGTCAGCCTTTTTATGAGGACTACTTTGAACTCTTTACCAGTTAAATGACCTATATCTGTTTCATTAAGTTTTTTTTCTTTCTTAGCTTTTGTCTTTTACTTTTGTTTGGAACATATTTTTTATTTCTTTATTTGACTCTTTTGTTGATTTCTATATATTAGATGAAATAGATACCTCTCCCAGTTTTGAAGAAGTGGATTTATGTAGGAGCTAAACCATATCTTTTTATCTAGCCCTAGCTCTTGGTTGTCTCTCAAACATTTGTGATTATCTAAGCAACCTAATATGTTTTTAATAGCTGCCAGTAGTTGACAGTGTACCAAGACCTATCAATGTCCCAAAGAGATATATCTCAGTCAGCACTTAGATTCATACTAATTGAATGCCAAACTCTCTGGATTGCAGCTTTTAAAGTATGCAAATATATACAATTCTGTGGGACTACAAGCTTATGCTCTGCCTGCCACCAGAACCAGATGACGTGGAGGTATCCTCAAGAGACAGCTGCCAAAACAGGAGCTGCAGATATGTATATACGCTCTTTTTGAAAATACCAATAAGCTGTAGAGAAGCAGAGGGATAATTCAAACATGGTTTCCAGAAGGCTATGTTATTTGAAAGCACATTTGTGAGCCTCTGAAAATGTGCCAAACCAGAAGCTGCCCCTTAGCGCAAAGCTCCAGGACAAACAAGTAGGCCTCTTTTCACAGAAAGACTGAGGCTGTGTTTCAGTATGCTATCTGTGCAGTGCCAATAATTGCCTCTCTAGTTATTTTTACAAGGAACCCAGGAACCATAGCTTCATTGGCCTCCAGAGCCATGTGAATAAGGAACATCTCTTGGGTAACAGCTGCAAAAATCAAGGCGCCAGACATAAAAAGCAGATCCATGTAAAAGCTTCCATATGGTAGATACTGGCTCTCTGTGGCATAGCAAAACGATAGTGCATAAATAATTCCCACCAATGGTTTTCCCCAGGGAGTATTCCAGCAGGCTCTTACTCCTCCAGCTGACACTTTCAGATTAGGAAATTAATTTATTTCACATAAAATCTGGGATATTTTCAAATGGCTGCTTCTGTGATGGTAAAGTTAGTAATCACAGGAACCATTTAAGAGACACTTGTTAGTTTGCTACAGTTTTTTGGGTCTTATGAGCATGAGCCCTGTTTGTTTTCAAAGCCAGAGTTTTTGGTGGTTTGTCTCTCTGGTGTTTAACAATATATAAATTTATAAAAAGCTATTGAATAGCGCTATTACATTGGTGAATTATATGATGTGGAATTTACAGCTCAATGGTCTGTTTAAAGTAAAAAATATATATATACTTGTCTTCAGGAAATTAAAATCTGAGAGGCGAGAGACGAAGAGGTGAAGGATAATACACAAAATAAATTACAATAGACCCTTAAACAACATGTGTTTGAACTGTGTGAGTCAAACATGGATTTTATCCAATAAATACTGTAAATATATTTCTCCTTATGAAATTATTTTCCTAATAACATTTTCTTTTCTCTAAGTTACTTTACTGTAAGAATACAGTATGTAATATAAATAAATCATACAAAATATGTGTTAAGTCAACTATTATACTATCAATTAGTATTATGGTCAACACTAGGGTATTAAGTAATTAAGTTTTAGTAGAATCAAAAGTTATATGTGGATTTTTGACTGTGTGGGAAATGTTTACTCTAAGCATTGTTCAAAGGTCAACCATAGTATGATGTTGTTTTCAGATATTAATAAATGTCATGTTTGTCATTACTCTAATCACTAAATGGTGTGTGCCATAAGTCTTCAGTAGCTCAAAGAGGTTATGTATGCATCTAAAATCCATGCCATTGCTCTTAGACAACCTTAAAAGAACCAGATATTTTTATATATAGATAGATGATAGATAGATATAGATATAGATGTAGATATAGATATAGATATAGATGATATAGATATAGCTAAAGATAGATAGATAGATAGATAGATAGATAGATAGATATAGATATAGATATATACTATGTCAGCAATAAAGAAACTTACCTGAGAAATTTTTTTAAAAAGTGAATAATCACAACTCCCATGACTATATATCATGCCCATAAACCTCACTTATTTTCTCCTCTTTCATCTCCAATGGGCTGGCTTATTGTCCTAAGATACTGGCCTTCTCAGTCATATCTTCCATTTAAGGACACCAGATGTATGCAAGGCAAACACAAGTCATAGATGGAGTACTTGGGTCAGGACACTAAAAGTATAGACCCAGCCTTCCCAATAAATTGCTGTGATTTTTTTACAATATAATTCCCCCAAATAACATCAGCTACTTCTAAAAATTTACAAGTTAACCAGGAGTCAGAAGGACCCTTTCACATCTGACATTCTCATGTTTCAAGTAGCTGGTCTACCAAAAATAGTGAATTGTAGGATTTTCCAGGTGGGTAGAATTACTTCATTTGAATTCCTGGCCATGGAGTACCAACCAGACACTGGTTCTCTTTGTAAAAGGAAGAGATGTAAACCTCTCTGCCTCTGGCAGATATTAGCTTTAGCTACAAGGTCCATTGACCCTAGAGTTTTGTATTTGATTATGTGTGCCTGCTATCCCTATAGTCCCAATTCCTGTGTATCCTCAACTTTTGACTATTTACTGTAAAGTGGATTGCTTATGGACTGTACCTTGCTTTGAAACTTAGTTCCTCTTTGCCTCACTGGCCCCTGGCTGATTATGTTGGCTCTGCTGATCTTGGCTTATGGCCCTGCTTTACTTGACTCAGTGATTTCTATATCTAAGCCTGAGAAATGGATTTTTCAAAGCTCCCTATGGTAAAAAGAAGGACCTTGGGTATTTACTTATTGTACTAGTAAATCCAATTTATATTGAGCAAATTGAGATATCAGGAGAGTTAAAGAAACTCTCCTGATATCTCAATTTGTGTATATATACAAGCATTGATATGGTTGCAAAATAATTCATTTGGATTGAATTTAAAGTTCAAAATTAAATGTAAATCATTCTCAGTAATTTTTAAGTGAAAGTAAAAACAGGCAATTTTTTTAAATGTGTTAAAAGTAAGTGACATTCTGCCCTGGTCAGCATGGCTCTATGGTTAGAGCATTGGTGTTTGCACCAAAAGGTTGTGGGTTTGATTCTCATTCAAGGGCAAATACCTGAGTTTCAGGTTTGGTTCCAGCTGGGACACTTGCAGAAGGCAACCAATCGATGTGTCTTTCTCACATTGATTTTTTCTCCTTTTCTTCCTTTCTCTCTCCATCCCTCCCTTCCACTGTCCCTAAAAATCAATGTAAAATACATTCTCTAATGAGGAATAAAAAGTTAAATGACATTCTTAAAACAATTCCCTTATTGATCTAGAAATCTTGGTTTGTAGAGTAGCCAACGTGTGTAATGATATCAGTTGAAAATTATTTAAATCTGTATGATTTGGCTTATGGCCCTACTCTAAATCTTATTTAAAGTTATTTCATTTATTTACAAAGTTATTCACTTAGTTTCAAACACTATTTAATTAAGTGTCAAGGTGTTAAGTAAGGTCTATATATTATAGTAGCCAGGCAAGAAAGTAGTAAAATTAGAATACAGGGTAACCATTACTTTCTTTAAATGAGACCACCTTTGTCATTTGAGAACATCTAATTGGAAATAAAATTTTTTTCACTTTCTTTCTACATGATAAAAAATATTTGCAAATCCTTCACTAATAAAAATCACAACCTCTGGTACTAGGAATGACTTGCTAATTAAATCCTACTGTACCAGCCCAGAGGAGAAATACATCAATAGAACCATGGAAATTCTGTGTATCTGAAGACTGATCCAGATATTACATAGTGACAGAAGAAAATGATGGTGTGTTTTCTGAGCATAATAGTGTGATTTAAATTGTAGCTGTGGGAAACTTTAAAAATAAAAATATGTGGTGGAGGATGGAGAGTAACTGAGGAACTTATATTAATATATGCATATCTCATGGACACAGACAATAGTGTGATAAAGGCCTGAGAGGGGAGAGTGTGAAATGGAGAGGATCAATGGGGGAAAAAGGGACATCTGTAATATTTTCAATAATAAAGTTTTTTTTTTTAATGTGGTTGTGGTTTTAACATATGTGCCATTCAATTTTATAAGTCATGTTGACAGTCTGCAGGCTGTGATACCAGAAATAAAGTAAACATCAATCAAACCATCAAGCTTCAGAGGGAAGGTGGGAGAGGGTGGGGGTAAGGAGGAGAGATTAACCAAAGGACTTGTATGCATGTATATAAACCTAACCAATAGACAGACAACAGGGAGGTGAGGGCATGAGTAGAGGGTTGGGTGGGTAATGGGCGGATATGGACACATATGTTATACCTCACTCAATAAAGAAATTTTTAAAAAGTTTCAAATAATCCCATAAGGATCCTTTAATCCACCAGAAAATAGAAATATTAATGTTTAATGCCCAGTTGAGGAAATGAAATCCAAAGCCATCCACAGATTATTCATCTGTCACACTATTGATATTCTGAAGTCCCCTAAGGGTTCTTTTGGACTATTAATTTTTTTTACTACAAATTTTTTTTTACTACAAATGCCCTGAATCTTACCATTCGTTATTCTCTATTATGTTGCCTACTTGATTGGTATGTTTTTACTTTTCTCCTTTGCCTATTTAAAGTATCACCCTTCCATGTCTAGCTCAAGTGTTATCTATACCACAAAGTTATACCTGAATCCCTATGTCCAATGACTTCTCTTCTTTCTCTGGATCCTATTTGGATATGTTCATAGGGATTTTAAATTTATTTGTGCTCCATTTCATATAATTTTCAGAACAAAGTAAACTATGCCTTAATCTTCACAGAAACCTATTGCACAAAGGTATTATATTCTCACTTTACAAATGAGCAAAAAGAAGCAGAGATAATTTAAACATCCCCTTCAAAGCCACAAAATATTATAAGTAGCAGAGATCTAAAACCATCTGTTTGATTCTATAACCAAGGACCCTAATCACTCTTCCTCACTGGCTTTTCACAGATTTCTGTTTCATCTTCCCATCTAAATGTTATATATAATCTTCAACAGTGGAAGCCATTTTTTATATTTCACTTTCATTTCCTTAGAGTAGGGGTGTCAAACTCAATCAGAGAAGGGGCCAAAATCTAAAATCCAGCCTAAATCGCAGGCCGAATGGTTTACTGAACAGTCATAAACTGTCATTGTGATGGAAACGCAGCGGAGTGCAGTGATGACAGCGCTGTGCGGGCCACATTGCAAGGCCTGGCGGGATGGATTTGGCCCGCGGGCCTTGTGTTTGACACATGTGCCTTAGAGACTAATATAATGCAAGGCATACAGTTGTGCCCAACAGTACTCACTTAACTCTTAAAAGCTTAGCTCAAATTTCCAATTTTTTTCATTTTTATATTGTTTTTCTTTTTCAGCATTAAATGTATCTTTATAACACACCCCAAATCTATTTTGGAATAAAGCAGGGTAGAAATAATAATGTCCCCTGTTGAATATTTTCCTTTCCCTAACCATCTTAAAGAGAGAGGATTGAGGAAAGAAAAGGGAAGAGGAACAGAAATGTTCTGTGTTATCTTTAGAAAAGTTCCATAAAGCCAGGGACAACAGAATGAAAGGAAAGAACTTCAATGGTCATATGCTTGTGCAAATCATACAGAGGGCTGTGTTCAGGCAATACCAATTTCAGAAGGTCATTTGACCTTTTAAGTATTGGACTTTCTCTCTCATTGTTCTATGTATAGAATCTTTCTCTCCCCATGTCCATAAATACAAAAAAGGAAAGGGTGATATTTTAATGCATTCAGAAAAGGAGAGTGGAACACTCACATTCCATTCATTTAATAAGTTCAAATAAATATTATATTATTTAAGACAGAACACATGAATACCAAATATAAATAAATTTGAAGCTAAATATTACAGTTAGAAATATCATGATACACAATAAGTCACTTCTTCTTCATGCTTTTGCTCAAAGGCATGATGATTAAAAGAAACAGATCTATAGTTGCCTACAGAGAAAGTCAGAAGCAAAGTGCCGAGTCTTATGCCAAGAACAGCCTGATATCAAATTCTGAAAGTCAGTGAAGTGTTCTTTGGGAATCTTGGACATCCCCCAATACTTTATCCCCATTTCATGTGATCCCAAGTTCTGTGTCCTCACTTTTCTTCTCTTGCAACATTAGCCACCCACTCTTCTGGATTTAGATTTCCCACTTCATCATTCCTCTCCTTTTCCCTATTCTGCCCTCTCCTAGCCACTTGGGCTTGCTAGCTTAAATACCTCCTCCCCACTGTAACTTTATACTACTAACTTTTTACACCTTCCATGTTGAAACAATTTATTAATTTTATAAAATAATCTCTGATCACCTAATATGGGATAAGGCTAAAGAAGGATATTCCCTATACTCTTCCATGTAATGTATATTTTTGTTTGACAATTAATTCACATCTTTAGCAAAGTTTCTCACAGTGCAGGACAGTATAATAATTATGTAATATAACAGAGCTTTTTAAAATTTCTCTCTACTCTTCTATTGACTCAAAGTCCTAAAAGCTGCTGCTCAATAACCTTTTCTCTCTCTTTTCTAAACTCTCTCCTAAATCCATAGGGAACTCTCTTGTGTCCTTAACCATCACCACTCTTTCTGTCCCCTGGATCTAGTCCTATAATCTTTCATGTATTTTCCCTTCTATTTTCTTTATAAAAGCTCTATAAAGCTGTGATTTTTTTGTATAAAAATAAAGAAAGCTTGTAAAATTTAATAGTGCATAGTGCACAAAATGAAAAAGTCAAAATCTATTCACCCAATACTGTCAGCCACTGCAATATCCCAATTACACTGTTAATTGTTTTTTAAGTATCTTATAATTAGAATTCTGTAAAGTGTTTTCCCTATATTTTGAACTTCCATAGTCTTTATTGTCTCTTCTACTAGTATGAAACTTCATTCAACAAATATAGAACATATATCTACAATGAGCAAATTGTTTTTCTATGTACTGAGGGGCTATAAGTCCAAATAATATGCAGTTAGTCTGTCTTCAAACATTTCATAGTATTACTAAGAACTCTTTATCAAAGATCATTTTCACAAGTTTCCTCGGCCAGAATGATGCCTTATGTTGTTTCATATTTTCCACAGTGTGAATGTGGAAAGCTATAGGCCAGTAGTGATTTAGTTGGAAAAAAATTCTCAAAGACAATTGTTTCTGTCACACCCTCTGCTCTGTTTTACTAGAACCATACAATTTATGCCTTCTGTCATCTCCTTTCCTTTTACTTTGGCCCATATCCTACACCCTCTTTTACTTACTCTCTGTAGCCAAGTCCTGATTGAAAACACCCTCTTTACCATGAAATTCTCAAGTTCAGTGGATTCTCATAGTTGGTTTTCCTTAACTATCTAACTTAGAAATTAAAGAAAATCATATTTTCCCCCCAATGCATTTGGTTAAGAAACTGGACAAGGTGAATTATACTTTATGCACATGAGCTGGCCCTCTGCCATAACAATACTTTGCCACACATATTCTCATGGAAAAGGCAGTCTATCTTATCTGCAAGGAAGTATGTCAGTTCTGACTAAGGAAACATGTCCAATTTTCTAGCTAGAAGTGGGATCAGAAGACATCTTGTAAACAGAGGAAACATAAATACATCTTTTGGAGGAAATATACTCAACCTGGTAATGTCAAGTAGCCTCTGAAACTGGGTGTACAGGTGGTAAAGTAAAAGATCCAATGCTTTTGTTATCTCTATATCTTGTTTTTATCATCAAACAACCGAAGGACTTGTATACATGCATATAAGTACAACCAATGGACACAAAACTCTGGGGAGGGAGGGTATGTTTGGAAGGGGGGGACAATGTTAAAATATGTACCCAGATAATAATTTAATTTTAAAAAATCACACAACAAAGACCTTGGTTGTATGCACATGATTTTTCAAAAGAATTAGACATTGAGTTACCTGAGGGTAAATATCTGGAGTTACTTCCCCCAATCTTCTGTAGAAGTTAGCACAGTGTTATGCAAATAAACGGTTTGCATTGATTTTATGACAATACACTCAGTTGGATGGATGTGGTTTCATACTGGAAAGGAAGGTATGCTTTTTTAAATTAAATTCCCTGTTTCATTTATGTCTTTTCTGTTCAAAGATATTCTACTCTGGAACATAGCTACATTTTCACTATTACCTCCTTTTTTAGAACCTGATCCAATCACAACTTCGAGGTCTTCCTTTGGTAGTCTACTCACAATTTCACATTTATTTCCTTATTCCTAATAGGTACACCAAATCTTTCCATTCTTATCTACAAATGCCTGGGGTCAGCTCACCCAAGTTCTGTAAATAATTTTCTTCCTATGTTTACATTATTAAATTGAATGTATTTATAGACAGGAGTTCAGAGCTATGTCTAACTAGGATGTCCTCTTATATTTAGCTTCTTTCTCTTCATGAGTCTTCATTAAAACATTCTTATTTTCTCTTTTTCTACTTTATATTTCAGATTTTCTTATTTTTATTCCCATTCTTCCTATATATTTTACAAGGTATACATCATTTCGGATGTTTTCTTTTCAAGATTAAAATTACTTGAACATAATCACCCATGGTTATTCATAAAGATGGGACAGGGAAAACAGAGTTTATTGAAATCTATAAATAGTAGGACCATAATGTGTGTATTAGTTTGAAGTTCTTTTCATTGGCCCTGTTACCAAAGACAGCTAAAGGAGTCAAACTGATTTGATTGTTAATTCCATTCTTTTCCTGCCTACTAAATAAGGAAACAAAAGCAGTGCAGTAACTTGACAGGTAAAGTGAAGGAATATAAGACATTCAAACGGCATAACTAATTTCTAAATAGTTGTCAGTTGTCTGTATTTTTTCTCTTTGGCCTATACATACACATACATACAAATACAGGGTGTCTCAAAAATGTATACACACTTTAACAGCTGATATCTAAATTTTAAAAATGAAATTTATTTTAATAAACACTGCCCTTATAATTATTTAAAGTGTGTGTATACATTTTTGGGACACCCTATATACACCCACACACACACACATTCACTGTAGATATTATATTTGACTCTGATCTATGTATTTTTATATGTTTATTTATGATATGGAGTTTTCTCCCTAAATGATGGCCATCGGTCTCTGCTACGGTCTCCTTATGGTGTACATGTGTGCACATGAGTGTGTATGTACCTTAAAAATTATCTCAAGTAGGAACTATTTACCAAAAATAATGTATCTACCACGTACATAGTTCAGTTGATACTTTGAAGAGAGGATAAAAATGAAAATAACAGAAAAAAACTCAACAGGAAAAGTGTTCTTATACAATAAAAGTTACACATAGTAATATGATATATATTAAAACTTTAACATTAGAAACAGTGATAATTTGCTAATTTTTCATTTTTTAATTGAACTTATTGGGGCGATATTGGTTCATAAAACTATACAGGTTTCAAGAGCACAATTCAAGACCTAGCTGGTTTGACTCAGTGGATAGAGCATCACCCTGTCAACTGAAGGGTCCTGGGTTTAATTCTGGTCAAGGGCACATGATCGGGTTGCAGGTTGATCCCCAGTAAGAGGTGTGTAGGAGGCAGCTAGCTGATCAATGATTCTCATCATTGATGTTTCCATTTCTCTCTCCCTCTCCCTTACTCTCTGAAATAAATAAAAATATATTTTTTTAAAAAAGAGTACAATTAAATAAAACATCATCTGCACACTGCATCATAGGCCCATTGCCTGAAGCAAAGTATCTTTTCATCTCCATTCCCCTCCCCTTGCCTATTTCCATCTACTACCACTCCCCTTTCCCTCTATCATCACACTGTTGTCTGTGTCTATGTGATATATGTAGACACTACTAATTTTGAGCAAAGATTGCTAAATCAGGAAACAAAATAGCATAGATAAAATTTTTAAAGTAACGTATCAAAAACTTTAAAAAATGATTTCAAGTTTTTAAAACATTTACATATAAGCAATTTACTATTTGCTAATGACACTTATCTATTGTTAAGGCACCACTGGCAAATGAGGTAAGTTTATGTGTGAAACTATGGCAATTAAGTTATATATTACTCAGGCATCTTAATTGAATTGGTGAATAATTGTTTGCCATGTATTTTTTATTACTCAGATATTTTTATCAACTGAAACAAAGTTGTGTTGAATTTTAAAGTTTAACCGATTATTTTAAACCTGGAATTAAACTGTGTTCTACAATATTAAGCAATTTGAACATCAGCTTATTGATGTTTATGAGACTTTCACATAGCTTGTCTGGAATGTATTACATTCTACTCTGTATTAGAGTTGTGAATATCATTGACATCGATAAGCTTCTTAGCAGGCCCCATACATAATCCATTTTTTGTGTAACCCCTGTGAAGCCTATTGCAGTGTCTTACACTTAGTATACTTTCCGTTAAATGCTAAAATAATTAATTAAACTAGATTCCAAAATACCTCTCCCAGGCAATACTTCAACATCTATGTTCTAAGTACTTCATGTAATTGAAATTAATACATCTACATGTCTTTCTTTAAAATGCATTTCATAATTCAGATACTTTGCTACTTTTGACTTGCCTTATCACCCAATTTAATCTGAGAAATGAGGTCATGCTGTTTATGTTTATAAAGTGAAGTCAGATGTATATTTGATACCTTACCAAGATTCTTTTGAAAGATATATGGAGAAGAGTTGATGCAATTAAAGTTAATGACACATTCAAATATCCTATATAATAAAAGGTTAATATGCAAATAGACCAAACGGTGGAATGACCAGTTGCCATGATGTACACTGACCACCAGAGGGTAGATGCTCAACGCAGGAGCTGCCCTCTGGTGCTCATTGAAGAGAGGATAAAAATGTCATGGCACCTGGCTCACAGCTGGTGAGCACAGCAGTGGTGGCAAGTACCTCTCCAGCCTCCATGACAGCACTAAGGATATTTGACGGACAGTTTAGGCCCACTCCACAGGGAGCAGGCCTAAGCCATCAGTGTGGCATTCCTCGAGGACTCCCACACTGTGAGAGGGTGCAGACTGGGCTGAAGGATCCTCTGAGTGCACGATTTTTGTGCACTGGGCCTCTAGTTTGTTTATAATAGATTGGAATATATGAAGCTCAGAAGGGAACTTTGAGTTCATCATGTCTCTGAAGATGAGAAACAGAGGGCACAACATTTTAAATGACTTGTCCAGAATACATATTGTTGGCAGATATTGCAATATAACCCATGTGCCCTGTCTCTAAGTTTAATGCTCTTTTCAATATAGCAGCTACTTCTGGAACTTATACTGAGACCATTGCCATATCCTCTGGTTAGGCTGCTTTGTCTTCAATTCTTTCCCCCTTCCATTTTGTTCTCTAGATGTTTGCCATGATTGTTTTCCCTAAGCATATATTAATTTGTGATATTTCCTGTTGCAGAAACTGAAATGCTCTCCTAATCTACCAATTTAAGTGGTTCTCAATGAGGGGATATGAGTTTATCCTAGAAGGTGGCATTTAGCAATATCTGAGACAATTCTGGTTATCATAGCTGGGGGAAGGAATATTATTGGCATCTAGTGGGTATAGGCAAGGGTTCTACTACTAGAAAACATCCTTCATGGAACCTGACAGCCACAACAAAGAATTATGTGACCCTCAAATATCAATAATACTAAGGTTGAGAAACACTTTAATAGAATTAAAAGGCTTTCATGTACTGATTTCAACTTTCCTTCCCCAATTTGTTTCCACAACCTTCTGACACTTAGAACATTTAAACTGCTTCCTGTTTCTTATACTCTCCAATTGTCTTGAGTTTACTTAACTTTGAATGATATTCCTCATCTTCTCACATACTTCTTATTTGTTAAGGATTAAAGTATATTTGACTTTCTCCATCAAAATCTTCTCTGATCCTTACAACCAAATCATCTTTTACTTTGACTCTTCTCAAGCCTCATGGAAATTTGTATGTAGGTTATTTGAATAAAAGAGACATTACTTTGTCTTATTGTTAGACTATGAAGCAGCTGTGATAAAAATTGCACTAAGTCTGTAGTCCAAAGACTTAGAATTCTACCATTAAGTGTGTGTAACCCTGAATATTTCATTTAATCTCACTGGGCTTGATATTTGTCATAACTGAAATAGGATAAATAATACCCATTTCTGAAAGATGGTGAAAGGAATAAGTAAAATTATATAAATGAAAGTTGTTGTTTGTAAGTTTTAAAGCATTGTTCCAATGTGAGGGATTGCCATTTTTATTGCAAGGGGAATTAGTACTTGAAAGGCACGTAAAGCTTCTATTTAACCTTTATAGGGAATAAGAAATGCCATTGACTATGCTGCAAATGTTCTGTCTGACCTTGTGTGAGGATAGGGCATATGTTTCAGTTTACTTTAATTTTGCACCTGAAGAATACAGTGTGTTTTTATGCGTTGTGTCTACCCTGTGTGGTGGTAAAAAAAAAATAAAACACTTCCTTTCTCTGGAATAGAAAGAGAACAGATGAGTGCACCAGCCAATTATTTACAACAAGATTTTCAGGGGCAACAAAGTCCTGAGAAACATTATGTCTGCAGTCAAATTCATCCAGGTCATAAAGAATGTCATAATTTACTTCTAGTTCTTTACAAGGGCATTTTTGGAAGTGTTGTCCTTGTCATAACATAATCCCCAGAATGCAAGTGTCCTTTGGTAGCCAAAGTTTGAGAATAAAATATGTAATAACTAATAACAGGAAATTTGGCTTAGGGTTTTTATTCTCGGATAATGATTTTTGTGGAGGTCTGGATACTGGTATTTTTCATAACACCAAGTCTTATGGAAATTAGAGTTGGATAAGAGATTCTGAAGATTGAGATTATAACTATACTGATGTTTCTCACTAGAGGTCACTCCTGTAATCTAAGAACAAAATTTCACAAATAAGAAAACACAGCAAAACAACAAAAAGCAACTACCCATCAACAACACCACCAATACACAGATACAGCATTAATTCAGAAATTAAGGATATAATTTTTCATTTAGAATCTATGGGGAGTTCTTAAAATGATCAAATGTTTTGGTATTAGGATGAGCAGTCACTGCTGAGTGCAGGAGATGTTAAAAACAGTTGTTCCACCTAACAAGTAGGCAGATATACAGCCTCTTCTTCCCTGACTTGGGGGATCAAACCACAGATGAACTGAAATGATCAGCTTGACACAGATCTTACTAGACTGAAATGACATGTACCTTTTTAACTAACTGAGTTTTGGTAAGTGGAATTGCAAGAATCCAATGCAGCAATATAGTGAAGAATAAATACTCTCTGGGCCCAGCTAACGAATAGTTGTTTTATAATAAAAATTGATTTCTTAAACAGATGGCAAATGTCTAAATAAATGGATAAGAGCAATGCTATGAATTGTTTCAAGGATTAGGCATATGTCTCTATATAAAAAATCTTAAGCAACCAGCCAATGGGCCGACTGGTAGCTATGACATGCACTGACCACTAGGAGACATATGATCAATCCAGGAGCTTCTGAGATGCAGTGACTTGGCAGCTGAGGTTCTTGAGTGATGCAGCAGGAACCAGCCCAATTCTAGGATACTTCACAATCTGGGACTCCTATGAGGATGTCCAAGAGCCAGTTTCAGTCTGATCCCTGCAGACTAGGCTAAGGGACCCCACCGGTGCATGAATCTATGCACTGGGACTCTAGTTTGTACATCAGAGACCATTATGTGTTTTATGGTGTAAAAGTTCAAACATTTCTCTTGCTTCTCCAAATCCTTTATTTCGCTTAAAAACTTAATTGGTTTGCATAGCTCTTAAAATTCCATCTATCATTTCTACCTCAGGTCAATGCATTTTTTCTTTATGTTGTCCTTTGAAAAAACCCAACAACTCTTGGGAGAAGAAGAGGGATGATAAGTAAAATTATTATCATCATCCTAACCTCAGTTCATTTTTAAATTCAATACTCATAAAATATACAAACATATTCTTTACCAAAATTTAATACAGGAATTTTTTCTATAAATTTGACTTGGGATTTTTTTCATTTTTTGCCCTAATGATTTTCCTTTGGCTTGTTTTGACACTATGTGTGCTTTTCATGGGTGTCTTGCTTTTAGCATTACAAATGAAAGTTAATTTTCAAAAGTAAGAATTTTCTAGATGTAATTTACCTCCAGGATATTTTTCTTTACATGATATTCTTCTACTACCCCCCCCCTTTTTTTTATTTAAACATTAGGAGAATTTTGGAAATTTTATAATATAGGCTTGATAGCTTTTAACTCCAAGACCATGTGGATTCCTGCAACAGAGAGGAATTGAAAGGACTGCTCCAACCATGAAGACAGAAGAGTAACAGTTCAGAGATGGAAGATGCTTAGGACACTTTGGCATACTAGCAGTCAGCAACTGTGTGTTGCTGCAGGTTGTCCAGGACCAAACCAGAGAGGGTTGGATCTGCATTACCATCATTTGTCCACCATCCAGAACTGAAATATCATTGCTGACATATACACATAAGGAACTGTTTGACATTGAAATTGGTACTCAGAACAACTGTTGGCCCAGAAAGAAACTCACTACAGACTGATTCATTTGCCTCTCAGCATAACCATTATTGCTTGTCTCATTTTTGGTTCTTGTAAGTGTATTTCTAGCATCCCATGATCTCACTCATCTAGGGGAAATAATGAAAAACAAACTGATGAACAAAAGAGAGAGGGAAGCATCGATCAGACTGTCAAACCTCAAGAGAAGGTAGGGGAAGGTGGGAGTAAGGGGGAGAGGTCAACCAAAGGACTTGTATGCATGCATACAAGCCTAACCAGTGGTCATGGACAACAGGGGGGTGGGGATATGTGTGGGAATGGGTTTGAGATGGGAATGGGGGGGGGTGAGGACAAATATGTGATACCTTAATCAATAAAGAATTTTTTAAAAAGAAAGAAAAAATAGATAAAAGAGTGGATTGTATAGTACGTGCATCGTATTTCAATAAAGCTGTTTGAATAAATACAAAAAAAAAATTCAATACTCATTGGGGAACTAGACAGTAAAGCCCAAAGGAAGGCAGTACATGTGGCCCAGGAGGAAATATTGATGTGATTTAGAGGTAGGGGAAGACCGATAAAGGTGGTAATCATGGTGGACCACAGAGGAGCACATGAGAGGAAAGAGGAACATTAATAAAGATAATAGGATAATAAAGATCTCAAATTTTTATCAAGTTAGTAATATGAAATTTTAAAAACTTGGTCTTCATCTGAAAATTCAATCAATATCATTAAGATATTTTTATTCTTTCTCTAAGAAAGATAAAATAATGAATACTATAATTAAATACACCTTAATAAATAAGTCCAGCACTAGTAATAAATCAAGGGAATACTGAAACAGTAAGTCTGATCTTTCTGACATGTACTGTTTCTTAATGGCATATTTAAAATAAAAACTATATAAATGGGCTTTGGTTTTAAAACCTAGAAAATTTTGTTACCAAAGCACTTTAGCACAATATAACCATAAATCCCACCTAAGATTTAAGTACTTTTCAAAAACTTCAAACCTGAGTGCCTGGGAGAATGATAAGCAGATATGCTGGAATGAAGGAAATCAAGTTATAAGATTTGAGTCTGGAAGCGTAGGTGAGTCATTTAAAGAAATTCTTTTTATAATGTATACCTTTGGTGAAAACAAGATGGTTTATAATGTATATAAACATGGAAAATAACGTGGTACATGACTCAATAATCTCAATAATTCAAGCCCAAATAGTTGAGTCCTGCCTTAGTATCAGATTTATTTTTTTAATATATTTTATTGATTTTTTAGCCCCCCTCCCTCCCTCCCATACATACCCTTCCTCCCCAGAGTTTATGTCCATTGGTTGTACTTATATGCATGTATACAAGTCCTTCGATTGATCTATTATCTCCCCCAGATCTCCCTCCCCTCCCCACTGTAATTTGACAGTCTGCTTGTTGCTTTACTGTCTCTATATCTATCTTTTGGTTCATCAGTTTATAATGTTCTTTGTTATAAACTGATGAACCAAAAGATAGATATAGAGACAGTAAATGAGTGAGGTCATGTGGTGTTTCTCTTTCATTGACTGGCTTATTTCACTCAGCATGATGTTCTCCAATTCCATCCAGGTTGCTGCAAATGATGAGAATTCCTTCTTTTTTATGGCAGCATAGTATTCCATTGTGTAGATGTACCATAGTTTTTTGATCCAATCATCTGCTGACAGGCACCTAGGCTGTTTCCAAATATTAGCTATTATAAATTGTGCTGCTATGAACATAGGGGTGCATATATCCTTTCTGATTGGTGTTTCTAGTTTCTTGGGATATATTCCTAGGAGTGGGATTATTTAGCTCCCTGCCAAATTTGTCCAGAAAATTGACTTCAGAGCTCACTTTTCTCTGAAAGCATTGATAAAATCAAAGGTAATGCAGAAAAAGTGACTCTTACTGAACAATTTAGCCATGCCAAATTATGTTGCTGCTTTTACTATACTCCATAACCTTGGGATAATTTGCCTTTTCCTATTAATACCAATCACTTCCACAATGAATGAAAAGTAGGAGAAATTGCCAAAGAGAAAAAATCCAGGTAAACAAAATAATAATAATAATAATTTTAAAAAAACCCAGAATATTCTGTTCTCTGCAATATGAGACTCCTGCAACTTGGAAACTAAAAAACCTAAGCAGTGATCTAGAAAAAGGGACAAACTGTCCCAAAATGCTTATATTTGAGAGTGTTTCATCCAAAAGAGATGAAATACAGCCATCTATCTATAATAATAAAAGCATATTATGCTAATTAGACAAGAAAAAATGAACAACCTTCCGTATGTCATTCTAGAAGTTTTTCTGGATGAAGCTGCCATGGTGGAGTCCAAGGCAGAGGTCATTAGGGGTGATTAGGCAGGCAGGTGAGTGGTTAGGGGTGATCAGGCAGGCAGCCAAGCAGTTTGGAGCAGTCAGGCAGGCAGGCAGAGGGGTTATGGGTGATCAGGAAGGCAGGCAGGTGAGTGGTTAGGAGCCAGTGGCCCCAGATTGTGAGAGGGATGTCCAATGGCCGGTTTAGGCCTGATCCTACAGGGATCAGGATCAGGCCTATACTGGCCATCAGACATCCCCCAAGGGGTCATGAATTGCAAGAGGGTTGAAGCAGGGTCAGGGTCCCTGCTCCTCATTCATGGATTTCTTGCACAGGGCCTCTAGTATATATATAAGCCTAACATGCAAATTGTCCCCTCGGGAGTTTGACTGGGAAAACTGAGTTCTATTGCTCCCTATGATGTATGCTGACCAACAGGGGGCAGTGCAGAATGAAGGAAGGCTTGGTCCACAGCTGGCAGCTGGGGAAGGGAGGCCCTGGCCAGCACCTGGAAGATCCGATTGTCCCAATGGATAGCCAGTCCTAGGGATGCTACCCATGCAAGAATTTCAGGCACTGGGCCTCTAGTGTTAACAAGTAAGCCTTTCTAAGAAATGCTCCTCACTTCCTACTAGGTCCCTTGTGAAGGTCACAGTGAAAGCAGAGATTTGTTCAAGACTAGAAGGATATCAATTCCAAACCTTATTCCACAGAAAAATGTGCAAGATGAAACAAGGGCCTTGGTAGGTTACACCAATCAATGAAAGGTAAATAAACTGGAAGAAGAAAATATAGGTTTATGGCCAAAATTATTTAACTCTTCAAATATATGACATGACACAGGGTAAATAACAATTTATCTCAAAAACTTGTCTTTACTAGAATGCATAATCTATGACAGCAGGGGTGTGGTTTTTTTTGTTTGTTTTTGTTTTGTTTTGTTTTGTTTTTTGATTTTGTCTGTGATGGTCAGTGTTGTATTTCCACTGCCTAGAGGAATAATTGACACAAAGTCCTCAGTAAATATTTGCTAAAAGACTAAGTGAATGAAGCTTATCTCTCTAATCTGTAAAATGTATATATCCTGCTGAAAACTGTTTGGCTCAGTAGATAGAGTGTTGGTCTGCAGACTGAAAGGTCCCAGGTTTGATTCTGGTCAAGGACATGTACATGGGTTGCGGGCACATCCCCAGTAGGGGGTGTACAGGAGGCAGCTGTTTGATGTTTCTCTCTCATCTATGTTTCTAGTTTTCTATCTTTCTCCTTTCTTCTCTGTAAAAAATCAATAAAATATATTTTAAAAAATTAAAAAATAAAATGTATATATCAGTGTGATATTTATCTTTCTCTGACTGACTTTTTTCACTTAGCATAATGCTGTCCAGTTCCATTCATGCTATTGCAAATGGTAAGAATGCCTTATTTTTTACCACAGTGTATTCAATTGTGTAGATGTACCACAGTTTTTAATCCACTCATCTGCTGATGGGTACCTAGGCTTTTTCTAACTCTTAGCTATTGTAAATTGTGTATCTTTTGAACTACTTTCTTCCTTTCCATTTCTCCTATAGCAACTTATATTTCTTTTCACTTCTTACCTCAATTACTATTTCTAACTACTTTCAGTGGATTAAAAAAGACAACAAATTATTTAAAGTTCTTCCCATCAAAAGATGAATTATATTTCCTTATTCTTGCATCTGGGCTGGATTTGTCACTTTCTTTGACCAACAAAATGGAGCAAAAGTGACATTGTAAAACTTTCTGAGCAAGGTTTCTGGAGGCCTTGTTGCTTCTGCTTATATTTATTCTCTTGCTACTCAGAGATTGTTATATATATATATATATATATATATATATATATATATATATATATATATGTATTCTATTGCTGCTGTAATAATAAATTACCACAAACTTCGTGGATTAATATAATACAAATGTATAATATAGTTCTGAAGGTCAGAAGTGCAAAATCAGTCTCACTGACTTAGGGGGATAGTCTGTTTTCTTATGTTTTCAAGTTTCTATAAACTACATGCATTCCTTGGCTCATGGTCCCTTTCTTCAACTTCAAAGGTAGTAGTGCAACATCTTCAAATTTATCTCCAACTCTCTCACCTCTGCTTCTGTAATTACATCCATTTTACTGACAGATCCTCTTGCCTCCTTCTTCCATGTTTCCCCAAAAATAAGACAGTGTCTTATATTAATTTTTGCTCCCAAAGATATGCTAGATCTTATTTTCAGGGGATGTCTTATTTTTCCATGAAGAAGAATAATGTACACATTTATTGTTAAATGAAAATAAAGGAAATTTATTACCTGTATGTGGTACGGTAGTACGATAGTTGTCAACACAAACCAGACAAACTGTGAATCCTACAGTATCAAGAATTTACTCATTTATTCAGTGACAATCATGTCATCATCTTCTGGAACATCATCATAACAATCCAATTCCTGAATTTCCTGGTGAATTTCTTGTGACTCCATTTCTTTCAGAATCAGTGGACCAAATCTCTCATGTTTAGCCTAGGGGGGGCCTTATTTTCGAGGGGATGCCTTCTATTTCACTCAGAAGGAAACCTGTAAGTAGGTCTTATTTTCAGAGGATGTCTTATTTTGGGGGAAACATGGTAAAAGCCCTTGTGATTAGATTGGGACCACCTGGGCAATCCAGGATAATCTACTCATTACAAGATCCTTAATTCAATCATATCTGCAAGGTCTGTTTTGACAATTAAGGTAATAAAAATACAGGTTCTGCGGATAAGATCAGGCACATTTGGGGGCATTATTCTTCCTATCATACCATGTAAAGAAATTTTATCCTCAAAGATAAAAAGTCACAAGCATAGTGAGGCCCCAAAAACAGCTAGTACAAATCATTAGGTGTCTGGAGGAGGACCTAGGAAAAATCTGCAGAAGAACAGCCCAGTTGAGCACAGGCCAAATTGCTAATGCACAGAATCCTGAGCAAATAAACAGTCCACTAAATTTTGAGGGTTATACCCCTGCCCCTCACCAGACAACTGATGCATCCATCAGTCTGGATCCAGATTTACTGGCTTTTCAATACCTTTTCCATAAAGTCAGTTATTTCTCATGGTACTCAAGGCCCAACCCAATCTCACCCATGACCATTTATTCCATCTTTTCTAATTCGATTTCATTCATTATTTGAAATATGAGTTATTGCATCAGAGAACTGCTATTTCCTGCTACTGCATATTGCTTTCTAATCGTTTGAGTCCATGTCTGTCTTCCTGCCAACACCATGGATATTGTATATTTCACTTGTATATTTTAGGGAAGGACAATGTTTTCCTCAACCCTCGTAGGGTCCCTAACTGGGCTTGAAAATACACTGACAAAGACAGATTAAGAAGAGAAAAAAAATACCAATTTAATATAATTTTTATGTGACATGGGAGACATCATAAGAAAACTAAGACCCAAAGAAATGGCTAGACCTGTGTATTTTTTATGATAGGTTTGATGAAGAGTGGGCAGTCATGTAGAAATATGGTAGACTAAGGTGTACGAGGTAAATGTAATAAACTGGGAGAAACCTATCAAGGCCCAGTCTGTTCAGATTTTGCTAGGTGACCCTTTGACTTTGGAGATAAGGGCACTCCTTTCCTCAAGGTATATAGTAAGGACATCTCTCACAGAAGGGTTTTATGACCTATTTCAGGGAAGAAAAGCAAGGGGTAGAGGAGGTCAAAGTTATTTTCTGGCTTCTGCCATTTTTTTCAAATTCCTTCAAGTTAAAATATTCAATATGCCAAGGTGCCATAATTTGGGTTAGCATGTCCTGAACCTCATTATATTTTTGCATCACTTAGCACAGTAACTGTGATATAATAGCACTCAATAATTTTTCAATGAACTGAAATAATGAATTATCATTGTGTTTTCAGAAATGTTTAGTTTTTAGAATTTTGCAGACTATATTAAACAACTTAATAAAATTCAAGTGAGAATCTTCAAATTAGTAGCTCACATCTCAGCGACTTACCTACTAGCACTTTCTAGTTCTGCCACCATAGACATATTATGTCAATTTTCTGGGTCTTAGTTTCTTCATCTGTAAAACGGGGATAATATTAGTATCTACTTCATTTATTTAAAGTGCTTACAAGTATGCACACATTTATGTAAGGACTAATTATTATGATGATGTTTGTGATGGTGGTGGTGATTGTTACCATCACGTTCTATGAGAGTATGTGAACTCTCATATCTGGAACAAAACCATGTTAGAATTGTAATTTGTAACATTCCCAATAAAACTAATTATAGGATGCATTAGAAACAAAAGAGTTCTCTATTATTTGTATTTGTAGAAAAAAATACTGTGTTTCAGTGAAAAATCTATGTTTCAGTAAAAAAATTGTGGCCTGTCTTCTAGCCCTATTCATTTTCTCTGAGGTATATTTTATTTTTTGTAATTTTTTTCTTCCTAGTAGAGGTTCAATTGATTTCTTTCCCTTCACCCTCATGGAAAAGCCACTCTTGTCTCCATTTGAAATTCATATAAATACTATTTTATTCAATACTAGAGGCCCAATGCATGAAATTCATGCATGGGGGTCCCTTAGCCCAGCCTACACCCTTTCCAATCCAGGACCCCTCAGGGGACATTCCTCTTGCAATCCAGAATCACTAACTGCTTAGGTGCCTGTCAGCCTGATTGCCTAACTGTTCATGTGCCTGCCAGCCTGATTGCCCCTAACAGCCTCTGACTTGGTCCCCGCCACTATGGCTTTGTCTGGAAGAAAGGCAGTATGACCGGAAGATGTCCAGTTGAGCCAGACTAATTAGCATATTACACTTTTATTAGTATAGATGGACTTGCTTTGTTATAGATATCTATCATTTAATAGGTAAATGACAACAGAGAATGAATTTTATTAGATTTTTATTGGAAATTTGATTTTATGGTTTGATCATTTGGCAATTTCTGTAAATTGAGTTGTCTAGAGATCTTGTGCTTGTCTGGTGAAAGAATTTAGTTTGTTAATATTTAATGATGGTCTATTTTGAATTGTTTGTTTCTTTCTTTGTTTGTTTATTTTATTTTTAGAGACTGGAAGGTGGAGAGAGAAAGAGTGAGAGACATCTATGTGAGAAACATTGATCAGTTGCCTCCTGCAGCACAGGTCCCAAGTGGAGATAGAACCCACAACCTGGGTATGTTCCCTGACAGGGAATTGAACCTGCCACCTTTTGGTGTATAGGATGGCGCTCCAACCAACTGAACCAAGGTGTTAGTTAAGTATTTTTATCCACAGATAGTTGAATAGTTTTTTATGTAGAACAGAGAGTTATATGCTTCTGTGTTTACTATTGATCCTTGGCTGAAATTTTAGAATTGAAGTTAGGAGTGCTGTGTGTATGTGTGATGGTGTGCTATGGACTGAATTGTATCTATCTATCTATCTATCTATCTATCTATCTATTTTATTTTTTTAATTTTTTTTACCTTCCACCATATTTTATTTTTTATTTCTTTAAGGTATTATATGTGTACATATCTTTCCATTGCCCCCTCCACTCACATACCTGCCTTCGCCCCACCCCCCAGTTTTCGTCCATTGGTTTTGCTTATATGCATGCATAAAAGTCCTTCTGTTGATTTCTTATCTCCCCCATATCTCCCTATCCTCCCTCTGTAATTTGACAGTGTGTTTGTTGCTTTACTGTCTCTGTATCTATATTTTTAAATATATATATTTTATTGATTTTCACAGAGAGGAAGAGAGAAGGATAGAAAGTTAGAAACATCAATGAGAGAGAATGATCTACCAGATGCCCCTTGCACACCTCCTACTAGGGATGTGCCCGTAACCAAGGTACATGCCCTTGACCGGAATCGAACCGGGGATCTTTCAGTCTGCAGGCCGACGCTCTATCCACTGAGTCAAACTGGTGCCAGCTCTGTATCTATCTTTTTGTTCATCAGCTTATAATGTTCTTTATTATCCATAAATGAGTGAGGTCATGTGGTGTTTTTCTTTCATTGACTGGCTTATTTCACTCAGCATGATGTTCTCCAGTTCCATCCAGGTTGCTGCAAATGATAAGAATTCCTTCTTTTTTATGGCAGCATAGTATTCCATTTGTGTAGAGGTACCATGGTTTTTTTATCCAATCATCTGCTGATGGGCATCTAGGCAGTTTCCAAATCCTAGCTATTGTAAATTGTGCTTCTATGAACATAGGGGTGCATATATCCTTTCTGATTGGTGTTTCTAGTTTCTTGGTATATATTCCTAGGAGTCGGATTACTGGATCAAATGGGAGTTCCATTTTCAGTTTTTTGAGGAAACTCCATGCTGTTCTCCACAGTGGTTGCACCAGTCTGCATTCCGACCTGCAGTGCATGAGTGTTGCTTTTTCTCCCCAACCTCACCAACACTTATTGTTTGTTGATTTGTTGATGTTGGCCATTCTGACAGGTGTGAGATGGTACCACATTGTTGTTTTGATTTGCATCTCTTGGATAATTAGTGACTTTGAGCATGTTTTCATGTGCCTCTTGGACTTCCTTCTGTCTTCTTTTGACAATATGTTATTTTGATCCATTGCCCATTTTTTAATTAGATCACTTACCTTCCTTTTATTTAGTATAAGCTGTCTGTAGATGTTGGAGATTAACCTTTATCAGTGATAACATTTGCAAATATGTTCTCCCATACAATGGGCTTTCTTGTTGTTTTGTTGATGGTTCCTTTTGCTGTAAAAAAGCTTTTTATTTTGATGTAGTCCCATTTGTTTATTTTCTCTTTAGCTTCCATTGCTCTAGGAGAAGTATCAGTGAAGCAGTTATTTTGGCATATGTCTGAGATTTTGCTGCCTGTGGATGCCTCTAGTATTTTTATGGTTTCCCGTCTTATGTTTAAGTGCTGTATCCATTTTGAGTTTATTTTTGTGTATGGCAAAAGTTGGTGATCTAGTTTCATTTTTTTGCAAGTGTCTGTTCAATTTTCCCAACACCATTTAGAGAAGAGACTGTCTTGACTCCATTGTATGTTCATACCTCCTTTGCCAAATATTAATTGAGTATAGAGGTTTAGGGTGATATCCGCATTCTCTATTCTATTCCATTGATCTATATGTCTGTTCTTGCGCCAGTACCTGGCATTTTTGAGAACAGTGGCTTTGTAATACAGCTTGAAATCTGGTATTGAGACCCTCCTATTTTATTCTTCTTTCTCAGTATTGTTATGGCTATTCAAGGCCCTTTTTTTTTTTTATTCCTGATGAATTTTTGGAGAGTTATTTCTATTATAGGTCTGTGAAGTATGCCGTTGGTATTTTAATGGGGAGTGCATTGAACTTATAAATTGCTTTGGGAAGTATGGACATTTTGATGATGTTGACTCTACCAATCCATGAACATCGTATGTTCTTCCATCTGTTTATATCTTCTTCTTGCTCTTTTTTCAGTGTCATATAGTTTTCACATATAGGTCTTTTATCTCCATGGTTAAGTTTATTCCTAGGTATCTTAGATTTTCTGGTGTGATGGTAAATGCGATTGCTTTTTTAGTCTCTGTTTCTGTAACTTTACTGTTGGTGTATAGAAATGCCATAGATTTCTTGGTGTTAATTTTGTATCCTACTACATTGCAAAATTCATTTATTAAGTCTATTAGTTTTTTGATGGAGTCTTTTGGGTATTTTATGTACAATATCATGTCAACTGAAAATAATAATTTTATTCTTCTTTTCCAATTTGGATGCCTTTTATTTCCTCTTCTTGTCTAATTGCAATGGCTAGCACTTCCAGTACTGTGGGAAACAGGAGTGGTGAGAGTGGGCATCCCTGTCCTATTTCTGTTCTTAGAAGGAATGGTTTTAGTTTTTGCCCATTGAGTATGATGTTTGTTGTGGGTTTATCATATATAGCTTTTATTATGTTGAGGTATGATCCTTGTACTCCCACCTTGTTGAGAGTTTTTATCAGGAAAGGGTGTTGGATTTTATCAAATTCTTTTTCTGTGTCGATTGATATGATTATATGATTTTTATCTCTCAATTTGCTTATGTGATTTATCATGCTTACTGATTTGCAGATATTGTACCATCCTTGCATTCCCAGAATAAATCCTACTTGGTCATAGTGTATGATCTTTCTGATGTACTGCTGGAGCCGATTAGCTAGAATTTTGTTGAGGATTTTGGCATCTATGTTCATGAGGGACGTTGGCCTGTAATTCTCTTTCATTGTGTTGTCTTTATCTGGTTTTGGTATTAGGGTGATGCTGGCTTCATAGAAGGAGTTGGGAAGTGTTCCTTCCTCTTGAATTTTTTGGAATAGTCTGAGGAGGATAGGTTTTAGTTCTTTCTTGAAAGTTTGGTAAAACTCTCCAGTGAAGCCATCTGGCCCCTGGCTTTTGTTTTCTGGAAGCTTTCTGATGACTGTTTCAATTTCTTCCCAAGTCACTGATCTATTGAGATTTTTAGATTCTTCCTGGTTGAGTTTTGGAAGGTTATATTTTTCTAGAAATATGTCCCTTTCCTCCAGGTTGTCCAGTTTGTTGGAATAGAGTTGTTCATAGTATTTTGTAACAATCTTTTGTATTTCGGTGAGGTCTGTTGTTATTTCACCTCTTTCATTTCCGGTTTTGTTTATTTGGGTCCTCTCTTTGTTTCTTGGTTATCCTGGCTAGAGGTTCATCAATCTTGTTTATCCTTTCAAAGAACCAGCTCTTGGTTTTGTTGATCTGATGTATTGTTTCTTTGGTCTTTATGTCGTTTATCTCAGCTCTGATTTTTATTATTTCATTTCTTCTGCTTACACTGGGCTTTTCTTGTTGCTCTTTTTCTAACTCTTTGAGTTATAGAGTTAGATAATTTGTTACCACTTTTTCTTGTTTTTTTTTTTTTTTTTTTTTGCAATAGGCTTGTAGAGATATGAACTTCCCTCTCAAAACTTCTTTTGCTGTGTCCCATAGATTTTGGATTGTTGTGTTTTCATTGTCATTTGTTGCCATTATATTTTTAATTTCTTCCTTAATTTCTCTGATAACCCAGTCCTTGTTCAATAGCGTGCTATTTAGTCTCCATGTGTTTGATTTCTTTGGATTATTTTTATTGCAGTTGGTTTCCAATTTTATGCCACTATGATCTGAGAAGATGCTTGATATAATTTCTATCTTCTTGAATTTAAAGAGACTTTGCCTATGTCCCAATATGTGGTCTATCTTTGAAAATGACCCATGTGCACTTGAGAAGGATGTATATTCTCTGGCTTTGGGGTGAAATGTTCTGAAGATGTTGATTAATTCCATCTGGTCTAGTGCGTCATTTAGGATTGATGCTTCTTTACTGATTTTTTGTTTAGATGATTTTCCCAATGGTGACAGTGGGGTATTAAAATCTCCTACTATGATTATATTGCTATTAATCTCTCCCTTGATGTCCTCTAGCAGTTTTTTTTTTTTTTTTTTTTTTTTTGGCTGCTCCTGTGTTGGGTGCATATATATGTTTACCAGGGTTATTTCTTCTTGTTAGATTGCTCCCTTTAGTATTATGAAGTGGCCTTCATTATCTCTTGTTATGTCCTTCACTTTGAGATCTAATTTGTCAGATTTAAGTATTGCTAACCTGTCTTTTTTTTTTTTTTTTTTTTCATTTCAATTCACCTGGAAAACCTTTTTTCATCCCTTCACCCTCAGTCTGTATGCGTCTTTTTTTCTGAAATAGGTTTCTTGTAGACAACAGATATATGGGTCTTGTTTCCTTATAAAATCTGTTACCCTATGTCTTTTGATTGGAGTATTTAATCCATTTACATTTAAAATTATTATTAATCGGTACTTATTTGACACCATTTTTATTCTATACCCATGTGTTCCTTCTTTGTTACCTATTTCTTTATTTTTACAGTAGTCCCTTTAGAATTTCTTGCATTGCTGGTTTGGTGGAGATAAATTCCTTTAGTCTTTCTTTGTCTGTGGAGCTCCTGATTTCACCTTCAATTTTGATTGATAGCCTTGATGGGTACAGTATTCTTGGATTCGGACCCTTCCTTTGCATGACTTTGTATATTCCATCTCATTCCTTTCAGGCCTGATGAGTTTCTGTTGAGAAATCAGTTGATAGTCTGATGGGGGTTCCTTTATATGTATCTTTCTGTCTGCTTTTAAGATTCTTACTTTGTCATTGGTGTTTGCCAATTTAATTATAATGTGTCTTGGTGTCGGTCTTTTGGGATTCATTTTGCTTGGGACTCTTTGAGCATCTTGGATTTGTGTGGGTTTTTTCTTCTCTTTCTCAGGAAAGTTTTCTGTCATGACCTCTTGAAATAAGTTTTCCATGTCTTCCTCAGTTTCCTTTCCTTCTGGAACCCCTATTATTCTAATATTGTTTTCTTTTGTATTGTCCCAAAGCTCCCAAAGGCTCTCCTCCTGCTTTTTAATTTTTTTTTCTAGAAGCTGCTCTAAGTAGGTATTTTTTTCCATCTTGTCTTCAACCTCACTGATGCAGTCCTCTGCTTCTTTTAGTATACTCTTGATGCTTTCTATTGAGTACTTCATAGTAACAATGTCATTTTTCATTTCTTCTTGGTTCATCTTCATTTCCTCTTGGTTCTTTTTCATTTCCTCTTGGTTCTTACTCATATTGTCAAATTTGTCTTCCATTCTTTTTAGCCATCTTATGATCATTACTCTGAATTCTTGCTCTAGTAGGTTGCTTGCCTGTAACTCGTTTACTTTCTTTTCTGGTGATGCCTGCTTTTCTTTCATGTATGGGTTATTTCTTTGTCTCCCCATGATCTCTCTCTTTTCAGGATGTCCTGTTATGTAATTCTCTTTCTCCTGCATTGACTTAAAGGCACAAAATACAACACTACCACGTACAACACAAAATGCACTGAACAGGAATGTATTTGTGATATTAATTACCTCTAATAAAGGTGACCAGTAGAGAAAAGCAAATTAGGGCATAGGAGATAAAAACAAAAAGTAAAAGGAGAAGAAGAAGAAGAAGAAGAAGAAGAAGAAGAAGAAGAAGAAGAAGAAGAAGAAGGAGAAGAAGAAGGAGAAGAAGAAGAAGAAAAAGAAGAAGAAGAAGAAGAAGAAGAAGAAGAAGAAGAAGAAGAAGAAGAAGAAATAAAAAAAGTAAAAAGAAGAGGGGAAAAAAAGAAAAGAAAGTAGTGTCAAAATGAAATTGGGAAACAGTGGGGGAGAGAAAGAGAGAGAGAGAGAGAGAGAGAGAGAGAGAGAGAGAGAGAGAGAGAGAGGAACCAGACTAAGAGAGAAAAGGGGAAATATATATTTCCAATAGAACAACAACTAATCCCAGCAAATGCCAGCAACAATACTTGGAGATTAATACAAACTACAATACCCACTAATATCAAGCAGGCTAGGATAAACAAAAGTAAAAAACAAACAAAAACAAAGCAATTAAAAATACTAAGCAACAATAACAACAAAAGTATAAGCATATCAATCTCACTAAAAAGCATAAAAATTCAATATAATCACCATTCAAGCAAACAACAATAAAAGGACAGAGAGGAAAACATGTTATATCTCAATTTTTAGTAAAAGTTATATTCATCCAATTTTTAAATTAGATGTAATATTCACTGTCATTTTTTAAAATAAGCTTAATATAGAAAATAAGTTAACAAACAAAATCAAAACAGACTCATAAATATGAACAACAGACTGACAGCTGTTAGAAGGAGGGAAGTTGGGCGACTGAGTGAAAAAGGTGAATGGATTAAGTAAGGAATAAAACTCAGACAAGACAACAGTATGGTTATTACCAGAGGAAAGGTAGGGTTGGAGTTGGTAGAAGATAGTAAATGGTAAATACATTGTGATGGAAGGAGACTTAACTTTGTGTGGTGAACACACAATATAATGTACAGATGATGCATTATAGCATTGTACACCTGAATCCTGTATAATTTTACTAACCAATGTCACCCCAATAAATTCAATAAGAAATTTTTAAAGAAAATATGGTTAACCATTATATTTATAATTATTTTGTTTAAAACTTTATTTAGACAGACTTCACTACCTTGTTTTGCCTGTCAAAGAAACAAACAAATTTCCTTGTCAGTTGCATTATGCTTGAAATGAACTGAAATATGATATTTCACTTTTGAAAGTTATCTGTAATAAATTAGCCACAGTCATTTTTAGTCTTTTGTCATATATAGCGTTGATTTTATTTGTTTGTTTTACACTGATGCTTCCATGAAAGTACTTGCAATCTCCTACAGGTCTGAGAGCCTCATCTTAAACAACAAGAGACTGAGAGCCCCAAGGGAAAAATGACACCTAGTACATTGTGGTACAAGCTTATGCTAACACAAGACCTTGTAGAACAAGAATTAATTATAAGACTTAATTAAATGATGTGATTTTAAGACTATTTTTGATGCTTTATTGTTCTATTTTCTGGATATATAAATAAGCTCTTTCTCTTTTTACACTATCTATAACTTGTAACAGTTTAGTAGACTCTAATTTTGTAAACTAAAATGAAATAATTTATAAATGTAAAATTATTCCTCTTATATAACCCCTTTAGAATTTAGAAACTCCTATTAAATATTATTCTTATTATTTACATAGGTTCAATAACTGTATGTTTTTCTTTTACTAGGACATAATTCAAAACATTGGTTATACAACCAAATACTTGCCTGGGGTGTTATATTTAAGAATTCAGCTTTTTTTTTATTTATCATCTACTTGTCAGAAAAAGAGAGGGAGTGGGGCACATCAGTTTGGTGTTCCACCTATTTATGCATTCACTGGTTGATGCTGTATGTGCCCTATAAGGGTATTGAACCCACAACCTTGTTGATATCTGAACAATGCTCTAACCAATTGAGCTACTTGGCCAGGAAGAAAATTCCGCTTATTTGGTGAGATGTGACCAAAAACTTCTAAAGAACTATGGCTGACTTTATGAATCCAAGCCTTAAAGAACCCTCTTGCAAACACTAGCCTGAAAACTCACTTCTAGCACTCTTTGATTTACACATATGGGCATACAGAAAGAATATATCTTCTAAGGATTCCTCCTGGTTATTTGTGCCCAAATTTCAAACCAAGATCTAAAAACCATTATTGATGGAGACCTATCCCACACACTACACTTCAGGGAGAAATCACAGACTGAGCTACCAAGCCTCCTTTACTGTGTTCCTGCCATCTGATCTCATTCTTAAAAAGGAGTTCCTGAAATCATGTTTCAACCATTGAACTGATTACATAGGTGCCTTGTCCAATCAAAACTGCACAACAACATTTTCATTTGCATCTATAATAACCAATGGGAGAGGCTTCATAACAACTCATCAGAACATGAAAAGCCAACTAATTAGGACAGTGGTATTTGGATCAATCAGACTGTTCCTATTTAGATTCCTAATTTGCAGAAAAATATATTAATCTGAAACCTGGGCTGGAAATTTCATTACAAAATGCAGCCTTCTCAGATGGTAGTATAGGTAAATGACTATATTCCCCGCCTACCACAACCACATAAAAATTACAACTAAAATTCAGAACAACCATCATCCAGAACCATTGGAAAGGTGGCTGAATGAAAGTTCTACAAATAGAGAAGTAAAGAAGAAAGCACACTAAGACTGGTAGGAGGCACAGTGGCACAGAATGGGCTATTCCAACACCTAAATGTGCTACTTTTTTAAAAAAAATATATATTTTATTGATTTTGTACTGAGAAGAAGAGAGAGAGATAGAGAGTTAGAAACATCGATGAGAGAGTGTCATTGATCAGCTGCCTCTTGCACACCCCCTACTGGGGATATGCCCTCAACCAAGGTACATGCCCTTGACCGGAATCAAACCCAGGACCCTTCAGTCTCCAAGCCAATGCTCTATCCATTGAGCCAAACCGGTTTCAGCTGTGCTACTTTGTTAAATAGGAAGGAGCTCATCTCTGCGAAGGCTGCCCAGAGGAGCAAGATGTCCCAGCCTAAGG
The DNA here is from genome assembly GCF_014108245.1 of Pipistrellus kuhlii. Lineage (NCBI taxonomy): Eukaryota > Metazoa > Chordata > Mammalia > Chiroptera > Vespertilionidae > Pipistrellus > Pipistrellus kuhlii. The sequence goes on along the minus strand of NW_023425533.1, from coordinate 2,348,271 downwards.
TCCCAGAGTTAGGAAAAGAAGTCCCTAATGGGGAGTAAAACCAGTGCAGATTGGGGCTCAGTGACACAGCTGTCGCTTTTAAAAGGCAAGCATCATGAACTGAACTTACAGGGTCCCACTTTCTCTGAGCTCCAGTCCCAGGGTGAGGCTCTGGGGAACACAGAGACATAGGAGAGGAACTGGATTGCCTGGCATCAGGCAGGAACTCAGAAGTGATTTTCTCCCAGCGGGAGGTGCTCACAGGGATGATTGTTCCTTGCTGGGAACTCCCTGGTTACAGGGTGACTGATAGCCATTCCTGTTTGCTCTGCTCTAGTGATTCCCTAAAACTTCACTTCATCCAATTTACAGCTTAACCAAACTGTGTACAGTGGCTTTCACATATGAATGGCCTGTTCTTACTTAGGCTAAAATCTCTCAAACAAGCTACATCTGGGTTAGGGAGCCCCAAAACTTTCATAAAAGGCCCAAGACCTGACACAAGTACCAGCCTGCCTTGCTTCATATCTGGGCTTCCTCTGATCACTTCCAAACCCAATAGAAAGAGAAGGAATCTGCAGATCTCTCTGTAGTTCCTGCTGGGTTACCCCAGTAAGTGGCTGACTTTGCACCTCCCCAGTGAACCAAGAGCCAGTGTACCCAGTAGTCAGTATGAGACCATATAGATTACAACTCTACACATACATAAGTAATATACTCAAGGGGCAGACTCAGTGAGCACCAATACCCCACTGAAGCAAATCCTGCCCCATAAGAATGTATCCTGCACAGCAGCTTTCCCACTGTAGTTGCAGCTGGTTCTCACAGTAAATTGGCCTGGAGATCAATTCTTCTCAGTGATACCAAAAGTAATCAAGTCTCAACTACAACAAGACTGTGCTCATAGCCCACAAAATGGTGTACCTAGAACTCCCAGCTCAGTGACTGGGCATGCTCATATAGAATACCTACTGGGCCCTATAGAATACCTACAATACAAGGCCACTATACCAAATAAGGAAGATATAACAGCTCTACCCAATACATAGAAACAAATACATGTAAGCAACCAAAATGTGAAGACAAAGAAACATGTCACAAATGAAAGAAATAGAAGAAAGCAAACTACTGGATATACAGGTCAAAACCACAGTTGTAAGGTTACTCAAGAATCTTCTAGAAACCTATAAAAAATGGAAAAGGACCAGTAAGAAATTCGGTATAAACTGACTAAAATAAAGAATAATATACAGGGTTTCAACAGTAGATAATTCTGAGAATCAAATCAGTGATTTGAAATATAAGGAAGCAAAAAAAAACAACACCCAAACAGAAGAGCAAAAATAAAAACTAAAAAAAGAATCCAAATTTATGAAGATAGTGTAAGGAGCTTCTGGGACAACTTCTAATGTACCAACAATCACATTATGGGGGTGCCAGAAGAAGAGAGGGAGACAGATAGTGGAAAAATAATTTGAAGAAATAATGACAGAAAACTTCCATTGCCTGTTGAAAGAAATAGACTTACAAGTCTATGAAGCACAGAGAGTCCCATCAAGAGGAACTGAAAAGGACCATGCCAAGACACATCATCATTAAAATGCCAAGCGCAAAAGACAAAGAGAGAATCTTAAAAGCAGCAAGGCAAAAGCATTTAGCTATCAACAAGAGAATGTCCATATGACTGTTAGCTGATTTATCAACAGAAACTATGCAGGCCAGAAGGGAATGGCTATAAATATTCAAAGTGATGAACAGCAAGGACCTATAATCAAGATTACTTTACCCAGCAAAGCTATCATTTAGAATTGAAGGTCAGATAAAGAGCTTTATGGACAAGAAAAAGCTAAAGGAGTTCATAACCACTAAGCCAGTATTATATTAATTGTTGAAGGATATTCTTTAAGAAGAGGAAGAAAAAGATAAAAAATATGAACAACAAAATGGCAACAAATACATACCTATGAACAACTGAATCTAAATATCAAAATAAATGAATATGAAATCTAATGATCAGAATAAGCTGGTGAGTAAAATAAAACCAGAGGCAAGGAAATGAAGTGGTTTTCATAGGGAAGGGGATTGAGAGGGCGGGAAGAGATAAAACCAAGGTCTTACAGGTATATGCATATATGCATTACCTATGCACACAGACAATAGGGTGTTGAAGCTCTGAGATGGGGTTGGAACTAAGTGGAGGGGGATAGTTAGGGGGGAGAAGAGGAACATAACTAATAATTTCAACAATAAATATTTTTTAAAATAAAGTAAAATACAGCCTTCTCTTTTTCTCACTGAAGATATTTTTGATTTCCTCTGGAGGCTGCTTTTCCTGTTTGCAAATTGGTCAGTTCATATTTCTTCTCTTTCTGCACCTCAGATTTGGGACTTTTGTTGACACATGTGAGAAAGAAAGGTCACTTTCTGGCAGGACAGTAACCTAGAATATTTTGAACATCTCAGGAAGAAAAAAATTTGCCCAAATATATAGATTCTTCAGGTGAAATCTAGCTTGCTTCTCAGCATCAGAATTTCAAATAATAAGAGGATTTTACAAATCCCATCTCAGATTCCTCATAAAAGTTTCCTTCAAAGCAAATTTCAGAAAGCCATATGGAAAATTAATACACTTGTTACACTATGCAAATGAGAAACTAATGAGAAAACTAATGAGAAAAATCATCTTTTAGATCAAGATCTTTTTTGAGATTGTTTTAGATCAAAGAGAGGAATTATAATTTAAAAATTGTGTTGAAATGGAAAATTATGCTTCGTCTATAGCATACCCTTTAGACCTGTTTGATAAAGGTTTCATTAACTCCCCCGCCTCATCTATAAAGACCAGTTTTGTCTCCATTTGTAATTTTTCAACTTTCATTTATTCCATAAAAAATGTTTGCTCTTGTGACTTTTTTTTTAACCAGTAATAATATCAGCGTGGTTCCTTCAAGTTATAAAAATAAAATTAAAGTTTAGGTGGGGGAGATGAGATCAACTGAAGCCAAAACCGGTTTGGGTCAGTGGATAGTGTTGGTCTGCGGACTGAAAGATCCCAGGTTCGATTCCAGTCAAGGGCATGTACCTTGGTTGTGGGTACATCTCCTGTGGGGGAGAGGGGATATAGGAGGAAGCTGGTTGATGTTTCTCTCTCATTGATGTTTCTAACTCTCTATCCTTCTCCCTTCCTCTCTGTATAAAATCAATAAAATATATTTTAAAAGAAGAGAGATCAACCAAAGGACTTGTATGCATGCATATAAGCATAACCAATGGATCCATACATACCCTCACCCTCACTCTGGGAGGGTGAGGGTATGTATGGGAGTGGAGTGGGGGGGAAATGGTAAGCTATGTACACATATAATACCTTAATAAAAATTAGGAAAAAATAAAAAAATAAAGTTTAACCAAATTTAATTTTATATCTGTATGAAAATTATGATCTTAACTTATTTTTAAAAATTATGTTTTAACAGTGAGTTCAATTCTTAGTTACATTTCTGAGTTTAGATTATATAGTGGACTGCGTGTTTTCTATCAATAATTTTATGACTTAACAAAAAAGATTTATAAAAGGAAGCACTTGGCCTGCCAAGGCATAAACTTGGATGACAAATGAAATAAAGCCCAAGTATGGTTTTACTCCCAAATTATGTTTTTCATCCATTTTTTATTATGATTCAATATAGCAAACAAGTCTAAGAGATCATAAGCTGTGGAGAGTACTTAAGGAATGACTTTTTCTATCACATGCTAGTAGACAGACAGGAAGCCACATTTTGACATATTTGTAAGATGTATTTTTCCCCTAAGAAAATCATATTTTGCCTTCTTTTTTTAATATATTTTATTGATTTTGTACAGAGAGGAAGAGAGAGATTGAGAGTTAGAAACATCGATGAGAGTCATTGATCAGCAGCCTCTTGCACACCCCATACTGGGGATATGCCCGCAACCAAGGTACATGCCCTTGACTGGAATTGAACCCGAGTCCCTTCAGTCCCCAAGCCGACGCTCTATCCATTGAGCCAAACCGGTCTCAGCATATTTTGCCTTCTTTAAATATGCCCCATTTCCTCTTTTCATGTTTGTGTATGCATATTTTTAAAAGAATGTTTCTGCTTAATCTAGAAAAAAAAGTATCTCAGTTTCTATTTTATTAGTCATATGCAATATAAATTAACTTTCATTACCTTCTAGTTTGTTAAAGGAAGACTTAAGTGGGTTGTTGCTTTTTTATAAGATTTAAGTATCTCCTTCAGACTATCCATATGGAGTGTGTGTATGTGTTAAGCATTGGAGACTCTTGGTCTTACTCTTGTCACTGAGGCTATTACCCTGTTGACTTCCAGTATCAGCCATTTCAAAGACAGAATAAAACAAGGAAATAAATGTTGGTTAATTCCGTAACCTGAACAGCAGCTATCAACTCTATTTCTTCCTATAAAATGTGGAGCCACTATTTCTTACTCCTATTCAATCTATTGTTCCTATATTAGAATGAAATTAGGAGTTTTCCATTTTTCCAAACAAGATTTTTTCCCCCTGGAATAGCTTAATTTCATTCTCCTAATAGGCTGTGATCTATAGTAGGGTTTGACTATACCATACTCTCCATGAGAAAACTATTTTTTAACTTCTGTTTAAACTTCTCACAGAGTATGTATAATACAATAGTACTGGAAGTAAATATCCCCAAAAGACATTTAGCAATCTCTGGAGAAATTTTGAATTGTCCCAACTGATGGGGAATACTACTGGAATTTACCTGAAGAAGTTAGGGGATGCTAATAAACAGCACGGGAGAGCCACCTCCCTGTTAGAGAATCTTCAGGTCCTAAATGTCAATAGTGCTGAGGAGATCCAAGATGAAGGCTGACAGGACAGCAGAGAGAAAGAGAGTGTGAGTGAAGGAGTGAAAGAGGAGTACATGGATGTGTGGGGCATGAGTGTGTATGTGAGTGAGGGACAGCTATATTCCATAGGACTGTTGAGGACTGGTAGACTGACTCCCCTAGCTGGGCAGCCCATACTACTCCTGAAATCTCTCTGGCAAGGCTGATTCTGCAACAGAGACCACATTGAAGGGGAGAGTGTCTGTGACTGGGAACCCAGCTTCAACTCCATCCAGGGAGACATCAGACAACACCTAGGAAGCTACAGTCACACCAGCCAGGAACCAACTACCTCAGCTATGAACCCACCAACACTGAGACTCCATCCTCCCCCCACCCCTGGGTTTGGGTGCTTATAATGTTTGTCCAGGGGGAGACAAAATGGTGGCCAAATAGGCAGACAGGTATTCTCATGGAACATATAGAAGAAACAACTGAATTAAATAACATCCACCTGGAATTAGCAAATTAAACATAGCTGGTGAAACAATCTGTGGATGGAAAGAACAGAGTTCCCTTGGAGAGAGGTGGGATTGGGGATATGGGCTGGAGGAAGATAAACTCACACCTGGGAGTAGAGACTTAGAGGGATACTGCGTGGCACCAAATCCGCATCTTTTGGGGATAGTGCAGTGCTTGACCTTGGAACGGAGTGGAGGACTCTAGATCTAAGCCCAAAGCCATGGGAGGCTGCACCCAGAAAGGCAGTCTGAAGCTCTGCACTGGCCACACAGTGCCAGGGGGAGAGAAATGTGCAGCAGCACGGTTGCTGTGTCTTTATATTTTCCTTGTTTTTACTTGCTAAACCCAGTGCATAGGATCTTTCCATTAAAAACATTCACCTAGACTGCAAAGGAAGGACATTTTTGTGGAAAGTGGGAAGCAGAATAGAAAGATGTGACCAGGAAGACAGCTCTAGGACAATCCATTCCTCCAACATTGAACAGACATTTTCCCCCTGAAGAACAGGTTTCTCCTAGCCACACCCATTGTTGAGCAGCAGGAAAAGGAAGATTCTAAATACCCCCAGGGAACTCTTGGGGACTGAGCTGAGGGGCCATTTGGTCCCAGAAAATATTACAGAAACACCGCCACCTAGAAGCCATGTCAGAAATTGATGCTTATATAGAAAACGACAGAAAGCAGGCAGAAAAACAAAGTGGACAGATTGATTCTGCCTGACTTAAACCAAGATTGTGGAGTCTGACACATAGGAGCATTGGATTGCTGGGAGTTTCAACATGGTATTGACTATGAACAAACTTCACTACTTCACTTTTTAATTTTTTTACCTTTTACTTAAGAAACATTTTTTTCTTTATTTTATTTTTTCTTTATTATTATTTTTTAAACTTTCATTATTTATTTATTAGTTATTTTGGATTAGGGTTCTACATTCTATTTTTATTCTTTTTAATTTAATAAATCTTTATTGTTCAGATTATTACAATTTTTCCTCTTTTTTCCAACCATAGCTCTCCTCGACCTGATTCCCACCCCACCCTCTGCCTTTATCCCCACCCCCACTGTCCTCATCCATAGGTGTACACTTTTTGTACAGTCTCTTCCCACATCCCCACACCCCTTTTCCCCTGAGAATTGTCAGTCCACTCTCTTTATATGCCCCTGATTCTGTTATATTCACCAGTTTATTCTGTTCATTAGATTTTTAATTCACTTGATTTTTACATTCACTTGTTGATAGACATGTACTTATTGTTAATATTTTTTATATTTACCTTTTTTTTCCTCTTCCACTTCTTAGAGAATACCTTTCAACATTTCATATTATACTGGTTTGTTGTTGATGAATTCTTTTAGCTTCTTCTTATCTATCAATCTCTTTATCTGACCTTCAATTCTGAATGATAGCTTTTCTGGGTAGAGTAATCTTGGTTGTAGTTTCTTGTTCTTCAACCCTTTGAATATTTCTTGCCACTCCCGTCTGGCCTGCATAGTTTCTGTTGAGAAATCAACTGACAATCTTATGGGTGCTCCTTTGTAGGTAGTTGTTTTTCTCTTGTTGCTTTTAATATTCTCTCTTTGTCTTTTGCTCTTGGATTTTAAGTATGATATGTCTTTGTGTGCTCCTCTTAGGATTCCTATTGTTTGGGGTTCTCTGCACTTCCTGGATTTGTAAGTCTATTTCTTTCACCAGGTGGGGGAAGTTTCAGTCATTATTTCTTCAAATAGATTTTCAGTATCTTGCTCTCTCTCTTCTTCTGGCACCCCTGTAATTTGGATATTGGTACGCTTGAGGTTGTCTCAGTGGCTCCTTACACTATCTTCAAAATTTTGGATTTTTTTTTTTTCTTTTTGATTTTCTGGTTGAGTGTTTTTTGCTCCCTTGTATTTCAAATTTTTGACTTGATTCTTGTGGTCCTCTGCTGTTAAGTCTCTGTATTATATATATATATATATATATATATATATATATATATATATATATATATATTTCAGTCAGTGTATGTTTAATTTCTAGTTGGTCCTTTTTCATATCCTTAAGGTTCTCACTAAATTTATTGGCCTTTTCTAGGAAATTCTTGAAAAACCTTGTAACCATGGTTTTGGACTCTATATCCAGTCATTTGTTTTTCTCCATTTCTTTCCTTTGTGATCTGCTTCTTTGTCTGTGCATTTTCACTGCTTCCCTGAATTTGTGGAGTAGCTTTGTGTGGTATGAGTCCTATAGAGCACAGTGGCTCAGCCTCTTCAGTTACCTGAGTTGGACACACTTGGTGCACCACTTTGTGGACTGTGTGCTCAGCCTTGTTGTAGATAAGTCTTAATTGTTGTTGGTATGACTGGGAGGAATTTCCCTCAAAGCCAATTGGCTGTGAGGATCAGCTGTGTCTACACTGGGAGAACTTCTGTGCTGGAGACACCCTTATGGGACAAGACTTGTAAAATTGCAAACACCTCTGTGCTCAGCGTGGGTGGGGTGGAGTTTCAAGGAGGAGCTGACAGCCTTGACTTCCCATCAGCCCTGCCTTATGAGGCCCCTAGCTCTCAGTGTCCCTTGGGAATCGCTGCAAATCACCTCTGAGAGAAAGCCACCCTCGAGTTTCGCCCACTGCCAGACAGTCCAATTTCTCCCCCAATGAGTCTGAGTTTCCAGAAACTCACCCAGAACTGGAGTTCAGCACTGTCAGGAGCTTTTGTCTCCCTCCTGTTTTAGAAAGCCATCTCGGCACTCAGCCACCCATGCATTCAGCAGTCAGTCCTTTCTGGGCATGCCTCTCCATATCTCAGCCTTTTGCAGATCCTCTGAGTCTCAATGTGCTTTCCTCTTTCCTTCTATTATTTCCACTCAGCCAGGTTTCCTATGATTCCAGATGGTGTCCATTTTGTCTTTTAGTTATAGTTTTAAAATTGTTGTGCAAGGCCACAATTTAGGTGTTTACCTATGCTGCCATTTGGTTTTTCCTCTTGTGGTGGGATATATTTTTATTTATTTTTTATCATTATTTTACTCTATCTCATTTTTTTCGTTAATGAAAAACCTGTCTTCCTCACTTCTATTTTTCATCCTGTTTTTCTCCTCCTATTCCTATTTCATTAGATTTTCTCTCTACTTTATTCCTTGTTAAAAATTGATCTTCTTTATCAGCTTCATCAATGCATTACTGTGATAATAGTCTATGTTGGATTATTCATATATCTAATTTCCTTTTCCATGCTCCAAGTCAATGTACCTTCTATTTTCTCTTTCTTCACTAGCCATTTTTTCCCCTTTCAAGTTTGCTTTTTTTAAAAAAATTATATTTTATTGGTTTTTTTTGTTTGTTTGTTTGTTTTTTTGTTTTTTGTTTTTGTCAAACAGGAAGGAACAGGGATAGAGAGTTAGAAACATCAATGAGAGAGAAACATAGATCAGCTGGCTCCTGCACACCTTATATGGGGGATGTGCCCCCAAACCAAGGTACATGCCCTTGGCTGAAATTTAACCTAGAATCTTTCTTTTCTATTTTTTTTTAATTTCTTTAATGATTGCAGTGTTACATATGTGTCCTTATTCTCCCATAACACCCCCATCATCCCCACATGCCCTCACCCCCTATTGTCTATGCCCATTGGTTAGGCTTATATGCATGCATACAAGTCATTTGGTTGATCTATTCCCCTTACTCCCTACCTTCTCTCTGATGTTTAATTGTCTGATCAATGTTTCTCTGTCTCTGGATCTGTTTTTGTTAATTATTTTATGTTGTTCATTGTATTTCATAAATGAGTGAGATTATGTGATATTTATTTTTCTCTACCTGGCTTATTTCCCTTAGCATAATGCTCTCCAGTTCAATTCATGCTGTTGCAAATGCTAAGAAATCCTTCTTTTTAACTGCAGCATAGTATTCTATTGTGTAGATATACCACCAGTTTTTAATCCACTTATGTGCTGATGGGCAATTAGGCTGTTTCCAAATCTTAGCTATTGTAAATTGTGCTGCTGTGAACATAGAGGTGCTATATCCTTTCTAATTGGTATTTCTAGTTTCTTAGGATATATTCCTAGAAGTGGGATCACTGAGTCAAATGCGAGTTCCATTTTTAGTTTTTTGAAGAAACTCCATACTGTTCTCCACAGCGGCTGCACCAGTCTGTATTCCTACCAGCAGTGCATGAGGATTCCTTTTTCTCCGCATCCTAGCCAACACTTGCCCTTAGTTGATTTATTGATGATAGCCATTTTGACAGTTGTGAGATGGTACCGCATTGTCATTTGAATTTGCATATTTCGGATGATTATTGATTTTGAGCATGTTTTCCTATGCCTCTTGGACTTCCTTCTGTTTTCTTTAGAAAAGTATCTACTGTATTTTCCGGGGTATAAGACGACCCTCTAATTTTACAGTTAAAACATAGGTTTAGGCCTATATTCGCTGTATAAGAAAAGACTTACTTTGCTGTCAAGATCTGCAAGTAATTTTTGTGCAATTTTGGTCTTTTGCCCCTGATTTTCGGTTGAGTTTCTTTCTTTTCAAAAATCGTCTTATATGCCGGAAAATATGGTGTATATAGGTCCATTGCCCATTTTTTATTGGGTTGTTTATCTTCCTTTTGGTGAGTTGTATGAGATCCTGTAGATCACATGTGTCAAACACAAGGCCCGCGGGCCAAATCCGTCCCGCCAGGCCTTGCAATGTGGCCCGCACCACGCTGTCATCACTGCACTCCGCTGCGTTTCCATCACAATGACAGTTTATGACTGTTCAGTAAACCATTCGGCCCGCGATTTAGGCTGGATTTTAGATTTTGGCCCCTTCTCTGATTGAGTTCGACACCCCTACTGTAGATATTGGAGATTAGGCCCTTATCAGTGGTAACATTGGAAAATATATTCTCCCATGCAAGTGTTTATGGTTTCTTTTTTTTTTTAATATTTTATTGTTTGTTTGTTTTTACAGAGAGGAATGAAGAGGGATAGGGAGCTAGAAACATCAATGAGAGAGAAACATTTATCAACTGCCTCCTGCACACTCCCTACTGGGGATGTGCCCATAACCAAGGTACATGCCCTTGACTGGAATTGAACCTGGGACCCTTCAGTCCTCAGGCTGATGCTCCATCCACTGAGCCAAACCAGTTTCGGCTATGGTTTCTTTTGCTCTGAAAAAGGTTTTTATTTTTATGTAGTCCCATTCGTTTATTTTCTCTTTAGTTTCCATTGCCCTAGGACTAGTAACAGTGAAGAAATTGCTTAAGCATATGTCTGATATTTTGCTGCCTGTGGATTCTTCTAATATTTTTATGGTTTCCTGTCTTATGTTTAAGTTCTGTATCCATTTTGAGTTTATTTTTTTAAATCATGTAAGTTGGTGATCTAGTTCATTTTTTGCATGTATCTGTCCAACTTTCCCAACACCATTTATTAAAGAGACTGTCTTCACTCCATTGTATGCTCATGCCTTCTTTGTCAAATATTAATTGAGCATAGTGGTTTGGGTCGATATCTGGATTCTCTATTCTATTCCATTGATCTACACATCTGTTCTTGTGCCAGCATCAGGATGTTTTCAGAACAGTGGCTCTGCAATACAGCTTGATTGAGATCCCACCAAATTTGTTCCTTTTTCTCAGGATTGCTATGGCTATTCAGGGTCTTTTTTTTATTCTGAATGAATTTTTGGAAAGTTCATTCTATGTATGCAGAATATGCTGTTGGTATTTTAATGGGGAGTGCTTTGAATCTATAGATTGCTTTTGGTAGTATAGATATTTTAATGATATTAATTCTACAAATCCATGTACATGGTATGTTCTTCCATCTGTTTATGTCTTCCTCTATCTCTTTTTTCAGTGTCCTATAGTTTTCTGCATATATGTCTTTTATCTCCTTTGTTAAGTTTATTTCTAGTTATCTTAATTTTTGTGTGTGTGTGTGTGTGATAGTAAATAGATTGCTTTTTTAGTCTCTCTTTTTGTTTTTTTTTTGTTTTGTTTTTTTTAATTATTTTATTGATTTTTCACAGAGAGGAAGAGAGAGGGATAGAGAGTTAGAAACATCGATGAGAGAGAATCATCGATCAGCTGCCTCTTGCACACCCCCTACTGGGGATGTGCCCGCAACCAAGGTACATGCCCTTGACCAGAATCGAACCCGGGACCTTTCAGTCCCCAGGCCGACGCTCTATCCACTGAGCCAAACCGGTCCCGGCTAGTCTCTCTTTTTGTAAGTTTATTATTGGTGTATAAAAATGCCATAGATTTCTTGGTGTTAATTTTGTATCCTGCTTCTTTGCAGAATTCATTTATTAAGTCATAATTTTTTGGAGCATTTAGGGTTTTCTATATACAGTATCATGTTATCTGTAAATAAAGACAGTTTTTCTTCTTATTTTCCAATTTGGATGCCTTTTATTTCTTCTTCTTGTCTGATTGCAATGGCTAGTATGAATAAACAAAATCAGAAATGAAAGAGGTGAAATAACAACAGACCCCACATAAATACAGAGGATTGTTAAAAAATACTATGAACAACTTTATTCCTACAATGTGGAGGCAATGTGTATATTCCTAGAAAAATACAACCTTCCAAAACCCAATCAAGAAGATTCTAAAAATCTTAATCAGCAAATAACTATGGGACAAATTGAAGCCATCATCAAAAAGCTTCTATTGTAGCAAACAAATCCAGGGTCAGATAGCTTTACAACAGAGTTTTACTAAACATTCAAGAAAGAACTAAAACCTATCCTCCTCAGACTATTCCAAAAAATTCAAGAGGAACACTTCCAAGCTCCTTCTATGAAACCAACATCACCCTAATATCAAAACCAGATAGTACAATGAAAGAGAATTACAGGCCAATATCCCTCATGAACATAGATGCCAAAATCCTCAACAAAATTCTAGCAAATCGGCCCCAGCAATACATCAGGAAGATCATACACCATAACCAAGTATGATTTATCCTGGGTATGCAAGGATGTTACAATATCCGCAAATAAATAAATGGAATACATCACATAAACAAACTGAGAGATAAAAATCACATAGTCATATCAATTGATGCAGAAAAAGCATTTGACAAAATCCAACACCCTTTCTTCATAAAAGCTCTTAGCAAGGTGGGGATAGAAGGATCATAACTCAACATAGTAAAAGCCACATATGACAAACCCACAGCCAACATAATAATCAATGGGCAAAAACTAAAACCATGACCCCTAAGAACAGGAACAAGACAGGGATTCCCACTCTCACCACACCTGTTCAACATAGTACTGGAAGAACCTGGGATATTTCAGTCCATAGGTCGTCGCTCAATCCAATGAGCCAAACTGGTTAGGGCTGTTTTTTTATTTATAATTTATTTTATTTTATGCTTTTCTTTTTCCCCTCCTCACTTGTTCTCTTCTACTTAAAGCTTAATCAGTTTTGCTCATCAAACTCAGGCCTATATGCTCTCTACTCTATTTTCCTTTTCCAAATATAGATTAATATATAGATTAAAGGAGGGAAACATCATATGTATAAATATTTGTATAATATTTATAATATTATATGTATAAATATTTTTCAATATGTATAAATATTTTTCAATTATTTTTTATTATTAGTACTTATTTTTAATTGAGTATTTTTTATAGTTTATATTTTTTATTGTTTAAAGTATTACATGTAGTAGTACATATATCTCCTTTTTTTACCCCATTGACCTTCCTCCAGCCTTCTCTAACCACTATCGCATGCCCTCATCCCATCCCCACTCCCCAGTGTCTTTTTTCCATTTTTTGTGCTTATATGCATGCATACAAGTCCAGTTGGGGGCAATTAAGTCTGCAGTGGAGGGCAGTTAGGGAAGACCAGGCCTGGAAGAGTGGGTTGTTGGGGGTGACCAGGCTTGAAGGAGAGGGCCTTTGTGGTGACCATGCTGGCAGGAAAGGGCAGTTGTGGGTAACCAGGCTTGCAGAGGAAGGCAGTTGCTGGTTACTAAGCCAGCAGGGTAGAGCAGTTAGGAGTGACCAGGCCTGCAGGAGAGGGCAGTGAGGGTGGACAAGACCAGCAGGCAAGAGCAGTTGGGGTGACCAGGCCAGCAGGGGAGAACTATTAGGGTAAGGCCTGCATGATAAGGCAGTTGAGGGTGACCTGGCCAGAATGGGAGGGCAGGTGGGGGAAACCAGGCCAGAAGGGCAGGGCATTTAGGGGTGACCAGTCCTGCAGGGGAGGGCAGTTGTGGGTGATCAGACCTGCAAAGGAGGGCAGTTAGGGTCAATCAGGATGGCAAGGAAGCAGTTAGGCATCAATCAGTCTGGCAGCCAGCCCTGCCCAGCCCCACCCACTCTGCCTGCCCTCGTTCTGCCCGCCCTGCCACTCCCACCTCCACTTCAGTCATTTTGTTTTTCTGTCTATGCTGTCTTCAGTCTTCACTCCTCCCTCCCTCATCATATGCAAATTAATTGTCATTTTTGTTGGGTTAATTTGGATAGTCACTCTGATTGGCTGTGGGCATAGCAAAGGTATGGTCAATTATCATTTTTCTCTTTTATTAGTGTAGATTGGATATTGACTTTTACTATAATGTGATCTTCATTCAAAATATCAAAGGGAAAACTTTATTTTCATTCCAGGGTTAAATATGCAGGTCTTGCAAACTAAGGAAAGATATTAAAGGAGGTAAAATAAAGATGAAATTTGAGCCTATGAATTGTTAACCTAGAAAGGAAATCTATAGTACTAAAAGGGTAATATGTTAACTAGACCGGACATCTTTCAGATGTCATTTCAGATGTCCTTCCTGAGGAAACATGCCAGAGGGAAGCCAGCCTAGGTCACAGGTGTCTGCAGCTGCCGGAGGAGGGAAGCCCGTGTCTTGGTGCCAGGGGGAAGCCAGTGCTGGAAGCCAGAAGAAGGAAGGCTTACTCTTGCATGAATTTAAATGCATCAGGCCTCTAGTAAATTGTATAAAAAAAATTGACTCTTCTTCATGTAGGCAGGGGAGAAGGAGACCTAAATTTGTTTTGCCCTAGTCTCTAGAAATATTGTTAAGAGTTCATAAACTTCAAGAAGCTCTTCTGGCCCTTACCAGGAAGCTCAGTTGATTGGAGTGTCATCTCATATACCAAAAAGGTTTTGGTTGGATTCCTTCTAAGGGCACATACCTAGGTTAAGGGTTTAATCCTCAGCCGGAGCATGTACAGGAGGCAACTGATTGATGTTTCCTTCTCACATTGGTTTTTCTCTCTCTCTCTCCCTCCTTCTCTCCCTTCCTTTCTCTCTAAAATAAATAAACATATTCTTGGGTGATGATAAAATAGAAAGTTATTCTGGAATAAAGAGTTCAAAAATTTTTTGAAGTCATATATATATATATATATATATATATATATATATATATATATATATATAAAATCATCAAATATCAAAGGATTACTAATTCACTGCTAAGCCCTTAGAATCTCCAGGGCTTGCTTTCAATATTTCTGTGGATTTTTTTTCAGCCCTGGATCAAGTGGGGACACATTTGAAGGATGTTACTTGTAGCACTCCAATTCTATAACATAAGGCAATTCTATAACATAAGGTGTGTGTGTGTGTGTGTGTGTGTGTACACACAAATATTGTATAGACACATATGATGGGAGTTACAGAATAAGGCCTCAAAATTAATTTATAAAGAAGAGTAAAATTCAACCCCATGACTTATCTCCCCACATATATGCACAAGCAAACACACATATGCACACAATGTACTGGATGGCCCTATTCTCTTAAATAAAAATAAAAAAAAAAATATTTAATCTCAGAGAGAAAGCAGTATTTACTAAATAAATTATGAAGATATACCTTTCAGATAAACTTTATATGAATAATAGATGTTTGAAGGAAGAAAGGAATACATTTTTTTTCTTTCTCTCTAGGTTTTTAAATTGCTCTACTTTCAGAGGTTAAAAAAACAACATGCAATCTTTCAAATAAAAGAAAAATTATCAGAGGATTTAAGATGGCTGCACAGGTAAACACCTAACCACAGCCTCACACAACAATTTCAATAAAATACAACTAAAATACAAAATGGACATTTCCCAGAACTACAGGAAAGTCGACTGACTGGAAATTCTACAACAAGAAGGAAAAGCAGAGGAGCTGTAAGACACCTTGCACACAAGGAGAGGACTGAGCTGGAGAGGAGAGGGCGGCTGAGTGCCTAGCTGGCATTCCCTAGCAGGAAGGAGATAAAAGTTCAGGACTGTGTTGAGCCCTAGTTTGACAGCACTGAACCCCAGTTCTGGGCCAGACCCCAGGATCCAGGCTCATACAGAGGGAGCCTGTGCTGAAAGGTGGAAATCCGGGGGAGCAGCGAAAAGGGGTCCCGGAGGCTTGCACATTGTGCGCAGAGAACTGGCGGTTGTCTGTGCCGCTGGATTGCCCTAGCAGGAAGGAGACAAAAGCTCAAGACTGCTCTGAACTCCACTTCCAACTCCAATTCCAAATGAACTGAACCCCAGTTCTAGGCTCATGGGGGGGAGAGCCTAGATTGTTTGGTGGGGGGCAAAACTCGAGAGCACCTTTCTCTCAGAGGTGCTTGGAAAGAGTACTGAAGGACACTGAGGAATACTGAGACTCAGGAGCCTCATAGGGTGGGGCTGATGGAAGCCAAGGCTGTAGGCTCCACCCTGAAACTCTGCCCCATCCAAGCTGAACACAGACACTTTTAAGGCTACCAACTCAGGGAAGCGCGAAAATGCCGAGACAAGGAAAGAGATCACAAAGGAAAGAAATGGAGAACAAAAAGCGACTGGATATATAGTTCAAAACCATGCTTATAAGGTTTTTCAAGAATTTCCTAGAAAAGGCCGATAAGACCTATGAAGATATGAAAAGGGATCAACTAGAAATAATAAGGGATCAATAAGAAATAATAAGGGATCAATAAGAAATAATAAGGGATCAATAAGAAATAAAGAATACATTGTCTAAAATAAAAAATATTATACAGAGTCCTAAAAACAGAATGGAAGATTGCAAGAATCAAGTCAAAGATTTGGAACATAAAGAACCAGAAGACACTCCTCCACAGAAGCAAGAAGACAAGAGAATCCAGAAAGTTGAAGATAATGTAAGAAACCTCAGGGACAACTTCAAATGAACCAACATCAGAATTATGGGGGTCCCAGAAGAAGAGAGAGAGCAAGATACTGAAAACATACTGAAAGAAATAGTGACAGAAAACTTCCCCCACCTGGTGAAAGAATTAGACTTACAAGTCCAGGAAGCACACAGAACCCCAAAGAAAAGGAATCCAAAGAGGACCACACAAAGATACATCATAATTAAAATCCCAAGAGCAAAAGACAAAGAGAGAATATTAAAAGCAGCAATAGAAAAGCAGGTAGTTACCTATAAAAGAGCACCCACACAATTGTCAGCTGATTTCTCAACAGAAATCATGCAGGCCAGACGGGAATGGCAAGAAATATTCAAGTTGATGAATAGCAAGAACCTACAGCCAAAAATACTCTACCCAGCAAAGCTATCACTCAGAATTGAAGGCCAGATAAAGAGCTTCACTAATAAAAATTTTAAAAAAGCTAAAGGAGTTCATTACCACCAAAACAGAATTATATGAATTGATGAAGAGGGTTCTTTCAGAAGAGAAAGAAAATAAAGATAAAAATTATGAACAACAAATATGTAACTATCAACAAGTGAATCTAAAAACCAAGGCAATTAAAAAAATTGATGAACAGTATTAACTGGTGAATATAATATTATAGAATCAGAGGTATGGAAGGGGAGTGAACTGACGATTCTCGGGGGAAAAGGGGAATGGGGGGTGTGGGAAGAGACTGAACATAAACTATGCACCTATTGATGAGGACAATGGGGGGTGGGGAAAGGGCAGAGGGTGAGGTGGGAATCTGGTGGAGGGGAACAATGGAGAGGGGAAAAATGAGGAACATTTGTAATAATATGAACAATAAAGATTTATTTTTAAAAATTATCAGAAAATGGTAGGAAGTGAGGGAAAAAAGACCCATAGCCTGAAATGCATAACAAAAAACAGATATAGAGTGAGTCCCTTTGCTTGGATTCATAAACTCATTCAGTTTCAAATATGCTCCATTTTATACTGCATCTGTAGTATGCCATTACATTATTAAGGGATATAAAAAATATTTTGAGCACAACAAATTCATCCAAGTATTCTGTTCTACCTAATTTTCATAGATATTTCCAAGCATAAGGAAAAAGGGAAACTCCAAGTTGCCAAAAAAAATCTGAAAATATTTTTCTAGGGGTCCCAAAGGTATTTTTCCCCCATTCAACTACTACACAGTACTACTCAGTTCAGTACCGTGCCTTTTCATTTGTTTGGCTCTTGTTTTGTTTTCTGACTGTTATTCTTTGTCAGTGTTCATTTATTCTTCTATTCCCATCTAGATAAGAACAGCTAATATTTCCCCTTTCTTTTTTTTTTTAATATATATTTTATTGATTTTTCACAGAAAGGAAGAGAGAGAGAGAGAGAGAGTTAGAAACATCGATGAGAGAGAATCATCAATCAGCTGCTTTTTGCACACCCCTAAGGCCCGCAACCAAGGTACATGCCCTTGCCCGGAATCGAACCCGGGACCTTTCAGTCCGCAGGCCGACACTCTATCCACTGAGCCAAACCAGTCCCGGCTGGCTCCCCTTTCTTTTATTCCTCTTATATCTCAGTGTGGTATTGGATATACAATAGATGCACAACAAGTATGTGCTAATGGAATGGTTGTGGGAACGCTTATCATGACCCACATGGTTCAAGGCCCACTCAGGGTCCGGTTTCTGAAGGAGGCCACACACTAAAATGAAGAAAGAGACTGGAAAAGAGTTAATTTAGGAAAATGGGGGGCCAGGCGGGAATCAACCTCTAGTGAGAAGACTACCACTAGGCTCTGGCCTTGCTATCCCTTTTATTGAGGCTATGGGATACACCCATTACCCTTAAGGAGGTTTGGGAGGCACCCATAGCCCTTATTCAGGTAATAAACAGATTATCATATCAGTAAGGATTTACATGATTACAAGATGGGGAAATTGCCTCAGTTACCATTGTCTCAATTAGATAGGGAGTGGTTGGCTCTGACCTCTCAGAGCTTCAAGGTTGACAAGCCTTTTACATCTTTCTATTAGTGAGACAATGATTGGTTTCTGGCAAATGATAACAAACAATCAATGCTACATGATACTGAATTAGATCCCAATCACCTCTCCTGTACTTCTATCCTTTCTTCTCTCTCTACTTTTTCTCTCATTTCATGTACACTTAAGACAACTTTTTCCTTAAATAAAATTATAGTTTTATCAGAGAGTTAAGGTTTACATGAGAACATTTTTTTTTTTATTATTGACTTCAGAGAGTAAGGTAGAGAGTTAGAGAGAAACATCAACAATGAGAGAGAATCATTGATTGGCTGGTTCCTGTATGCCCCCTAATGGGGGGGATCAAACCTGGACCCCCCATTCCACAGGCCAATGCTCATCCAAACCAGCTAGGGCTACATGAGAAACTTTAAAGATTTATTGCCTTAATACACTGTAAAGGCACTAGGTATTATGAATTTAGAGAAGGGAACTTACTTGGGTTAAAAAAGGTTTCCTAGAAAAGAAGCAGGCAACAGGGGGGTTGGGAGATGGGAGTAATGGGGGAATAAGGACACACATGTAATACCTTAATCAATAAAGAAATTAAAAAAGAAAAGAAGCTATTATAAATGAGCTCTGAACAATAATATCTATTGCAGTGTGTTAAATATTAGACAGTCTAATGATTTGAAGGCTTAGCACAGTGTCTTAAACACAGTAAAGTTAACAGATAATATTCAGGAAGACAGAGGAAAGGTGAAGAGAAGAAATATAAGATAGACAAAGGACTAGTAATTTTTAGGTAGTAAAAGCATCTGAGCAAAAAGTAGGTTTTAGGATAAGCATGGCACAATGGAAAAAAGTTATGTTAAAATAGATGAATCATTCTGAAGTATTAGTGGAATATAGAGGAAAGTCCATATCAAGGTTGGGGAAGACTGAGTGTGAGGCTGACACATTACCATGTGCTATTTAATAGGCAGTGAGGAGCTATTGGTATTTTTTGACTTCTTGTTACAGTCTAATGGATATTTAGGAAATTTCATGAAGATAAGCATGCCATATATGTACATTTCTCCAACACAACCCAATGCGAATATTCAGGCAAGCAAATAAAAAATTTAATCTAAAGACACCTATTAAGTGGATTGACATTTTCTTTTAATTTACCTTCTAACTCCTGCCTTAAAATGGCTGAACCAAAAGGTTGAATGGCCATTATTTTGTTTCAGACACAGCAAATGTGGTTTCAAAGATATACATTCATTGAAGTTCAAATAAAAAGATTATGAGTTATGCTGAAATTATAATTCTATGGGATCACATCTTTCATATTGCATCATGTCCTGAAAATATAAAATAATAACTATTAAATTGTCCTCAAACACTTAATGTGGTAAATATTTTACAATGCCTGCACATGCTTCCAGTAGGTGGGAGAAGAAACATATCACTGAAAAGTGGGAGAATTATCAAAAGGACAAAAACAAGAGTAGGAAAAGAGGAAGAACATTGAGCAGAGTCTTAGTTTTCAATAATCCAAGAAGGTAGAAAAGTCACATAATAAACTTCCATAACTGAGAAATTAAAATTTCATTAAATGAAAATACAATGCAAAAAGTCACATTGTAAAACCATTAGCTTAGGGATCATAAAGCAAATAAAGATATAGACTTCACAAAACCATAGAACTTAAGAAAAATCTTGAGATATCATTTTGTCCATTGCCCTGATCTTTAAGAAAAACTTCACTTCAATCAATCTATACAAAAGAGAATCTAGCCTGTTTGCAACCAAAATGTAAAGCATCCAGAAATAATTCCATAACCTTCATAATAATATTTTCTAATATTTGACAATTTTCACTGCTAGTAAATTCTTTCTTAAATTTTCTCATACTCTAGTGTCATTTCCTGTGGCTCCACCCACAATGCAGACGGGGACCATCTGGTCCTAATGATTGCCCTTCAGATCCATAAAGATCATTACTAAGGCACCTTGTAGCCAGTTTTTCTATGGGCTGAACAATATTAATTCTCTTTTGTTTTCTCTTATTCAGTTTATTTGCCTGCTGTTTGTTATCACTGCTCTGGGATTGCTTTACAATTAAACAAACAATCTTGCTGTTTTTCATGACAAATAATCATACAATTAAAGCTCTAACTTTAAAAAGAGCGAAAGACCCTAACGACAATAATATTTTTTAAATTAGCCCCTTTTCCTTTTTCTTGATAACAAAGCCAATGTAAAATCTTAACTTAAAAACAGTGTCTCTCTAAGGCCATGGTGGGAAAACTGCGGCTCGAGAGCCACATGCAGCTCTTTGGCCCCTTGAGTGTGGGTCTTTCACAAAATGTCACGGCCTGGATGAGTCTATTTTGAAGATGTGGTGTCAGAAGTTTAAGTTGAAAATTTTGGCTCTCAAAAAGAAATTTCAATTGTTGTACTGTTGATATTTGACTCTATTGACTAATGAGTTTGCCAACCACTGCTCTAAGGGGTTGAACTGTGCAGAAGAATTATTTCTGCTGTGGACAGAGATCAACCTTTTCTTTCCTGTCTTCATGAGTAAATTGTGTAGTTACATAAAAGGGAAAAATTATACAAAGTGCCACTGCTACAGGAAATTTTACCAACTTATATAGCTTCAGGTAAGAGTTATGGTCCTGAAACATGAACCCACCTTTCCTAGTTCTCAGTTACCCATATAGATCTAATAGAGTGCTGGTGGCAAATTCCAACAGGTCATAATTATGCAAGAAGTTCATCAGAATGTTGATGGACACCTTCAGCAGGGCTGAAAGGCTGAAGATCTGCATATTATTGCCTACTGCCAGACAGCTGAGGGCTGTTCCCCCAACCTGATGGTCCTTTATTGTATACAAACCTTACCTTTGATATGTATGTCTACTTTGCTAAAAGGCAAGATGTGGGAATAAAAAGCAATTGGTCTGGACATTCAGAGAGCCCACTTCACTAGAACTTGGAGCCTCCCTTGTCTCTCCCATGCCTCCCAAATTTATATTTCTTGTATTGTTTCTTTATTCATTTACAGCACAGCCCCTTCTCCAGATTCCTGAACCCTTGCAGTTGTGGAAAGACCCTAGCATTTATGGTGCCTCAATGAAGGACATCTGGAGAAGAAGATTCACCAGAGTGAAAAAGTTCATCTCCAGTAAAGGTGGGGATGAATCACTGATAAAGGTGGGGCTCACCAATAAATTTGGTGGGGAGAGTCACTGTGTGTAACACTTTCACCAAGCAATAGAGGTCGAAAGCCAAAGTGGGCAAGAATGTCTTTTGTTTCAAGCCAGGGCTTAATGGGGAATAATATGATTAAAATGCAAAATTATACAGAAATTAAAATGGAAAACTGTAATCTTTTAAACCAGGCTCAAGGAAAAAGAGTGCTGTTGTCATCTTTAACTATGTGGGTTCTTGTTCTATATGTTATCTGTTGAATGTAGTTTTTTCTGTTATTTTTGTTTAGTTTAATGTGTTTATTGTTAGTCTATTAAGCATGCCTTTAATTTAATATAATAATAAACGAAACCTGGGCTTCCAGACCATTTACTGAATTTCCCCAGAGGAAACAGGATGTAAGGGTGGGGAGACGTGTGGTAATCCTGTAAAATGGATGCTGCTCCCAAGAGTGCTTAGAAAAGTGTCATCTTTGCCTTGATTTTCGTTTCCTGATCCATCATTTAAAAAAATTGGCAGAATTTAGGAATGCATCTGGGATTTCTGTGCTCGTAGAGACAGAAAGCTAGCTTAAGACAAAAGAGTGCTCCATCCGAGTTTGGATAAGGTTTTGGGCTGAGCTTAATCTTTTTACAGATGTTATAGCATAAACCCCAAGTCTATTTTCTCAAAAGAAAAAAGATGGCAAAGATGACCCAAATACAAAAAATATAGGCTGGTTTTAAGCAAAAAGATTGATTTTTCCATAATAAAGAGTAGTTTTTGAATAATAATGGACTGCATTCCAAAGTTAACATTATGGCCACCAGAAAGTCATTAAATTATCTCTGTTACAGAATTTGCCAACGTAAATGCCTTGGATAATAATAATTGGCTTTAAAATCTCAAAATTATTAAAACATAGATAAATAAATATAACTAAGTTAAAGGACTTGTGGTAGAGCTTTTCAGTAATAAGTATAGGTATATTGATAATGAAGATCCAGTAGCCTAGGTGAAGACTGGCTGTGCCCTTTGTTAATGGAGGGGGCTAGTTTCTTACTGGCAGCAACTTTTAAAGAAAGAATGTGGTGACTTTACATTTAAAATAGATCAGACTTGCTTCCAAAGCCATTAGCAAGTTAAAACTTTGGAGTTTGCTGAATTAAATAATAAAACTTATTCAATATCTAGGTATTTTGAAATGATAAAATATTAAAATGTTAATCTGAGTTTGCCTCATATGAAAAATCTAGAGCACAGAATTGAATCTATTTAATTAAATATGTCTTGTATTCTATTTTTGAAATATATTCTAAAAAAATGTGAAGTTATTATAAATCTGAGAAATGTTAAGTATTTAAATTACCAGCTAAAATTGGAAGCTTCTAAGAGGTTAAAGTTCAAATTAAATTGGGAGAAATTATATAGTTGTGGTAACAAAATACATGAAGTATAGAAATTTATTTTTGAGAAAATAAATTTTATAGTTTCTCTGGATAAATTAGTAGTTTAAAATGTATTATAGTCATTAAGTATGATAAAGTTTCAACCCAAAATATAATATTTTATATGTTCTAATTGAAAATGAATTAATTTTGTGGTTTCAACCAAATTTTAATATAAAAATCAGTTTAAATTTGATTGATATCTTCTACAATAATTATAAAAACTATATAATCTTTTGGATATATATATATATACACACATATTGTTTCCCCGAAAATGAGACATCCTCCGAAAATAAGACCTACTTACAGGTTTCCTTCTGAAGTGAAATATAAGGCATCCCCTCGAAAATAAGGCCCCCCCCCTAGGCTAAACATGAGAGATTTGGTCCACTGATTCTGAAAGAAATGGAGTCACAAGAAATTCACCAGGAAATTCAGGAATTTGATTGTTATGATGATGTTCCAGAAGATGATGACATGATTGTCATTGAATAAATGAGTAAATTCTTGATACTGTAGGATTCACGGTTTGTCTGGTTTGTGTTGACAACTACCGTACTACCATACCATATACAGGTAATAAATTTCCTTTATTTTCATTTAACAAT
Source organism: Pipistrellus kuhlii (assembly GCF_014108245.1). NCBI lineage: Eukaryota > Metazoa > Chordata > Mammalia > Chiroptera > Vespertilionidae > Pipistrellus > Pipistrellus kuhlii. Next base: position 2,324,586 of record NW_023425533.1, on the reverse strand, counting down.
AAATGTGTACATTATTCTTCTTCATGGAAAAATAAGACATCCCCTGAAAATAAGACCTAGTGCATCTTTGGGAGCAAAAATTAATATAAGACACTGTCTTATTTTTGGGGAAACAGGGTATTAGTGGCCTGGTGCACAAAATGGGGGGGGGGGTGTCCCTCAGCCTGGCCTGCACCCTCTCCAATTTGGGACCCCTTGAAGGATGTCCTACTGCTGGTTTACAGGGATCGGGCCTAAACCATAAGTCAATCTGAGACTTCTGGCTCCTAACCTCTCACCTGCCTGCCTGCCTGCCTGCCAGATTGCCCTTAACAACTCTGCATGCTGGCCTGCTCGCCCCAGCTGCACACCGACACTGGCCTGCTCACTCCCAAATGCACCCCTCAGCATGATCACCCCCAACTGCCCCCATGCCAGTGTGCTCACATCAAATGCCCCCCCCCCTGCTGGCCTGCTCTCCCCCAACTGCCCCCCTGCTTGCCTGCTCACTACAAACACCCCCCACCGCTGTCCTGATCACCTCCAAATGACCACCACTGATGGCCTACTTGTCTCCAACTGGCACCCCTGCTAGTCTGCTTACCCCAATGGCCTTGTCCCCCACCAACCTGATCACCCACAATTGCTGGCCTGATCACCAACAATTTCATTCCCTCTTGGCCTCTAACTGCCTCTACCTTGGCCCCACCACCATGGCTTTGTCCAGAAGAACGTCTAGAATAGGGGTGTCGAACTCAATCAGAGAAGGGGCCAAAATCTAAAATCCAGCCTAAATCGCGGGCCGAATGGTTTACTGAACAGTCATAAACTGTCATTGTGATGGAAACGCAGCGGAGTGCAGTGATGACAGCGCGGTGCGGGCCACATTGCAAGGCCTGGCAGGACGGATTTGGCCCGCGGGCCTTGTGTTTGACACATGTGGTCTAGAAGGTCTCCTGGAAGGTTTCTCAGTCTAATTAGCATATTACCCTTTTACTAGTATAGATAGAGGCCTGGTGCATGAGTGGGGGCTGGCTGGTTTGCACTGAAGGGTGTCCGGATCAGAGTGGGGATCCTTCTGCAGTGCCTGGTTAGCCTGGGTGAAGGGCTAAGAGCTGTTTTCAGGCTGGCCACAGCCCCTTCAGGGTGGGGGAGGAGGGGTTCTGATGGTGTGCCTGGCCAGCCAAGGTGAGGAGTGATGGCCATTTTCAGGCTGTCCATGCCCCCCTGTGACCCAAGCTCCCAGCCCCTCCTTTTTTTCTTTTTGTTTTCAGCACCTCCTTGAGTGGAGACCAAGGCTGGCTGGAAGCAGGTATTTGAGATTTATTTATCTTATATAATTGAAACTTTGTAGCTGTCAACAGAGGCCAGGGATGGCCAATGTGGGCGGGAAGCTTGGCTTCCTTCATCACCAGAAGCAACCAAGCTTCCTGATCACTCCAGCTCTGTGGCTCCCACCATCTTTGTTGGGTTAATTTGCATAATTGCTCCTGATTGGAGGGTGTAACAGAGTGATGGTTAATTTGCATATTCATCTTTTATTAGTGTATATATACCCTATCTAATAAAAGAGCAATATGCAAATTAACCATCACTCAGCTACACCCACAAGCCAATCAAGAGTGAATATGCAAATAAACCCAACCAAGATGGCTATGGCCACAGAGAGCAAGAGGGAGGCTTGGGTTTGCCCAGCAATGGAGGAAGCCAAGCTTTCTACCTGCCTTTGCTGGCCTAGGCCTCCACTCAAGGCTACAAAATTCCAATGATAAAAGATACATAAATCCAAACAGAAATGGCGGCAGTTACAGAGCTAAAAAGAGCAGGAGGCTAGGGTTTCCCCCAGCAATTGAGGAAGCCAAGCTTTCTATACACCTTGACTGGTCCAGGTTTCTGCTTAAGGCTACAAAGTTTCAATCTTAGAATATACATAAATCTCACCAGAAATGGCTGCCACCATGGAGCAAACAGAAGGCTTGGCTCCACTCTAGGCTACAGAGTTTCAATTGTAGAAGATAAATAAAAACAAATACCAGGGCCTCTGCTTGGGTCGCCAGGAGCAAGGCCAGCCTGCAAACCACTACAGGACCCTCACCCTGGCCACCCCACACCCCAAGGGAACCCCCACCCTGATGCAAGATACCCTTCAGGGAAAACCAGCTGGCCCCCATTGGTGCACCAAGCCTCTATCCTAAATAATAAAAGAGTAATATGCAGATTGACCATCACTCCAACACACAAGATGGCTGCCCCCATGTGCACACAAGATGGCCACCACAAGATGGCCAGCAGGGAAGGGCAGTTGAGAGGGACCAAGCCTTCAAGGGAAAGCAGTTGCCGGTGATCAAACTTGCAGGAGAGGGCAGTTAGCGGTGACCAAGCCAGCAGAGGAGGAAAGTTGGAGGCGACCAGGCCTGCAAGGAAGGGCAGTTGGGAGGGACCAAGGCCTGTAGAAGAGGGCAGTTAGGGGTGACCAGGCTGGCAGAGGAAGGAATTGGGGGCAAACAAGCTGGCAGGGGAGCAGTTAGTCATCAATCAGGCTGGCAGGGAGTGGTTAGCGGGTGATCAGGCTGGCAGGCAGAAGCGGTTAGGGGCAATCAGGAAGGCAGGCAGGCAAGTGGTTAGGAGCCAGCATTCCTGTATTGTGAGAGGAATGTCCAACTGCCTGTTTAGGCCTGATCCCATTCAGGCCTAAATAGGCAGTCGGACATCCCTCTAGGGTCCCAGATCGGAGAGGGTGCAGGCTGGGCTGAGGGACACCCCCCCCCCCCAAGCATGAATTTTATGCATGGAGCCTCTAGTATATATATATTTGGTAATCTTTCCAAGTTAAAATTTAAGATTTTAACTGAGAGATGGCTTTTGGGTGCGTTCCATGGGCCCTGGAATGATTCAAAGCTTTATTCTCTCTTCTTAAAAGAAATAACTTTTAAATAGGCCAATATAATTTACTTTAAATCACATGGAAAGCTTCATGAAATAAAAATTAATAACTATATTTTATTTACATACATATATTTTATTTTATTTTTTAAAAATATATTTTATTGATTTTTTACAGAGAGGAAGGGAGAGGGATAGAGAGCCAGAAACATAGATGAGAGAGAAACATCAACCAGTTGCCTCCTGCACACCCCCCACTGGGGATGTGCCCACAACCAATGTACACGCCCTTGACCGGAATCGAACCTGGGACCCCTCAGTCCGCAGACCAATGCTCTATCCACTGAGCCAAACCGGTTTCGGCTACATACATATATTTTAAATATCATAAAAGTTTCAACCTCTAAGGAAGGGCAAGGCAAGGTTGCTAAATAGTTCTTCAGCAGCGATATTTTAAAAACAAAAGCAAACAGGAGCCCTCAGGTGGCCTGCCTTTTAAATAGAATGAGGGATGGGACAGCATTTATACCTCATAGGTCAAAAATATACTTTTGTTTACTTTACTTTTTTCAATAAGAGATGCTTACTTTAATCACTTAATAAATTAACTTTTTAAAAAAATAATCAAGGTCTCATAATTTCAGTTATATGAGAATTCAAAATGTTAACAAAATAATTCTTGTAAATCCTCTGAAAGTTATTGAAACATCCCATAATCCCTCTGAGTATTCAAATGAGCACTAGCCAAAAAGAATACTGGTTAGAAGTAAACTTTAAACTTAATAAAAAGGAGAAATTTAAAAATTTTAGTACCTCTTCTGCTCATATTTACAGGATAAACTAAACATTATTATTCAAACATTAAATATAATCATTGATAAAGTCACCATAAGTTAGAAGAGAGTCACTTAAAAGTAGGTATGGGAATATTGGTCTAAAATTCAAAAGCAAACACATTTGTTACTTGATATGAAAAAAGTGCTTTTAAAACAAACTCTCTAAAAGTGGCCTAGAAATTACTCTGGGAGGAAGTGAGTGGAGATTCCTCTCAAATATGTAGGAAGCTACAATTAAGACTTAATATATTGGGTCTTAAAGAGAGAAGTAATTTGCATTTTGCCTCCCTAAACAAACCTTATTTAGGTATGCTCAAAGACTGATAGCAGAAATGTAATTAATGTCATTTACTTTCCATACCCAAGGAAAAATGAAGTTAGAAAATAAGCCTTAATTCAAAGTAATTTAAGTTGGCAAATTGAAATAAGTGAATATTCAGGAAAATTTATTTATATTATACAGGAACCTATTCCTGGAACATTAACTAATATTTTACTGATGGTTCTTCTCTTAGCAAAACTGCTTATTGTGCAATGACTTTAGACTAGTCATACTTCTCTACTAAGAGTTGAATTAAAATATATCAATGCTGCACTGCAAGGTTTCCAAAAGCATCTTAATATTATTTAAATAAAAAAGGGGGGGGGATAGTAGAGTTATTTCTTGTAAGTAAATCACATCAAGCCTAATTACTTAACTTTTTTTCACCTCAAAATTTTTTCACTTGTAATGCTGATGGCAAGACACACATGGTGTCAGAATAAGCCAAAGGGAATGGTTTGGAAAAATGGAAAGATCCCAAGTCTAGTTTATAGAAAGGACTTCTTTATTAACCTTTTGTCAAGGATATGCTTATTTATTTCCAGAAAACTCCTCCAAGCCATGTGGATTCCTGCAACAATGGATCTGAGAGAGGAACTGACCAGACTACTACAGCCACAGATGGCAGTGTCCCCACGCCACATTCTCAGGAGACAGAGGAGAAACAGTCTAGAGATGGGGGATAGTAAAGATTCCTTGCCATGCTAGAAGTCAGCAGCTGTGCATTGCTGCCAGTTGCCCAGGACAAGCCAAAGAAATTCAGACCTTCATTGCCATTGCTCACCATTTTCCCACCATCCAGAACTGGAAATAATTGCTGTCATGTCACAGGGGACAGTAATTGAGAAGGGAACCCATAAAAAAAAAAAAAAAAAAAAAAAAAAAAAAAAAAAAAAAAAAGGCTGTTGGACAGTGATTAGAAAGGGGATTCAAAGAACTGTTGCCCCAGAAAGGAGCTTACTGCAGACTGATTCATTTGATGCCTGGCAGCAATTTAAAAGGACATAAAGAACTCAATCCTTTGCATTTAATTTAAAAATCTTAAAAGGACTTGAGCTATGCAAATGGCATACATTCTTGTTAAATTTATTAAATTAAAAAGGGGTATATGCTTGTGACGAATTCCAACAGGTCATAATTATGTGAGAAGTTCATCAGATGGCTAATGGACACCTTCAGCAGGGCTGAAGATCTGCATATTATTGCCTGCTGCCAGACAGCTGTTACCCAACCTGATGTTACCCAACCTTTATTGTTTATAAAACCTTACCTTTTGATATGTATATCTGTTTTGCTAAAGGGCAAAATATGGGAATAAAAAGCCATGAGTCTGGTCGTTCATAGAGCCCACTTCACTAGAATGTGGAGCCTCCCCTGTCTCCCCCATGCCTCTCAAATTTATATTTCTTGTCTAGTCTCTTTATTCATTTATGTCCTAGCCCCTTCTCCAGATTCCTGAAACCTTGGAGCTGCAGAAAAACCCAAGCAATAGAGGAAAAACTCGAGGCCTTCAAATCATACAGCAACACTTTCCCAAAACCTAAGGGACAAATATTGTCAGAAGACTGAGAAAGTCATAACCAATTTAAAAATATTAGAGCCATAAACTACTATAGTAAGACAGCTCTGAACTTCTACCTTTCCACTGTGATTCAAATGAAAGATTTATGTATTGTTTCTAAGGCAATGTAATTTACCAGCATGATTGTACATTATGCCATTTAAGAAGTCATGATCATTTGCTTACTTATATGCTGAGCCCATGGAGCACTGCTAGAATATAGGAAGAAGTCTATACTAAACTGGGTTATATTATAACTTGACTCCCATGTGAGTTTTTTGGCTATATTCTGTTACATGGGCGCTGGAAACCTTCTGAATCTGCTATGTAGTCCTGTACAATGTTTGTCTGTACAAATGTGTTGCTCTCTAGAAAATAGGCTAGCAAGGAATTTCATTTGGGGTAAAATTCTTTTTTTTAAGGGAAGTACAGTATTATTATTTTTATAAAGAATATATTTAGGGGAAATAATAACATTTTAAAAATAAATTACAGGCATTTCCCCCATTCCCCATCAGTGTGATTTAGTAAAAATTTAAATAATATGGATTCCAATAACACTGGTAACAAAAGCCACACACAAAAGGAACTTTGGCATTACCCACTAATTGAATAATAGCAGGAGCTCAACTACCCCTGAGAGCTTCATTGCCCTTCATCTCCATGAGGTGTTACTCTAAATGTCTCAGTAAACCAGTGGCTCTCAACTAAGTACAATGCCCTCTCCTCGGATATTTGGCAAAATCTGGAGTAATTGCTACAAATAGCTGTAGTAGGATTAGTAGCATCAAGTGCAGTGAGGCCAGTTGATGTTGCTAAACATTTACAGAACACAAGATGGACCCCAATAATAAAGAAATAATCAGCCTAAAATGTCATGAGTGTTGATGTTAAGAACCCTGGCTTAGCCTGCTGGTGTTGCTCAGTAGTTGAGTGTCCATCTATGAACCAGGAGGTTATGGTTGTTCAATTCCAGGTCAGGGCACATGCCTAGGTTCAGGGCTTTATACCAAGCACCTCTCCTTCTTCCTTACTCTCTGAAATCAATAAAAAATACATTGAAAAAATACTGGCTTAGCCTAATTAGTGGTCCCTGACTGATACCACTCTCTAAACTTTAAAGAGAGGGCAGCACTTGTCTAATAAGCTGAGCAATTTTAATTGTCAAGTAAAAATTAAATGATGGTCACTATAGTTTTAGTGTATTTGGTTTCTCTCCAATTCCTGGCTTAGCTGGACTCTATGTTCCAGCCTGCTTTACTATGTTGTTTCTCTACCATGTGCTGCACTTTTGGTCCTACTATATTTATACTCCTTACATTCATGAAGGATGGGAAGACTTTCAAACAGTCATGATTCCTTTCTTCACCTCTTTAGGAAGACAGTGCAAATTTCTACCCCTAAAGGGTACTTCCTGCTGCCTGTTTTCCAATATCTAATTATGTGAAAAATTCCAGAGGAAGCAATGCCCTTTTCCTTGAGATGACAGAATGTGCCCCTCGAGTTCACAGAGGGCCAAGTCGATCTTCCCCACTCCTTGAACACTTCCATTTCTATTTCCAGGCAGATTTTTCTATATCTCCAGATTTGGACCTTCCTCATTGTAGCTTCTTGCTACATTTGTATGCATTCAAATCAAGCATTTCTTGGGAAATTACCTACATAGTTATTTAAGCCTAACTATTATATTTTCAGGTTTGTAATGGTTATAATTTACTGAATAAAATACTGGACACAAAATGAATCATTCTTTTTAATGAACTACTCTAATTTACTGAGAATCACTGACTATCAAGGAATTGGAAAGAAACCAAATACACTAAAACTATAGTGAGCATCATTTAATTTTTACTTGACAATTAAAATTGCTCAGCTCATTAGAATATTTTATGGCCTCAGAGTAATTGTTAGAATCCACTCTCTTTTTGTCTCATTTTGCTTGACTAATGCTCTGCTCTGTAGAGTAATCAGTTCAACTGAAGAATTTTGGAAAAGAGAATTTAGCCCTGAGTAAATATTATTAGCTGGTTGAGGCAAGCAGATAGAGGTACCCCATTGTGGAAATCTGTTTCCTAAATATTGACAGTTTTTAAAATCCAGAAACATTGAAAACAGTGCTAAAAATGTGGGCTACCTGCAGTTCAATTGGATCTCTCAGCTTTAATTTCCTCTTATCATCTGCCAGTAAGTCAGAAAATGGTACTTTGGAAATCTAAGAGGCTTCAACCCTAATAAATAACCTACTGACATCTTCACCCATCACTATCACTAGATGTATTTTGCTTTGCCTTTCAGCATAGGGCTCTGAGACCATACTGTCACTTGGAATTGATTGCACTAAAAGCCTTGCAATGTTATGCTTTTTCTGACACTTTTGGTGAGTTCACAGGAATTACACACTTACAAACCTGATATCTATGTTGCTTATGCCTTTTCTTAAAGGGAAGGTCACAGTTTTGTTTTGCTGCCTTAGAAAATAGAATACACTAAAATAGCTTTTGGCTGAGTATGTTAAATACCTAAGCTCTCCCTCAGTGTAGCAAATACTGTAATGCCATAAAAATGCAGTCCAGAGTGGGTCAGAATTTGTCCTCCCTTACTTTTTTCCTTCTTGCATAGTACTTTACTGCTCTATAGATTTTGTGTAATATCACAGACCCCATGAAGTTGTTGAAGGTAGTTCAACATAGCCATATCTACAAAACTGATTATTAATTTACATGTTAGAACTTACATTTGACATTCTTATTCTTCATTCCTTTAATTAGTTTTAGTCATTTTATTTTATTTTATTATATTTTAAATAAATCTTTATTGTTCAGATTATTACAAATGTGTTCCTCATTCCCCCCCTCAATTGCTCCCCTCCACCAGGTTCCCACCCCACCCTCTGCCCTTTCCCCACCCCCCATTGTCCTCATCCATAGGTGCACAGTTTTTATTCAGGCTCTTCACACACCCCCCACTCCCCTTTTCCCCGAGAATAGTCAGTCCACTCCCCTTCCATACCTCTGATTCTACAATATTATATTCACCAGTTAATATTGTTCATCAGATTTTTTAATTCCCTTGGTTTTTAGATTCACTTGTTGATAGTTACATATTTGTTGTTAATAATTTTTATTTTTACCTTCTTCCTCTTTCTAAAGAACCACATTCAGCAATTCATATAATTCTGGTTTGGCGGTGATGAATTCCTTTAGCTTTTTTTTTATTTCTGAAGCTTTTTATCTGGCCTTCGATTCTGAGTGATAGCTTTGCTGGGTAGAGTATTTTTGGCTGTAGGTTCTTGCTATTCATCACCTTGAATATTTCTTGCCATTTCCATCTGGCCTGCATGGTTTCTGTTGAGAAATCAGCTGACAATCATATGGGTGCTCCTTTATAGGTAAGTACCTGCTTTTCTCTTGCTGCTTTTAATATTCTCTCTTTTTCTTTTGATCTTGGCATTTTAATTATGATGTGTCTTGGTGTGGTCCTCTTTGGATTCCTTTTCTTTGGGGTTCTTTGCACTTCCTGGACTTGTAAGTCTATTTCTTTCACCAGGTGGGGGAAGTTTTCTGTCACTATTTCTTCAAATATGCTTTCAGTATCTTGCTCTCTCTCTTCTTCTGGGACCCCCATAATTCTGATGTTGGTTTGCTTGAAATTGTCCCAGAGGTTTCTTACACTATCTCCAACTTTCTGGATTCCCTTGTCTTCTTGCTTCTGTGGAGGAGTGTCCTCTGGCTCTTTGTGTTCCAAATCTTTGTCTTGATTCTTGCAATCTTACAGTCTGTTTTTAGGACTCTGTGTAATATTTTTTATTTCAGACAATGTTTTCTTTATTTCTAGTTGATCCCTTTTTTATTTCTAGTTGATCCTTTTTCATATCCTCATAGGTCTCATTTATTTTATTGGCCTTTTTAAGGAAATTCTTGAAAAACCCTATAACTGTAGTTTTGAACTCAATGTCCATTCTTTTCTTTTCCTCCATCTTCTTCCTTTGTGTCCTGCCTCTTCTCTGCATTTTAGCTGTTTTCCTTATTTGATGGTATAGTTTTGTGTGCTAGGTGTTCTGATAGAGCCCAGTAGCATAGCCTCCCCAGTTACCTGAGGTGGGCAGTCTTGGTTTAGTCCTTTGTGGGCTGTGTGTGCAGTCTTGTTGTTAAGCCTTGCTTGTTGTTGGTATAACTGGGAAGCGTTGATCTCCAAGCCAACTGGCTATGAGAATCAACAGTGTCTCAGCTATGAGGGCTTCTGTAGTCCGCTTGGATGGGGTGGAGTCTCAGGGTGGCACAGACAACTTTGGATTCTTGTCAGTCTCTCCTTAGGAAAGTCTTATTTACCTGGTCATTATTTTGTCTCCTCCCAACTTAAGCAATCCTGCACAAAGCAAGACTGACAAGTTCACAGCATTTTAGGCCATATGCAGTTTTCAGGAGCTCATATCTCCATGTTAAACATTTTCTTCTTCTCATAATTTATACTAGAAAATAACAAAAAATATAATTCTGAGCACCAGAAAAACACCTGATACCTATCTGCAGATTATTTTTTCCTAAGCAGAAGCTACTGCCATTGACTTATGAAGTGCTGCATAAGATCTGTCATTAGTAAGAAATTTATTTTCTCACTATAATAATAAATGTCACCAAGTGGTTACCATGTTATAGGGATTTTGAGTATGTTATCATTCACCCCAATGACATTTCAAAGTAGTATTATGAGCCCTACTTTATAAATATAGCAACATGTTTAGACAACTACAGTAAATTGAAATTTTTTTGCTCTTTTCCTTACATTATGCTATGGCTGTTTGAGACATTGTACTGCTCATCATGTCTTTTTTATGACCAGGCCACTTTTCAAGTCAGTTGACAGAGGTTTTGGACATGTTGGTTCAGTTCTCTGATATGCATATACCACTGCAGGTTTATACAAGCAAGAGCTTTATTGGAAGGAGAATAGAAAATGGCCGGTGAATAAGCAGCAGTGTTGTGTACCTCCTAGGGCCAGGCCAGAAAAGCAACTAAATCAAAAAACATCCACCCCGAATTAGCAAATTAGACACAGCCAAGGAGACAATTTTCAATAATGAAGGGGAGAGGATGCCTAGACAATGCTACTTGCCAGGCCTGACTCATGTGGAACCAATACCAGGCCCTGGAAGTGAGTGGCACAGCACCTCCCAACAGACTACCAGACATCTTCAGGGAGCAGGCAATGCCAGAGTGAGCTCCCACACCAGGCCTCCTCACCAGCACACTGGGACCCAGTGTCCTAGGATCCGGATTCAACAACCCACAGTGAGTGCAAACCAGGGGGAACCCTGTGCCCCACCTTTGCCCAAGACCCCATAACCATGCTGCTAGCCTGACCCAGAGACATCTGGTACCCGATCCATTCTAAGCCCTGGGACCTGCTGTCGGGGTGGTCTGGAGCAACCCAGAGTATGCTCCACTCTGGGCCACAGGAGAAAATAGACAGTGTGATTCAGGGAAACCTGTGCAACTCAGAGCAACTGGTTCCCACTCCATCCCAGCCTGCATCAATCAATAACTGCTTCACCCCAACTGGGAAGAGTGACCCAGAGCAACCCTGTGCATGCCTCACTCAGGGCCACAGAGAAGCTGACAATGTAATCCAGAGCAACCCATGCCTGCTCCACCCTGGTCTCTGGAATAGTCTTGCCCAGCCATCAAGAGCAACCCACTTGCACCTCAATCCAGGCTATAGGACACCATAGACTGATAAACCCAGGACAACCTTCTCCTGCTCCACTATGAAGTGGGGTGAATAAGAGGAACCCGGTATGTGACTCACTTCAGGCTACAAGAAAGTGAGGTCTGTGATACCCAGAGCATCCCTGGCCTACTCCACTCCAAGTCCACAGTCTTGCTGCCAGGGAAACCTTGAGTAACCCTGCATGTGCCCTATTCAGGCCACAGAGAAGCTCTGACTATGTGACCCAGAGCAACATGTACCCACTTCTCCCCAGTCCCTGGGACAGTTCTGTATGGGCTATTTGAGCAACCCAACACATGCATCACTCTGGGCCACAGGAGAGTGTTGCCAAGCTATCCCAGAACAAGCTAGTGTGCCTGGCCAGGGATCACAGGACTGCACTGCAAGTGCACTGAAGGGTGCCAGGGATGTACAGAGATTTTCATGACAGAGGGCAAAGGATCTTCACAGGGAGTTGCACACCAGAGGAACTGTGCATGCACTTCCACCACACCAAGAATTTGAAGCAGACAACAGAAGGTCCATATCATGGGAGAAGGGGATGCAACTCAGAGAAGATATTTGAAAAAAAGCATAAGACCCATGGCAGACCCAGGCTCTGAGCTGATGGTTTCTAGATCATTGCCCTGATAAGGTCTTCAACCTCTCAAATCCCAAGCAGGGTACCTAGAGACAGCAAAAATGAAGAGACAAAGAAACAACCTATTAAGGAAAGAAAAGAAGAAATCACCAGAAAAGGAACTAAATGAAATGAAAGCATGCATAATGTCAGACAAAGAATTCAGAGTAAGGGTCATGCAGTTCATAATCTGGATGGATGAGAAAAATCAACAATTTATGTAAGAATCAAGAGGAAATAAAAATTATACAGCTACAATAAAAAGCACAATGTAAGGTTTCAACAATAGCCTAGAAGAAGCAGAGGACTGAATTAGTGAGTTATACGATAGTTTTATATCTTTAATTAGTATTGGTCATTTTTGTCTCCTCTGAGCCTAAGCTGAGATATGATCAGAAATTGAAGAATAAATTATAAAGCAGGATGAGAGCCTAATGGAGCTTTAGGAAAACAGGAAATGACTTTACATACATATAATAGGGGTGCCAGAATTATAAGAAGAGAAGCATGGATTAGAAAAATCTATTTAAAGAAATAATGACAGAGAACTCTGATTTTGGGTAGAAAAAAGTAACACAAGTACAGAGAGTGCCAAACATGATGAATAAAAAAGACCCACACCAATACACATAATAATTACAATGGTGAACGTTAATGACAAAGAGAGAATTTTAAAGGCTGCAAGAGAGAGACAGAGAGTTACCTACAAAGGACCTCCCATTTGGTTATCAAATGATTTCTCAATAGTAACATATCAGGCCTGAATGGAATAAAGTATACAAAGTGATGCAAAACAAGGGACTGAATCCAAGAGTACTTTATACAGCAAGGCTATCATTCAGAATTGAAGGGGAAATCAGAAGCTTTGCAGACAAAAAAAAAAAAAAAAAAAAAGAAAGAAGAAAGAAAGAAAGAAAGAAAGAAAGAAAGAAAGAAAGAAAGAAAGAAAGAAAGAAAGAAAGAAAGAAAGGAAAGGCTAAGGGAGTTTATCACTACCGAGCCAGCAATACAAGAAATCCTAAAGGGACTGTTGTAAAAAGAAAATATAGAAAGGGAAGAAGAAACACATGCATATAGAATAAAAATGGCTATGCCCTGGACAGTTTAGCTTAGTGGATGGATCCTATGGATTCAAGGGTCCCAGATTCAATTCTGGCCATGGACGTGGGCTCAATCACCAGTGGTGGGTGTGTGGGAGTCAGCTAATAAATGATTCTCATCATTAATGTTTTATTCTACCCTTCTCCTTTCTTCTCTTATATCAATAAAAATATTTTTAAAAGATTAAAATGGCTACAAAGAAGTATCTATCAATAATAAATGTAAATAGACAAAATGTTCAAATCAAAAGACATAGAGTGGATGTATAGATAAGAAAACAAGACCAATATATAGGCTGTCCACAAGAGACCCACTTCAGAACAAGGGACTCACACAGACTGAAAGTGAAAGAATGGAAAAATATTTTTTCAGGCAAATGGAAATGAAAAAAAAAAGAAAAAAAGCTGGGGTAGCAATACTTATATCTGACAAAATAGACCTCAAAGTGAAGGCCATAACAAGAGATAAGGAATGCCACTTCATAATACTAAAGGGATCAATACAACAAGAAGATATAATCCTGGTAAACATATACACACCTAATGCAGGGGCACCCAAATAAAAACAAAAACAAATGAACAAAAAAACTTCTGGAAGATGTCAAGGGAGAGATCAACAGCAATACAATCATAGTAGAGGACTTTAATACCTTATTCACATCACTGGAAAAATCTTAAAGACAAAAAATCAGCAAAGAAAGAGCAATCTTAAATGACTGACTAGATTAAATGGACTTAATTGATATCTTCAGAACATTTCAACCCAAATCTACAAAGTATGCATTCTTTTCAAGTACACATTTGGGACATTTTCAAAGATAGACCACACACTGGGTCACAGGTAAAGTCTATCCAAATATAAGAAGACTGAAATCATATCAAGCATTTTCTCATATCACAATGACATAATATCTTATATAATAAAAGACTAATATGCAAATTGACTAAATGGCAGCACAACTCATCGCTATGATGTGCACTGACCATTAGGGTACAGATGTTGAATGCAGGAGTTCCACCCTGGTGGTCAGTGCACTCCCTCGGGGGGAAGCATCACTCAGCCAGAAGTCCTGAAATAGGCCCACGGCTGGCGAGTTCAGTGGCAGTGTTGGGAGCAGGCATAAGCCATCAGTTGGACATCCCCTGTTGGCTCCTGGGCTGCAAGAGGGTGCAGGCTAGGTTGGGGGACTCCCTAAGTACAAAAAATCCTGGAAACAAATTATCAATACAATGAAAACATAACAATCCAAATATATTGGGCACAGTGAAAGCAATCCTGATAGGGAAGTTCATAGCATTACTGGCATACAAAAAGAACAAACAAAAACCAAAACAAAACAACAAAACAAAACAAAAAAATAATGATAAAAGTTATTTAACTCTGCAACTTAAAGAATTAGAAAAAGGGTATCAAGAAAAACACAGAGTAAGCAGAGGAAAGAAATAATAAAGATATGAGTAGAAATAAATGACATAGAGACCAAAAACAAAAACAGAAGCAAAAAACAATACAAAAGATCAATAAAACCAAGAGCTGGTTCTTTGAAAGGATAAACAAGTTTGATGAACCTCTAGGAAAGCTCACCAAGAAGCAAAGGGAGAGGACCCAAATAAACAGAATCAGAAATGAAAGAGGCAAAATAACAACAGACCCCACAGAAATACAAAGGATTTTTAAAAATATTAAGACCAACTTCATTCTAAAAAACTGGACAATCTAGAATAAATGGACATATTTCTAGAAAAATACAATCTTCCAAAACTCAAACAGGAAGAATAAAAAATCTGAATAGACCAATAACTATGGAGAAAATTGAAGCACTGATCAAAAAATATTCCAGCAAACAAAAGCCCTGGGCCAAACAGCTTCACAGGGGAGTTCTACAAAACATTCAAAAGAGAACTAAAACCAATCCTCAGACTATTCCAAAATATTCAAGGGGAAGTAACATTTCCAAGCTCTTTCTATTAAGTTGCATTATCCTAATCCCATAACTAGATAAAGCGAATTATAGGCCAATATATCTGATGAACATAGATGCTAAAATCCTCAACCAAATCCTTCCAAATTGAATCCAGCATTACTTTAGAAAGATGATACACCATGATCAAATGGGATTTGTTCTGGGGATGCAAGGAAGGTACAATATCCACAAATGAATAAATGTGATATATCACGTAAACAAATTGAGATATAAAAGTCACATAATCATATCAATTGATGCAGAAAAAGCATTTGACAAAATCAGACAAGGTTTCTTGGTAAAAACTCTCAGAAAAGTGAGAATAGAGGGATCATACCTGAATATAATAAAAGCCTTACATGACAAACATATAGCCAGCATAATATTCAATGGGCAAAAACTAAAACCACTTTCCCTAAGGACAGGAACAAGACAGGGATTCCCACTCTCACATACTGGAAATGCTAGCCATAGTGATCAGAAAAGAAGAATAAATAAAAGGCATCCAAATTGAAAAATAAGATTTAAAACTCTTATTATTAGCAGATGACATGATATTGTATGTAGAAAACCCTAAAGACTCCATAAAAAAACAACAACACTACTAAGCGTCGGTCTGCAGACTGAAAGGTCCCAGGTTCGATTCCGGTCAAGGGCATGTACATTGGTTGTGGGCACATCCCCAGTGGGGGGTGTGCAAGAGGCAGCTGGTCGGTGTTTCTCTCTCATCGACATTTCTAGCTCTCTATCTCTTTCCCTTTCTCTCTGTAAAAAATCAATAAAATATATTAAAAACAACAACAACAAAAAAACACACACTACTAGACTTAATAAATAATCTGGCAATATAGCAGGATAGAGAAGTAACACCCATAAATCTATCACTTTTTTATACATCAATAATGAACTCACAGAAAGAGAAGCAACAACAAAAACCAAGCCTATTTACCCATGCACCAAAAATTTTAAGAATAAACTTAACTAAGGAGGTAAAAGACCTGTAATCAGAAAACTACAAGACACAGAAAAAAGAGATAGAGGAAGACATAAACAAATGGAAAAATATACCATGCTCAGGAATTGTTAGAACCAGCATTATTAAAATGCCCATATAGTACATGATGACTAAAATTTCTTCACTTTGACCTGATGTCAATTGATGAAATGTGAAAAAAAAAAAATGCCCATACTACCCAAAGCATTCTATAGACTTAATGCAATCTCCATTAACATATTGACATATTTTGCAGACCTACAACAAACTCTCCATATAGACCAGTGGAACAGAACAGAGAACCTAGAAATCGATCCACATTATGCTCAATTCATATTTGACAAAGGAGGCAAGAACATACTAGTATAGTGGAGTTAAGACAGTCTCTTCAATAAATGGTGTGGGGAAAATTTGACAGATACATGAAAAAATAAATAAATAAACCAAACCAGCAACTTACACTATACACAAAAATAAGCTCAAAATGGATAAAGGACTTAAACATAAGAAGGGAAACTATAAAAACCTTTTTTTAAAACATATATTTTATTGATTTTTCACAGAGAGAAAGGGAGAGAGATAGAAAGCTACCTCAATAGAAACGTCGATGAGAGAGAAACATCCACCAGCTGCCTCTTGCACACCCCCTACTGGGGATGTGCCCGCAACCAACTTACATGCCCCTGACCGGAATCGAACCTGGGACCTTCCAGTCCGCAGACTGACGCTCTACCACTGAGCCAAACCGGTTTCAGCAAAACCATAAAAATCTTAGAAGAATCCATAGGCAGCAAAAATATCAGAATATGTCATATCAATATCTTTATCAAATCAGTTCCTGGTGCAATTCTAACTAAACAGAAAATAAACAAATGGAATTACATCAAAATAAAAAGCTTCCACAGACCAAAAGAAACCATCAACTAAACAAAAAGAAGGCTCAAGGCATGTTATAACTTATTTGCCAGTACTATATCTGATAAGGGTCTTATCGCCAATATTTATAGGGAACTCATGCAAATTAACAAAAGAAAGATAACCCAATCAAAAAGTGGGCAACAGACCTAAATAGATACTTTTTGAAAGAAGACGGAAGGCCAAGAGACATATAAAAACATGCTCAACATCAATAATCATTCCAGGGATGCAAGTAAAAATGACAATTAGGTATCACCTGTCAGAATGGCTATCATTAACAAATCAACAAATGAGTTCTGGTGAGGATGTGGAGAGAAAGGAACCCTTGGACATTGCTGGTGGGCATGCAGACTGGTGTAGCCACTGTGGAAACCAGTATGGAGGGAGTTTCCTCATAAAATTAAAAATGGAATTCCCATTTGACCCAGTAATCTCATTTCTAGGAATAAATCCAAAGAAATGAGAAACACTGATAAGGAAGGATATATGCACCCCTATGTTTATATCAGCACAATTTGTAGAGGCTAAGATTTGGAAAAAACCTAAGTGCCTATCATCAGATGAGTGGATTGAAAAATGATGGCAGATCTACCCAATGGAATACTATATTGCTGTAAAAATGAAGGAACTCTTACCATTAACACCAGCATGGATGGATAAGGAGAACATTATGCTAAGCAAAATAATTCAGTTGGAGAAACAGAAATATTACATGATCTCACTCATTTGTTGAATCTAATTAGCAACATAAACTGATGAACAAACATAAAGCCACAGACATAGAAACATTGACCCTACCGTCAAACTTCAGAGTGAAGGCAGCGGAATTAGGTATAAGAGATCAACCAAGGAATTGTATTCATGCATGCAAGTATAACCAATGGATACATACACTAGGGAGTTGAGGGCATGTGCTGGGGTGTTGGGGGTGGCTTGGGAGAGGTAAATGGGGTAAAAAGGAGACATATTTAATAGTATATGTAATACTTTAAACAATAAAGAATTTTTTAAAAGAGAGTTTTAATGGATTGAGGGGGAAATAAAGAGAAATTAAAGGAGGGAGGGAGAATGAGAAGGACACAAAAGTCAATTGATTGTGATGTAGTTCTGACCCTAGGTGAGAGTGTAGCAAAAAGGGTTAGTTAATAAATTTTAAATTGCAGGGCAATCCTAAGAAAGTTTAGCTAAAACTAATGGGAAATCCTTGAGATAAAGTAATCCATCAGAGGGGTTCCTCATCTTCAAGGAGCAGGCCTGCCCTAGTGTCTTTGCCAAGCACAAGCATTGACTATGGGAAGCCTGTGAGAAGTGTGGTTCCTAAGGCATTGGCAGATTCAGAGCACAGCAGCTGAGGCTATCTATCAATTATTGACCCCACAGCAGGATAAATGATATATTTCTGTCATGGGTATATAAGTTGGGCTACATTTAGGGATCTAAACAAAGCCTTTGACTTCATTAGAAATGGCCATTTATCCATATTTTACTAATAAAATTTTTTTTGAGGATAGGGATTTTTCTTATTCATTTTTGTATCTTTCACAGCACCTGTTTAGGCACAAAATAGGTACTCAATGATTAATATGGACAGAATATCCCTTGAACAGGAGCAGTATGTCCTTTTGAAAAGTAACAAAAATTATTTGATGACAGTTTGAAAATACTGTCTTCTAAAATGACTAGCCATAAAAAAGCAAAGTTGACAATTACTGCTAATTATAATTCCCATAATTATTATAATGTCATTATAATCTTTGACCTTCCTAATTGATTCACTTTTACAGAATGAAAAGCTTCAGGATTTGAACTATTGGACAAAGTCCCACAAAATCACTGATAAATGCAAACAAACCCAAACAGAATCACACATAAGCACAAACTCAAATTTCTACACATTGCTGTGATCTAATTTTAACTCCGTATAATATCACCATGACCTCACTCTGGAGTGCAAAGCAACTCTGAAAACACAGAGTAGATTCATTCACCCCCAAGATCACCATTAGAGAGAGAGAGAGAGAGAGAGAGAGAGAGAGAGAGAGAGAGAGAGAGAGAAAGAGAGCAAGTGAGAGCACTTAGGAAAACGCCTGGGTACATAGGGAGGAATCAAGTCTATGTCATGAACAGGACAGGAAAAGAAAACAGGGTGAAAGGAGTAAGGTTACTGAGGGATTTGAGGTAAGAAAGGGCAAGGGAGATGGAAAAAAGAGGAGAGAAAAAGGAATAGGAAGCTAAACTTATGGTGGAGATAGTAACACCCTATATAATAAAAGAGTAATACCCTGTTTTCCTGAAAATAAGACAGTGTCTTATATTAATTTTTTTCTCCCAAAGTTGCACTAGGTCTTATTTTCAGGGGATGTCTTATTTTCGGGGGAACACGGTATGCAAATTGTACCTCTGCTACGCCCACAAATCCACACCCACTGACCAATCAGGAGTGAGTATGCAAATTAACCCAACAAAAATGGCTGTGGCTACAGAGCGAACAGGAGGCTTGGGCTTTCCTGGCAATGGAGGAAGCACACCCTGGCCAGCCCTGGACTCCACTCAAGGCTACAAATTTTCAATTATAGAAGATAAATAATTCCTAGATACCAGGGCCTCCACTTGGGTTGCCAGGAGGTGTGGCCGGCCTGTTAACCACCACAGGCCCCTCTTCCAGGCTTTCTACTGCCCCAAGGGAACCCCAACCCTGATCAGGGACACCCTTTAGGGCAAACCAGCTGGTGCCCACCCATGCACCAGGCCTCTATCCTATATAATAAAAGAGTAATATGCTAATTGACCATCAATCCAACACACAAGATGGCTGTCCCTATGTGGACACAAGATGGCTAGCAGGGGAGGGCAGTTGGGAGGGATCAGGCCAGCAGGGGAGAGCAGTTGTGGGCAATCAGGCCAGCAGGGGAGGGTGGTTGGGAGGGAACATGCTTGCAAAGGAGGGCAGTTGGGGGTGATCAAGCCTGCAGGGGGGGCAGTTAGGGGTGACCAAGCTGGTAGAGGAGGGAAGTTGGGGGCGGGCGACCTGGAGGGGAGGGCAATTAGGGGCAATCAGGCTGGCAGGTAGCAGTTAGGCATCAACCAGGCTGGCAGGGGAGTGGTTAGAGAGTGATCAGTCTGGCAGGCAGAAGTGGTTAGGGGCAATCAGGAAGGCAGGCAGGTGAGCAGTTGGAAGCCAGCAATTCTGATTTGTGAGAGAGATATCCCACTGCCCGTTTAGGCACAATCCTACTGGGATCAGGCCTAAATGGGCAGTCAGACATCCCTCGAGAGGTCCCAGATTGGCAAGGGTACAGGTTGGGCTGAGGGATACCCCTCATACACGAATTTTGTTCACCAGGCCTCTAGTATCTATAATAACCATCTTGGGGTTGATTGGGTTGATAGGGCTTGCTTGAATATATTATTGTACCACAAGGCAACATTTTCAATATAAATCAGATAGGTCATCATGAGAAAGTGTTAACACTGGGTGGGATCAAATCACCAGCACAAACGGCACCCTCTTGAGCAGTTTCAACCAAGATGACAAATGCTGACTAGGCATGAAAGGTGGCAGATGGACAGTGCTATCACAGAGTTTGCCCAGCTGCTGATACTGTATAAAACTTTGTTCAGCTGTGAAACTTTTTCTGGGCCTGAGTAAGTAAAATCCTTGGACTATCAATCTGAGGTCCAATTTACTTTCAAAGAAACAAAGAGTCAGAAGCATGATCTAGGGAGAACACACATTTGAACTGTTTTCTACTATTCTTTGGTGGTTTTTCTGTCCCTGTCCCCTATCCTTTACATGAACCTGGTCCATCTCTGTAACATACTAAAAGAAACATCCAGAAGCCCAAATATAGGAGCAGCACTTTGCATCAGATCTTTATCCTTGCCCATTTATACTTGCCCATTCTACCAGATCCATTTTCCTAACTCTCAGGCCTTAATGGCTCTATACTTTCACTACTAATTATTGCCTTAGGTCTCCTTTGCTTTGAAAATGTTTTTAGACTTATTTGTCTGGTTTATTAACCTCACCTCTCTGGATACCATTTTCATCTTTCAATTTTGTACACACTATCAGCATCATAAACACCTGCAGTTGTGGGCAAGAGACAATTCTACTACCCACCTCAGCCATGTAGATTTCACAGTAGTTATGCCATCTTGTTTGTAATCATTTCCAAGATAGGAATAAGGATATATATAAATAGTTATCCATTGAAAACTTTTAAAAATTCAAATGTTGTATTTGGTGGCAGTTCAAAGGCCTAGAGGGGAATTATGGGGTTCAAAGCCTTGTCAGTGAAAATGTTTAATTCTAAATTTTAAAAGGGGATTGCATTTCATGCAGAATAGGTGATGGCAGCATGCCCACAAAGGCCATTGTAATATAGTAGAAATAAAACTAGCCTAGGTATCAGGAGACATGGGGTACAGTAAAAATCAGCTCAAAATAGTTGTGTAAGATTGGATCAATCTTGACCCTTCTATGGGCCTTGCTTCTCTTATCTAACATAGACAGTAACTGATTAAATTATTTTATGAGGTCAATTCTATTTCTAACCATCTGGGACTAATTGATTGCTTAATGGGAAAGTGAAAATGACACAAATCACTTTTAAAACACCCTGAACTCTGAACATCCTGAAGCTTGATTGCCAATGAGGCAATTTTGTTGTTGGGAAACAAAAGATAGGTTAAAAAAAAAAGAGCCTGATGATAGGTCATAGATTATATGTTGTGGGTCCATCCAAAGCAGAGGGATACAGTTGGTAAGAAGTAATTAATTTGAAGCAAAGACTTCCAAAGAAGTGTTTTTAATGAAACTGGAATATATGTGAGTAAATGATGTTTAAGTGACAATACTGAGGAACACTGGAAAGGCCCAATAGATGCTTAATGCCTTCTCCACTATTCTACAATTACATTGTAATTTCAACATTCTTTATGTCTGAGAGAAAGTAAGTATATTACTAGAAAAATATGGTACATAAATCCATAAGTCCTCATTTACACATAAGCATAATCTAATTTCTTCAGATTAGCCAACCACTGGGCAGGGATTTGAAGGCATGAAATGCAAGATAGGTAAATATTGATGGGAGAATGAGTGAGGGAAGTGGGGACAGAGTCAGGATATAAAAGTGAAAATGGCCTAGAAAGTGTGAGGTTATTTAGGAGTAGAGATCAGGTAATGTATTCTGTCCTTCTTCCTTAGTTGGCATCCCTAGGCAGCTACTAAGTAATATGAAGCTATAAGGAGCTTAAAAGAAATTTGTGGCTTTGAAGAGGGAAATGCACAGAACTGGAGAGAAACTGAAAGAAGTATATGCATTTTAAATATCAGTTATAGGCACACAAAAAACAAAGGTTCAAGCCAGGAATCCATTATGGCAGGGGAATAGGTTGAAGTTACACTCACATCCTCACAGGACCAAAGTGGAATTACAACTTAAATATTAGAACAGTCTACCTGAATAACCAACTGAAAAGTAGCTGAAGAAAAGTCTTATACGTAAAGATTTACAGAAAATCCAGACTGGAAGGAAGGATGGAAACATGAAAAGGGCTGAATTGCTGCAGCTGACAACCTGGAGGTATACCTCAGCTGCAATGGTACCCCCAAAGAATCATTGTGTTTCACTCATGCTAGACCCCCATCTCAGAGCAGCATAGCTGGCAAGAGGAATCCACATAACATCTGGTTATGAAAATCAGCAGTAAAACTGTTTTCCAGGGAGAGACAGGGGAATGATAGAGACACAGTGGCCCTCTTAAAGGTCCAATGCACAAAATCTCATTCCAGTCACTCATGCTGGGCTCCAACAGAGGGAGTGCAACTTGGAGGGAACTAGAGTCCTGAAAAGAGAGACTGCATTTTAAGACTTTATGGAGAGAGCTGAAGGGACAGCCACCAGGGTCTCTGTGCCAAGTCACTCTCCCCCATCACAGGCTTCATTTTTCTTGGGTCATGTACTCTCCTCCATTTGGCATCATCCTGGGGGAACGTAATAGACCCACACTCATGGCTCCCTATTACCCAGCCTTGGAGAGATCACATCATACAGATGAGTCAGCTTCCTGGGTCTGTAGAGTAGAGGCTTGAGCAGACTCAGGGGGTTCCCAAGCCTGACTTGTGTGGCTTTGGATAAGAGGATGTTCCCCTCACCTTCCTGTAAGCATCATTGGCAACACCCCCAGGATAGATCCATTAGCCTCACCCTCCTGACTCTCAGCAATCCATTCCAAATGAACTCAAGCTGTCCAGGAAATCTGTGAAAAATCCATGACAAGCTGAGTTGTGAGGCTCTAGGATGAGGGCCATTTTTCATTCCCATGCCAGACAAGTGCAGAGCTCATCTTTTGCACAACCAAATCTGGTTGGGCTTAATAAACTTTGCTGACCTCACCCTGATGATCCCTGAGACCCCACCATACCACAAAGATCTCTGGAAACTAAGGAGGTAAAAATTCCCTTAGTGTACCCTTTTGCTGAGTGGCATCAAACCCAGCACTGGCACTGAGTTTGAATCTGTATCAATTTTGCTGAAAACAACTTGCCCCTACATGATGATTTACAGAGAAATGACCTCATGCACTCTCATACTGGCAGAAGCTCTTTTAGTGATTGAACCTAGGAGCCAGCTGACAGGTGGAAGCTGGTGAAAGCAGGTCTCAGTGTGCCTTGGGCCTTTGACTGACCTGACCCTGGGCTTGATGCTTGTGATGGCTGACCTTGGGGTGCAGCTTGGCACTTCCCATGCACCCCCAGGCTCATAAGAGACATCTACAATCACTTTAGTAGCTCCAAATAGATTTTCTAGGGCCAGTCACAGGTAGCATGTAACATTGACCTACACTGGAGTCCTACTCAAGATACCCCAACACCAACTCACCCAATGGTAACTTTCAGATATCATCAGAGCAGAATTCAATTAGCTACCCTAGTGGCACATCCAAAGGGGGATCTCTGCAGTCACCAGCCCCTGAAGAAGCAAATTTCGCTTTCTTTGGACAGCACCTGCATAGAAATTTGTATAAAGTGATTGGGGTCAATCCTCACAGTTGTCCATCCTTAGGGTTGACTGTACATGATAATGGGGCAATAGAAATCAAGACACAATTATAACTGAAGAGTTCACACAACCCACACAAGGAACACCCCTGGAACACCCAGCTGAGATGACCAAGGAGACTCCTCCACTGAGTCCCATAGGATATCTGCTACATAAGGTTAGCCTACCAAGACTGGGAGACATAGCAGATCTACCTAATACACATAAACAAACACAGGGTGGCAGACAAAACGGGGAGACAAAGGAGACATACTCTGAACAAAAGAACAGGCAAAATCTCCAGAAAAAGAACTAAATAAAATGGAGTAAAACAATTTACCAGATTCAGAGTTCAAATAGAAAATGGTTTTAAGGACGTTCAAGAAACTTAGTGATAACTTCAACAAAGAGAGGTATATAGAAGCCATAAAAATGGCCCTCAAAAGAACCAGTCAAAAGTGAAGAATACAGTATTTGTATTCACTAGAAGGGATTAAAAAATAGGTTGGATAAAGCAGAGTATTCAATCAGTGATTTGGAAGACAAGACAGTTGAAACAACCAGGAAGAACAGCTAAAAGAAAAAAAATAATTTAAAAAAATGAGGATAATTTAAAATTTAAGCAACATTTGGGACAACATGAAGCCAAACATCTACATCATAGCAGCACCAAATAGAGGAGAGAGAAAACAAGGGATTGAGAAAGTTTTTTGAAAAATTAATGACTGAGAATTTCCCTAACCTGATGAAGGCAAAAGACACACAAGTAGTCCAGGAAACACAGATAATCCCAAACAAGACAAACCTAATGATACCCACGTCAAGGCACATCAAAATTAAAATATCAAAGATTAAAGACAAATAATCAATTTTAATATAATCAAGAGAAAAAGAGTTAATTAACCATAAGAAAATCCCAATGGACTTTCAGCTGATTTCTCAACCAAAATATTTCAGACCGGAATGTATTGGTACAAAATATTAAAAGTGATGAAAAGCAAGGACCTACAACCAATACTACTCTAACCAGTTAGGCTATCATTTAAAACTGAAGGAGAAATAAAGAAATTTTCATACCAGAAAAAAACTAAAGAAGTTCATTATCACCAAACCAGCTTTATAAAAAAAATGTTAAAGGGACTTCTGTAATAAGAATAAAGATTAAAAAAGAAACATAACTAAAAGAATAAAATGGCCATAAATACATAACTATCATTAATTAATTTAGATATAAATGACTTAAATGGTCCAATCAAAAGACATAGGGTAGTTGAATGGGTAAGAAAGCAAGACCTATATATATCATGTCTACAAAATACCCACCTCAGAATGAAAGTTACTCACAGGTTGAAAGTCAATTGATAAAAAAATATATTTCATGCAAATGGAAAACAAAATACAGTTGGGATTGCAAATATTTATATTAGACAGAGTAGAATTTAAATGAAAATCTAGAATAAGAGACTAAAAGGACATTATTGAATGATAAAGGGAGCAATCCAACAACAGGATATAAGCCTTGTAAAGATTTATGTACCAAAAACAGGAATATCTATTGATAAATATGTAAAGGAAGTCATCATGGGCATAAAGGGAAGATTGACAATAACACAGTCAGAGTGGGGGATTTTAATACCCACTTGACTTCAATGGATAGATCCTCCAGACAGAAAAAAAGAAGGAAATGGTGGCTTTAAATGACATACTAGATCAGATGGATTTAATTTATATATTCAGAGCATTTCATCCCAAAGCAACAGAATATACATTCTTTTCAAATGCACATAGAACATTTTCTGGGATTGACCTCATGCTAGGATACAAAACAAGTCTCAAAAAATTTAAGAAGATTGAAATCATATCAAGCATCTTTTCTGACCATAATGGTATGAAATTAGATCTGAATTACAAAAACAAAACAAAAAAGCACCCCCCACAAAAAAAAAAATGAAAAACACACAAACACATGGAAGCTAAATAACATTTTAGTAAACAATTAAGTAATGAATATGTTAAAAAGAGATCAATGAAAAGATAAAAGTATGCCTTGAAACAAATGAAAATGTGAACACAACAATGAAAACTGTATGGAACAGAAGAAAAGCAGTCTTAGAGGAAAAATCAGAGCATTATGGGCCTACCTTAAAAACCAGAAAAATCTCAAACAATTTAACCTTAAACCTAAGACAACTATATATTTTTTTTAAAAAGCCCAAAATGAGTAGAAGAAAGAAAATAATACAGATCAGAGCAGAAATAAACAAAATAGAGTCTAAAAATTACAAAATAGTAATGAAACCAAGAGTTGGTTCTTTGAAAAGAAAACAAGATTGATGAACCTTTAACCAGAAATGAAAAGGGAGAAGTAACAACTGACACGACATAGAAAGGATTAAATAAATTATTACAAACAATTATATGCCAGCAAATTGGACAATCTGGAAGAAATTGATAAATTCCTAGAAATATATAATCTTCTAAAAAAATAACTAGGAAAAATAAGAAAATCTGACCAGACTGCTTTTAAGTAGTAAAATGGAAGCACTAAGTAAAATGGTAGCCTGGTTGGTGTTGCTCAGTGGTTGAGAATTGACCTATGAATCAAGAGGTTACAATTTAATTCTAGGTCAGCACACATGCCTGGGTTGCTGGCTCGGTCCCCAATAGGGAGCATGCAGGAGTCAGCTTATCAATGATTCTCTCTTATCACTGATATTTCTCTCTCCCCCTGCCCCAATCCTTTCCTATCTGAAATCAATAAAAATATATTTAAAAGAAAACATGCCTTTGAAACCATCAGATACCATCAGATACAATTATGGTTCCTTGAGTTCTCATTACTAGTATTTTTTTTTCATTATAATAAAAAAATTCCTATACCAAATGGCTTCACAGGTTAATTTTACCAAATATTCAAAAATAAACTAACACTTATCCTTCTCAAAATAGTCAAAAAAAAAAAAAAAAAAAAAAAAAAAGGAAAAAAGAAAGAAAGAATTCAAGTGGAGGAAAGATTCCTAAGCTTATTTTACAAGGCCAGCATTATCCTAATTGCAAAACTGGATAAATACACTAGAAAGAAAAAAAGTATAGGCCAGTATCAATGAAGAATATAAATGAAAAAATCCACAACAAAAATATTAGCAAAATGGATCTAGCAATAAAATAAAAAGATCATACACAATGATCTAGTTTGATTTATTTCTGTAATGCAAGGTTGGTACAATATCTGCAAGTCAATTAATATGATACATTACATAAACAATGTGAAGGACAAGAATCATATGATCATATTAATTAATATAGAAAAAAACATTTGACAAAGTGCAGCAACCATTTATGATTTTAAAAAAAATCTCAGAAAAGGGTGAAAAGAAGGACATACCTTAAAATAATAAAGGCCATATGTGACAAACCCACAGCTAATAACATATTCAATGGGGCAACACTAAAAGCATTTCATTTAAGATCAGGAACAAGACAGCAATGCCTATTTTCACGACTAGTATTAAATGTAGTACTCTATGTCACATCCATATGAAAATATGAAGAAATAAAAGGAAAAAGGAAGAAGTAAAACTGTTTTCCTGATATTGTGTTTAGAGATCCCTAAGAAATCCACCACAAAACCACTAAACTGATAAATTCAGTAATGTAATAGGATACAAAATAAATATTTAGAAATTCGTTCAATTTTTATACATCAATAATGATCTATCAGAAATTAAAACTAATGAAATAATCCTATTTACATGTATATAAAAAGTATTTAGGAATAAATTTAAACAATAAAAAGGCCTCTATTCAAAAAAATGTAAGGCACTGAAGAAATTGAAGAAGATACAAATAAATGAAAGAGTATAACATGCTCATTGATAGAATTACAGTTAAAATGACCATACTACACAAAGCAATCGACACTTAGTGGCCAGATTATTATGATCTCTTAACGCATAATAATCTGCCCCCTTCTCTCTCTCTCCATATCTATCTATCTATCTATCTATCTATCTATCTATCTATCTATCTAATCTATATCTATATCTATATCTATATCTATATCTCTATCTATCTATCTATCTATTAATATCTATCTATCTATCTATCTATCTATCTATCTATCTATCTATATTCCAGTGCATGAATTCATGCATGGGTGGGTGTTCCGGCCAGCCTGGTCAGGGGGAGGGGACATGGGCATTTGGCTGGCCTGCCTGCTGGTTGAGGGGACAATTTGCATATTAGCATTTTATTATATAGAATATAAACTGAGTGGTCAGATTATTATGGGTTCAGAGATCATAATAATCTGGCCACTCAATGTGTGTATTTAATGCAATTCCTATGAAAATAACAAGGGTGTATTTCACAGAATTATAACAATAATACAAAAATTTACATGGAGCCACAAATGACACCAAATAGCTTATAGCACTCTTGAGAAAGAAGAACAAAATTGGAGGTATCACCTTATCACATATCAAACTATATCACAAGGCTACAGTAATCAAAACAGTATGGTACTAGCATAAAAATAGATATATAGGTAATATTACAGAATAGAGAACCCATAAATAAACCCACACCTATATGATCAATTAATATTTGATATAGGAGGTTAGAGCATACAATGGGGAAAAGACAGTCTATTCAATAAGTGATGTTGGGAAAATTGGACACATATATACACAAAAATGAAACTAGATAACCTTCTTACACCATGCATAAGAATAAACTTGCCCTGGCTGGTGTTTCTCAGTGGTGAGAGCATTGGTCCAATGCACTGAAGGGTTGCAGGTTCAATTCCCAGTCAAGGACATGTATCTGGATTGCAGAACCCATCCTCGGCTCAGTCTGGATGCTTGGGGGAGGCAATCAATTGATGTGTCTCCCTCACATTGATATGAGGTTTTTTTTCCCTGTCTTTTTCACTTCCTAATTCCCTTTTTCTTTCTCTAAACATCATTGGAAAAATATGCTTGTGTCAGGATTAACAAGAACAATAAAAAGAATAAACTGAAAATGAATTCAAGACTTAAATGTATGACTAGAAATCATAAAATAAAACATTGGCAGTAAAATATCTGACATTTCTCATAACTACATTTCTTTTCTGATATACCTCCTAAGGGAAGAAAAAAATAAATGGGACTAAACCATACTAAAAAGAGTTTGCACAGGAAAGGAATCTGCCCACAAAATACAAAGACAATGCACTGAATGGGAGATCATATTCACCAATGATACATCTGATAAGGGGTTAATATCCAATATTTATAAAGATCTCATACAACTAAACACCAAAAATATACAAATAATAAAATTTAAAAAATGAGCAAAGGACCACAATAGCCACTTCACCAAAGAGGACAAATAGATGACCAATAGACATATGAAAAGATGCTCAGTGTCACTAATTAACCATTTGAGAAATACAAGTTAAAAAGACACTGAGATAATCACCTCACAACTGTCAGAATGTCTATCATCAATAAATGATCAAACAACAAGTTTTGATGAGGATGTAAAGAAAAGAGAACCCTCATGCACTGTTGGTGGGAATGCAGATTGGTGCAGCCACTATGGAAAACAATATTGAGTTTCCTCAAAAAATTAAAAATGGAACTGCCTTATGCCCCAGTAATTCCACTTTTGGGTATATAGCTGATTAAAAAAAAAAAAAAAAACAACAACAACAACAACAAAAAACAACACCACCACTTTGAAAGAATATATGCACATCTATGTTCATTTCAGTGTTATAATAGTCAAGCTATGAAAGTGACCCAATGCCTGTCAATGGTTGAGTAGAGTGGTGGTATATCTATATATATATATAAAAGGCTGTGTCCATCTGTCTGACCAGTAGGTATGATGAGTACGGACCACTAGGAGGCAGTTGCTCAATGCCGGAGTTGACATAATGTGAACTTGCCATTTAAAAATAAATGGTACCAGGGACCTGGTGTCGACAAACCAACACTCGGTTTCCCCTAAGTAGGGCACAGGCCTTGCCTTGAGCCTGAAGTGACACCCTACCATAATGCTGCCAAGACTCCATAGTGCATAATGCAGCCCACAGCTCAGCCTCGCCTGGAAACAGTTGCTGTGGGTGTTACATAGCAACACAAGGCTTCCTTTTTCTAGCTTTGACTAGTCTCCTTGGAGTTTCTTCAAGACAGGGAACCTGACTTGTTTTATAGATAGGTGCAAACTTTACAATTTATGCAAATGTTTCTGAAGCTTTATTCACGTGCCTCATCTCATTTGATCTTCACAGAAGTCCTGGAGTATGTAGTTAGGAGAATCAGTAGAATCCCATTTTCTTTTCATTAACAAGATGTGAATAGTGATATTAAAATATTTATTCTAATTAATTTCCTTTCTATGTGCATGAATGTGTGCACCAGAGCACTACACTAATACCGTGTTTCCCCAAAAATAAAACATCCTCTGAAAATAAGACCTACTTACAGGTTTCTTTCTGAGTGAAATATAAGGCATCCCCCTGAAAATAAGGCCCCCTTTAGGCTCTGTCTCAGAATGAAAATTAATTTACCATAAACTGGTTGCTAGGTCGGCCCACAGGAATGATGGCCTATCTCCAGACTCTTGATATTGCAATAAACAAGCCATTCAAAGACGATTTGCGCATGGAAATTAATGACTACATTGAAAATAGAATGGAGAGAAATCATCATGGAAACTTTGTGAAACCTAAACTGCAAGAAGTTGTGACTTGGGTGAAGAATTCATGGGAGAAAATCACTGACAGTTGCATTGCAAATGCACTGCGAGCAGGCTACCTTGACAAGAAGTACTCATTTAAAGACAGTGCTATTGCTAAACATGAGAGATTTGGTCCACTGATTCTGAAAGAAATGGAGTCACAAGAAATTCACCAGGAAATTCAGGAATTTGATTGTTATGATGATGTTCCAGAAGATGATGACATGATTGTCATTGAATAAATGAGTAAATTCTTGATACTGTAGGATTCACCGTTTGTCTGGTTTGTGTTGACAACTACTGTACTACCATACCATATACAGGTAATAAATTTCCTTTATTTTCATTTAACAATAAATGTGTACCTTATTCTTCTTCATGGAAAAATAAGACATCCCCTGAAAATAAGACCTAGTGCATCTTTGGGAGCAAAAATTAATATAAGACACTATCTTTTTTTGGGGGAAACAGGATATATATATATGTATATAAATATACATATATATGTAAATAAAATTATAAATAAATATAAATATAAATGTAAATATGAATATGAATATGAATATGCATATGAATATAAACATAAACATAAACAATGGATATTAAGTAAAATAAATCAGTCAGAGAAAGATAAATACCACATAATGTCACTTATAGGTGGAATCCAAAGAACAGTATAAATGAACAAATAGAACAGAGACAGACTCATAATACAGAGAATAGACTGATGGTTTTCAGAGGGGAGGGGTGTTGGGACTGGGTGAAAAAGATGAAAATATTGTGAGAAACATATTGTTTGTTACAAAATAGTCATGAAAATGTAAAGTACAGCATAGAAAATACAGTCAATGATATTTTAATATGTATACATGGTGCCAGGTGGATACTGCAAATATCAGGGGGAACACTTTGTAAAGTGCAGGCAGTCTTAGGGTTATGTCAGACTTGACATACAGCATTTTGTGGTTATGTAGTCATCTCCCATTTATTTACACACAAAAAAATGTTCTGTCATTTTGACGTATGCACATATGTGTTTTATGTATTTTATTATTTATTTACCACAAGTAAATGTCAGGAATTATCTTTCTTTTAATTTTTTTTTACTGTTTCACTTCATTACTGCTGTGTATGTACTCCATGTGAGTGACATAGGTGCTTATGTAGGTGGGTTCTGATTCACGGTGAAAATCACATTATTTACACCATAGGAACAGATCTCTGATGTAACCCAAGGACCTACTGTATATAATTTTCTAACCACTACACTGTACATGTGAAACCTATAAAAATAATATTGAGGACAGGATCTAAGATGGTGGCCGAGAGGACTGCAGTCAGGGAGATAGCGTGAGTGAGTGAGAGAGCAAAAGAGGAGTGTGTGGACATACAAGGAATGTGTGTATATGAGTGAGGGACAGTTATATTCTGCAGGACTTCCAGGGACTAGCAGACCAGGCTCGCCTGGCTAGGCAGTATCTACTACCACTAAAATCTCTCCAGGGGAAGTGGGCTTTGACATAGAGACTGTGCCATCTTGAAGGGGAGAGCAGCTGTGATGGGAAGCCCAGTGTTACCTTCTCCCAGAGAGACCTCGGATACCACCCAGCACCCTACAGTCACAGCGCCCAGGGACCAGCTGCCTTGGCTGTGAACCAAAGAACATCAAGATGCCAGCCTCCCTGGCTGCAAGTGCCTAAAAAGTTTGTTGGGGGAGAGTAGGTGGTGATGAAAAAGTACCCTTGTGCACTGCTGGTGGGAATGCAAACTGGTTCAGCCACTGTGGAAAGCAGTATGGAGTTTCCTCAAAAAGTTAAAAATGGAACTCCAATTTGACCCAGTAATCCCACTTTCCATCCCAAGAAACCAGAACCACTAGTCAGAAAGTATATATGCACCCATATGTTCATAGCAGCACAATTTACAATAGCTAAAATTTAGAAACAGCCTAAGTGTCAATTAGCAGACGAATGGATTAAAAACTGTGGTACATCTACCCAATAAAATACTATCTACACTAATATCTGAAATATGCAAATTGACCA
This sequence comes from Pipistrellus kuhlii, assembly GCF_014108245.1. Lineage (NCBI taxonomy): Eukaryota > Metazoa > Chordata > Mammalia > Chiroptera > Vespertilionidae > Pipistrellus > Pipistrellus kuhlii. The sequence continues at coordinate 2,291,860 of NW_023425533.1, read as the reverse complement.
TCACTTTGTGATGCCAAACAGCCAAACAGGCATGATGCAAATTAACCCACCAAAGATGGTAGTGGGCCCACCCCCAAGCTGCTCTGGGCCTCTGGGCAGCACATATGCAGGCATGGAGTGGCCAGGTGGGGTGGGATGCCTGCTATGAGGGCAAGGGCTGAGGGCAAGGGCTGAGGGCACAAGGAGCTATAGGAGCGGTGCTCTGCCTGGAGCAAAGACTAAAGGCTCTAACCAGAGTGAAGACCAAAGACTGCTGCTGGAGCAAAGAAGGAAGGTGGCAGCCAGAGCAAAGGCCTGGGTCCTGGTTGCCTGTGCAGGCAGCAAGGGGAGGAAGGCCTATTGCATGAGTCTTTGTGCAATGGGCCTCTAGTGCTGTTATAAAAATGAAGGAACTTTTTCCATTTTCAACAGCATAGATGGAACTGGAGAGCATTATGCTAAGTGAAATAAGCCAGTTGGAGAAAGACAAATATCATATGATCTCACTCATATGTGGGATATAATGAGCAACATAAACTGATGAACAAAAGTAGATCCAGAGGCAAATGGCAGGGGCAGAGGGGGTTAGAGATCAATCAAAAGACTTGTATGTATGCATATTAGCATAACCAATGGACACAGACCCTGGGGTGATGGGGGCTTGCCCTCAGGGGTGGGAATAATTGGGGGGGGGGTCAATCAGGAAAAAGGAGACATATGTAATACTTAAAACAATAAAAAATAATATTGAATGTAAACTTGAATTAAAAAAAAAATGGTTCAAGCCTTTCTCCTGAGTTCCACACCCATGCATTGACTTGCACACTTTGCATTGGCATATCGGTGTCCCAACAAGCACCTCATAAAAAACCCCAAAACAAAAACATGACCACAACAGAAGGAATCACTGGCATCCACTAATATGCTATATTCTTCATATTGGTTGAAGGTACCATTTTCTTTTCTTATTTTTAATCTTTATTTTTGAGAGTATTACAGTTGTCCCCTTCTTCCTCTTTTGCTCCTCCATCTGGTTCCTGCACCGCCCCATGCCTTCACCACCATATTCTCTGTATACATAGGTAATGCATATATGAATATAAGATCTTTGGTTAATCTCTTCCTGAACCATGTCCCCTCTTCCCTCTTAGATTGGTCAGTCTGTTCCATGTTTCCATGCCTCTGGTTCCATTTTATTCAGTTTATTTTCTTCATTGGTCTTCTGGTTCCTTTATTTTTCATTTTTAGATTCAATTATTGATAGATATGTATTTATTGCCTTTTTATATCTCATATTTTTGTCTTTTTTAATTCTTCCTCTTCTTAAAGAGTACCCTTCAACATTTCATGAAATATTGGTTTGGTGGTGATGAACTTCTTTAGCATTTTCTTGTCTGTGTAGCTCTTGAACTGAACTTCTATTCTAAATGATAGCTTTTCTGGGTAATCTTGTTGTAGGTCCTTGCTGTTTATCACTAATTATTTCTTATCAATCCCTTCTCGCCTGCACAGTTTCTGTCGAGAAATCAGCTGACAGTCTTATGGGAGCACCCTTGTAGGAAACTCAGTGCTTTTTTCTTGCTACTTTAACCATTGGAATTTTAATTATAATGTGACTTGGTATGGTCCTCTTTGGGTTCCTCTTGTTTGGGACTCTGTGGGCTTCCTGGTCTTGTAAGTCTATTTCTTTCGCCAGATAGGGGACATTTTCTGTCATTATTTCTTCAAATATGTTTTCAACATCTTGCTCTATCTCTTCTCCTTATAGCACCACCTTAATGTTAAACTTGGTATGTTTGAAGTTGTCCCAGAGGCTCCTTACACTATCTTTATATTTTTGCTTTTCTGATTGGGTGTTTTTGCTTCCTCTTATTCCAAATTGTTGATTTAATTCTTGGAATTCTCCACTCTACTGTTGAATCCCTGTATATTATTTTTTATCTAATTTAGTGTAGGCTTAATTTTTGACTGGTACATTTTCATGTCTTTGCATTCTCACTAAGATCTTTTAAAGTCTCACTAAGTCGCTTGAAACTCTTATTAAGTCCCCTGAAGCTCTCATGAGAAACCTTTGGTAACCTTATAACCATGTTTTTGAACTCTGTATCCAGTAGTCAGCTTGTTTCCATTTCTTTCATTTGTGACATGTTTCTTTGTCTCTACATTTTGGCAGCTTCCCTGTGTTTGTTTCTATGTATTAGGTAGAGCTGCTATGTCTTCTGGAATTGGTAGGTGTCCTGTAAAGCACAGTGATTCAGCCTCCCCAGTCACCAGAGATAGGCATTTTAGGTTCTCCACTGTGTGGGGTGTGTGCACAGTATTGTAGTTGAGACTTGAATGCTGTTGACATCACTGGGAGGAATTGACCTCCAGGACATTTGGCTGTGAGGACTAGCTGCAACTACCGTGGAAGAGCTGCTGTGCAGGAGATGCCTCTATGGAGCAGGACTTGCTTCAGTGGGACTTTTATGTGAGCCTGCCCCTTGAGTGTGTCACTATGGGTGTGTAGAGTTGTAATATGGTATGTTCTGAAGCTGTCCATGGTGTGCACGGCATCTGGGGCCTCCCAAGTATTGCAAGTCAGCCACTCTCAGGGTTCACATAGCAAGAGCTACAGAGAGGTCTACAGAGGGCTGTTACTTATAGTTGGCTTGTGAAGTGCCAGGCAAGGCCCGGCTGTGAATTAAGACAGGCTGGTGCTCCTTCTGGCATTGGGTCCTTTATTGATAGGTATGGGCAAGATGATGTCAGCTATTGCTTATTTAAGAGATTTTTAGCAGTCTGAAACATGAGCCATGGCAGGCCATTCATATGGGAAAGGTATTGCAAATGGCATGGGTGGGGCTGAAAATTGGCAGAATTTCAGAGTTGAGCAAACAGTGTGATCTCAGCTGATGGAGAATCATGCATGACTGCCAGTCATCTCTGCCATGGGGAGGTCCCAGTATAGGAACAATGACCCTTGTGAGCAACCTGGTACTGGAGAAAGCCCCACCCCTGAGTTTCTTCCCCAATGCAAGACAATCCAGTTCCTCCCCATATGTTTCTGGGTCCCCCAAAGTGACCCAGCACTGGAGTTCAGAGGGAAATAGTCCAATTAATGACATTTGTTGGCTCTTTAAGAAGAACACCTGGGCTTTCGGCAGCCACAATACTTGCTGGGATTTTATATCCCGAAGTTATGGGGACTTTTTTTCACAGCTCTGGAACCATGGCTGGGGGTCTGCTGTGGGGCCAGGACCCCTTGATCCTCACAGGCTGGGGGTATCTGCAGCTGAGTTGTCCCTCTGGATTTTAACCCTTTGCACTCCGAACCATTCTGGACATTGGCTACCAGCTACTCGACGCTACTTTGTGGCGGACACGTGTGTTGAATTAACTCAATTCCCCGTAATCACTAATAAACTGCAATGTCCCCTCCGCGTGATATGCTAGAATTCCGATGTCCCCTGAGAGGGGACAGCAGAGTGCAAAGGATTAAAAATGGCACACATGGGGTGTTAGACCAGCCTTTTTCCTGCTTCCACCCCTCCTCAATGTGCTTTCTTCTTTACTTCTCTAGTTGTAGAATTTCCATTCAACTTGGACAGTTCTAAATGATGGTTATTCTGTATTTTAGTTGTAATATTGATATAGTTGAGGGAGGTGGTGAGTACCAGAGTTTACCTATGCCCTGGGATCACTTTATAATTACCATGTTATTCAAGTCAGAAATACAGAATTCCTTCCAGAATATTTATTTTTCAGCTGCATCACTTCATCACCAAGCCCTTAGGTGCAAATATTTTTTTTCCTTTTGAATAATCCAAGTGTTTATTACTCTATCTCTCTCAATGCTCTCTGTCATTGCCATAGTTCAAATCTACTTTGCTACTGTCTAGATTACTATGACAGTTTCCTATTTTATCTGCCTGTAATCAGCCTTCTCCTATGATAAAGCTGTCATATCCTCCATAATGCAGTCTGAGTATTCTAAGATATAATCTATCATGTCACATGTCTGCACATCACCATTGGTTTTTAGTTGCCTACATAATAAATTCCAAACTCCATTGCATGGCTTATAAGTCCATAGTTTGGCATCTGTCTACCTTTGGACTCTTGTGATTTATCACTTTCCTACATGTCCACTGTACTCTAACTTAGACCGTTACTTATCTTTTTTTGTATACTTTCAATGCTAATCCATGTTTATGCGCCTTTGAATATGCAAAATTCTCCATCCATTACCAATTTTTAACTAGCTAATTTCTCACCCTTTATGACTTAATCTCAGCCTCAAGGAAGTTCCTCAAGGAAGCTTATATGGCATCTTTATCTCCTCTGCCTGTCTCTCCAATAAGTGAGTTATACTCATATTAGTACTCATGGAATCTTATGCTTATCTCTGTTATAGTACTTGCCATCATATCATAATTTTGGGTTATTTTTCTGATCTCTGCTAGGTTGCTAGCTCTTCAAAGGTTTTATCTTATTCATCTCTGTATCTCCCTATCTCTCAGAGTACCTGGCATTGAGCAGGTGTTCTGTAAATGTTTGCTGAATTAATGAGTAAAAGAATTCAATAATTTATTTTAAAATAAATAGTTGGATCTCATATTCTAATCAGCAAAAAAAACTTTCCAGTTCAAATTAAGGGTTTTGTGGGTAGACATATTCTCAAAAACTTATTTCCTAATGCCCTCACATCTTTATCAGCTGAATAAATCAAGGAACCCAACATACTACTCATAGTTCTGCAATTTTAAGTATTTAAACCTCAAGCCTACCTAATTTGTTTAATTTTAATGAATTCACCACCTATTTTCAATATTATATTTACTCAGAAAGCTATTCCATTTATAAAGAACTAACCAATCAGGACTCCCACACCACATACACTGGCATTGTTGCATCTGTCAATCAGTTCCAGCCATTAACAGATTATTTGGGAACCACACAAATCTGGGTTTAAGGTGGGGGTGACACAAATGGCCAAACCTGTTTGGCTATTATAATGTTTTTATTAAAAAGGCTGAGCATACTGTAATGTCCAAGCCTTACATTATTTGTTTTGAACATTTGAAATGGTGTGTGGCCTTTAGGCAAATAGCTTTTTAGTCCACCCCAATCTTTTTGGTCACATCTGTGCACAATGTAAGCAAACACTAACAGCAGTTTAATTTCCAAAAATAATAATCTGGCATATATGATCCTCTTGTAACTGTGACTCAATGGATGTGGATGTTTTGAGTCTGTTCCAGCATTATTTTCAGTTATAGTATAAGATAAAATAGGCTTAAATAGCAAGATGATTCCTGTCTTGGCTGATATAGGGCTGGGGCTTTCTGGGTGAGGAGTTTCACAGTTAGCCATGACTAGTCCCTGCTGGTGCTAAGCATTACTGAGAAATTAAGCCACTAAAAGTTTTCTGCGAATTTACTTTTTCAAGTGAATTCTTGGCCCTAATTAAAATATCTAACATAAACCTGAATGAATTTAGATATAAGTTATATAAACAGTAACAACTACTTAAAATAATTTATATGGTCTTTGGACAGATGTAAAACATGATAGATATGGGATAGATAGACATGATTGTGGTTTTCACAGATGCTCTTTTTTAGTTCTAGCAGATATAAATGATGATAAAGGGCAGACTCCAAGTTTGATTTGACTTGACTGGCTGTAATGAGAACCCAATGACTCCATATGAAAAATAGTATGTCATACCATACATGACACTTTTTCAATAGGCTTCATGTCTTGGATTTTTAAACTTGTAGCTTTTTATGTGGGGTTATTTTTCCTCCTTTTTTCCCGTCTTTCTCTTTTCTTGTTTTGAAGCAGAGGGAAAGGATCATGGAGTAGATGACAATGTGGTAAGAAAAAAGTGTGCTGGGGCTGGATGGTTATTCTACAATGAAGTTGAGTGATGATTAATACTGGTGTGAGGTAAAGTATTAATACATTAAAAATTTAAAAATCTTGTTTGGGGAGAAAATTAATTAAATCTAGTTTGCTACAAGAGTTTATATTTTTTTAAGGCTCTCTTTTTCTTTAAAGTATTATCTTTAATTCCAAGCACAGAGCTCCTCTGCTTTCAGATATATTATAGATCTTCTGTTAAACTTTTAGAATTTCTCAGTATCTTATTTTTTATTGTGTTTTATTGTGTTTATTTACAAAATTTGTGCATGGGGGGGGGTGTTGTCCCTCAGCCCAGCCTGCACCATCTCCAATTTGAAATCTCTTGAAGGATGTCCTATTGCCTATTTAGGCCCAATCCCACTGGGAACAGGTCTAAATGGGCAGTCAGACATCCCTCTCACAATCTGGACTTATGGCTCCCAACTGCTCACCTGTCTGCCTTCCTGATCACCCCTAACTGCTTCTGCCTGCCAGCCTGATCACGCCATAACTACTCTCCTGCCAGCCTGACTGATGTTTAACTGCTCCCCTGCCAGCCTGTTTGCCCCAACTTCCCTCCTCTGCTGGCCTAGTCACCCCTAGCTTCCCTCTCTTGCAGGCTTGATTGCCCCCAATTGCCCTCCCTTGCATACCTGATCTGTCCCAACTGCCATCCCCTGCTGGCCATCTTGTGGTGGCCGTCTTGTGTCCACATGGGGGCAGTCATCTTGTGTGTTGGAGTGATGATCAATCTGCATATTACTCTCTTATTAGATAGAATAAAGGCCTAGTGCATGGGTGGGCACTAGCTGGTTTGCCCTGAAGGGGGTCCCAGAGGATCAAGGTGGGGGCTCCCTTGGGGCATAGGGTGGCCTGGGCAAGGGGCCTGTGGTGTTTTGCAGGCCAGCCACACACCCCAGTGACCCAAGCAGAGGTCCTGGTATCTGGGATTTATTTATATTCTATAATTAAAACTTTGTAGCCTGGAGCAGAGCCAAGCCTTCTGTTTGCTCCCTGGTGGCAGCCATTTCTATTAGGATTTATACACACCAGAGCTGCAGAAGCTTGGCTTCCTCCATCATCAAGGACAACCCTAGCCTCCTGCTCTCTCCAGCTCCCTGGCTGCTGCCATTTTAGTTGGGATTTACTTATATTCTACAATTGAAATTTTGTAACCTTAAGCAGAGGCCTGGGCCAGCCAGGGTGTGTGGAAAGCCTGGCTTCCTCCATCACTGGGGAAACCTAAGCCTCCCTCCTGCTCTCTCTGTGGCCACAGCCATCTTGGTGGTTGGTTTAATTTGCATACTTGCTCCTGATTGTTTGGTGGGCATGGCTGGTGGGCATAACAGAGTTATGGTTAATTTGCATATTACTCTTTTATTAGATAGGATTGTTGTACAGATATCCTCTTCTTCCCCCTTGACTCCTTCTACACACTCTCACCTCCCTGGGCCTTCACTCAACCATTCTCTGTGATCATGGATTATGCATGTATGCATATACATTCTTTGGTTAATTTATTTATGCTCACCCTGCCCAATTTCCTCTGAAATTTGTCAGTTTGTTTCCTGCTTCTATGTCTCTGGATCTATTTTATTCATCAGTTTACTTTTATTTTTTCATTAGACTCCACATATAAGTGAGATCATGGATCATGTAATACTCCTCTTTCTCTAACTGGCTTATTAATATAAGACTTTCCAGGTTCCTAAATACTGTTTCAAAAGGTAAGATTTTCTTAAAAAAATATTTTATTGATTTTACACAGAGAGGAATTGAGAGGGATAGAGAGTTAGAAACGTCGATGAGAGAGAAACATGGACCAGCTACCTCTTGGACACTCCCCACTGGGGATGTACCCACAACCAAGGTACATGCCCTTGACTGGAATTGAACCTGGGACCTTTCAATCTGCAGGCCGACGCTATCCACTGAGCCAAACCAGTTTTGGCAATACCACAGCTTTTTTATCCACTCATCTACTGATGGGCATTTGGGCTGTTTCCAGATCTTAGCTATTGTAAATACCATTGCACCATCTTAATGGTGATTTTCTGAGTGCTGCACAAATATTCACATCTTTCTTGTGCTGGATTTCACAAGAACAAGGATTTAACTTGACTGTGTATGGAAAATGCCCAATAGAGCATTATGGTAGGTTGTCTCCCATACAATGCAGTATGTTCCTAATGGCTCTTATTTGAGAATTTAAAAGATTATAATTATGATATGAGATCAATTTGAGACAGAAGTGTTTAAAACTTATAAATTGATATAACATGGAGATATTCAGAATTATTTTAAATTTGAAAGAATTACTCACCTTTCTCCTAAGCACAAATCTGACAAAATCCATACTGGATACTACCATGTTTCCCCGAAAATAAGACATCCTTGGAAAATAAGACCTACTTACAGGTTTCCTTCTGAGTGAAATATAAGGCATCCCCCAGAAAATAAGGCCCCCCTTAGGCTAAACATGAGAGATTTGGTCCACTGATTCTGAAAGAAATGGAGTCACAAGAAATTCACCAGGAAATTCAGGAATTTGATTGTTATGATGATGTTCCAGAAGATGATGACATGATTGTCACTGAATAAATGAGTAAATTCTTGATACTGTAGGATTCACAGTTTGTCTGGTTTGTGTTGACAACTACCATACTACCGTACCGTATACAGGTAATAAATTTCCTTTATTTTCATTTAATAATAAATGTGTACCGTATTCTTCTTCATGGAAAAATAAGACATCCCCTGAAAATAAGACCTAGTGCATCTTTGGGAGCAAAAATTAATATAAGACACTGTCTTTTTTTCGGGGAAACAGGGTAGTATATAATATTAAACTGGATATAGCCGAAGCCGGTTTGACTTAGTGGATAGAGTGTCGGTCTGCAGACTGAAAGATCCCGGGTTCGATTTCGGTTAAGGGCATGTACCTTGGTTGCGGGCACATCCCCAGTAGGGGGTGTGCAAGAAGCAGCTGATCGATGATTCTCTCATTGATGTTTCTAACTCTCTATCCCTCTCTCTTCCTCTCTGTAAAAAATCAATAAAATATATTTAAAAAATATTAAACTGGATACAACTTAATAGTAATTGGGAAACCTTATAAGAAAACCAAAAATAAACCTCCCCAAACAGAACATGTTTGTACTTAGACTCCTTCTATGGCTAGATTATTCTATGAGATAATTCAGGTTTAGAGAGGAAGCACAAATTTTCTCATTAATGTAATTTTCTTCTATATCATTTCTCCATGAAGAATCATTTCCAGATGCTTATGGACAAAGAATAAGAGGAAAATATAAGCCAAGTCAACATTAAAGACTGAGTCAAATTAGGGAATTCCCAGGATATGAATAAAAAAGCTCTGTTCTTTTCAGAAGAAAGTCCACTTGGCATCATACGTGGTTCTGTACCCATAATGAACAAAATCCAGACTACTAAAATGGACATCATACATTCTTTAACAAGATTTTATTCAATTGTAATTCAATTTTCTCCAATAGTTTTAATTATTTAAAATCATATTGCATTATTTTCATTTGAAAAGCCATATCTGAAATATTGGTTCACTTCAAATGCATTTGCATTGATTATAGTTATGCTTCTTCTGCACCATTAAAGGGGCTTCTAAAGCAGGAAATCTTTTCAGATACAAGAGAAAATTGTCACTGTTGCAGGGCTGATGAATCTGTAGGTCACCTGATGTGCACAAAATAGAATCCTAGAATTTTCAGGGTGAAACTCCTCATACCCACTCCAGACTGACACACCATCCAAGATATATGGCTGTGTCTTTCCCATTTCAAATTGTCTTTAGTAAGCAATTTTTTAATTAAAAATAATTTACTGAAATAGCAAGAAAAACGTCAAATGAATAATTAAAACATAAAAAACAGGAATTTTCAGGAGTACAAAATTCATAATGTCTTCCAATACTTGCTAAGCCCATTATTTTATGTGCCTTATGTTCTTCCTTATGTCTAATCATAGTCTCCTACCTCAATTTATTGTTATCTCTCCTTGTTAAGAAAGAGAAAATAATAGGCAAATTTAAAAGGCAAACAATTCAAACTGAGTCATTTCTACATTATTTTGGAGTCTTCAAATTTATATATATATTCTGTAATGCCACATAATTTAATACTAAGAATAGGCAATTGCCATTCAATTTGTAAGGAGGCTGTGCATAATACCTAGACAGAAGGATGCAATAGAGAGTGGCTGATAAGACTAAGGGAGTAATTTCAGAATTTCCTCTATATAAGATTTAAGTTTAATTTTCAGTTTCCTAGAGTGACTATTCCAGTTGGTCAAGTGGTTCAGATAAAATAGAAACTGACCTATAATCACTCTCTAATTTTAAGGGAAGGAGAAATAGAGCTTGGTTGAGTTTGTTTTACCTTTCCAAATGTCTGCACTAAGGTTAGATATACATATTTCCCTTTTCATGTGGGAAATGTGCAAACATAAAGAGAAAAACAAGACTAGTATACTAGTATATGCAGAATTTTCTTCCCAATAGGCTGAAAGATCTAATAACAAGGTAACTATTTCTTCCTTGCTTCTTCCACCCTTAACCACTTTCCCTTTCTGCTTTCTCATTATCCCAACCCAAGAAAATGGAAAGCTACTCATTTAGATTATAATTTGGAATTTATAGCCTCATCTTCTCCTACTACTCAATAGTCCATAAGTTAGATTTAGAGCCATTTTGCATACCAGCCCCCTTAAACTTTTAACTCAGTGACCTTGATGTCAGATAATGAGAATGAAGCCAGAGGGGTGAATTGCAGCTGTTGTCTGTAACATGATACTTTAGGGGAATGTCTGGCCCTTTCTAACGGTCCCTATAAAAGCAACAGTACAAGGTCAAAACTCATCTCAAATATCACCTCCTTTTGGATGCCTCCTGGCATGCCACCCCCTAACTCTTTTACCTGGTGTTCCAATAATTCATGGTTTTTGCCCCTTTCATAGCATTCATCTTGCTATGTTATACTGTGTTGATTTCTCTACCTCATCCTCTAGGCTGTGAGAATTTGAGGATGCAAACTCTTTTTATTTCTGTATATCAATGCCTAGCATAGAGTCCAGCACATATATACTTTCTTTATATATGTATATATTATTGATTTTTAACAGAGAGAAAGGGAGAGAGATAGAGAGCTGAAACGTCGATGAGAGAGAGACATCGACCAGCTGCCTCTTGCACACCCCCTACCAGGGATGTGCCCGCAACCAAGGTACATGCCCTTGACCGGAATCGAACCCGAGACCTTTCAGTCCGCAGCCCAACGCTCTACCACTGAGCCAAACCAGCTTCGGAAAAAAAAAAAATGAAAATATATATATATATATATATATATATACTTATATATATATTTTTGATAAATGCCTTTTAATAAATGCTGAATGAATGCCAAGGTCACTCTAACATATTCTCTATCTAAGAGTCACCTGGCAGGGGGCAGTGTAAATTTTTTTTGTTTCCAACATTTATACAAAAATTCAACTATCACAGAGTTAATATATATTATTATCTAACACCTTGGTATCTCTAATTTATTCATTACTTTCAATTCCTAGTTAACTGCTTTAATATTTTATATTAATTTCCCATTGTGGTTATATTTATATAAATAACGGTTCATATAATATACACCAATAATAATCAATAAGTAATTTAGCTTAGCCAAGTAAGGTGTTAACTGAATCAGATATAGAGAAGTCACATTTTGATAGAATCAGAAAAAAAATAATAAAATGTGTTTACGTAATAAGATTCTCGCTTCATTCTAAATTAAACTCTGTCATTGTCCTCTAAATCTTACCCTTCCTTTCCCTTCCACATTCCTGTTCCATAAATTATGCCCTCTTTTTCTCTCTCCACTGGATTCCCCTTTCAATTAAAAAAAAAACAAAACTTTCCTTGATCATTCTATCCATTCAAAATACTCTCCCGCACTATATATCTTCCTTTGCCAACACTTTTAGACTTGAGACAGAATAAGTTGATAACTATACCCTCCACTTTTACCACCCACTCATTCCACAATCATTTTCACATCTGTCCTCTCCTTTCCAACCAATCTTTGCTATTTGACTCCTATCCTTACTACTCTGCCAAAACCTCTTTCTCAAAGGTGACCATAAATTCAATGGCAATACGTCATAGAGATTAAGAACATGAATTTCAGAATTAAACAGATTTAGATTTAAGTCCAGCCTCCTAACCAGCAATTAAGCCTTGATCAAGTTTTTAAATCTTTCTAAACTTTAGTTTCCTCATTTTTAAAACTGGAGAAAATAGTGGTCCCTCTGTTGCAGGAATCCACATGGTCTTGGAGTTGTTTTCTGAAAATATACAAACATATTTTTGACCAAGAGTTAATAAAGGAATCTTTTCTATAAATTTGACTTGCTATCCTTTTCATTTTTTGCCCAAATGATTTTCCTTTGGCTTGTTTTGACACTATGTGTGTTTTTCATGAGTGTCTTGATGTTAGCATTACAAATGAAAGTTAATTTTCTATAGTAAAAATTTTCTAGATGTAATTTACTTACAGGATATTTTTCCTTACATTATATTCTTCTACTATCCCCCCTTTTTTTATTTAAATATTAGGAGACTTTTGGAAATTTTATGATGTAATCTTGATAGCTTTTAATTCCCCCCCCCCCAAAAAATGACTGCTTTAGGTTCATTACATGTTACACAATTTTACCATTAGATGAACTACTGATACAATTTTAGTTAACATTTTAGGAACAGCTTTTTGTCCAGTACAATTAATTTTTCTATAACATTCAATTATTTCAATTAGCCCATTTAAATTAATCTGAAAACTTGACTATTATTTTACTGTCAAATTTAATACTCTAGCAACAATTTTATTTTACCCTGTACATATTAGTGGAAAAGATTGTTTGCTTTCTTGAATAATTGGCAGGACTGTTCCAATCATGAAGACAGAAGATAAACAGTTTAAAGATGGAAGACATTGACAATGCCTTGCCATACTAGCAGACAGCAGCTGTGCATCACTGCAGTTTGCCCAGGACCAAACTAGAGAGTGTCGGACCTGCATTACCATCATTTGTCCACCATCCAGAACTGAAATATCATTGCTGACATGTACACATAAGGAACTGTTTAACATTGAAATTGGCACTCAAAAGAACTGTTGGCCCAGAAAGAAACTCACTATAGACTGATTCATTTGCCTCTCAGCATAATCATTATTGCTTGTCTCATTTTCGGATCTTATAAGTGTATTTCTTGCATCACATTATTTCACTCATCTAGGGGAAATAGTGAACCTGAGACAGGGAAGCATCGATAGGACTGTCAAGCCTCAGAAGGAAGGTGGCGGGGAGGGGCGGTAAAGGGGAAAGATCAACCAAAGGACTTGTATGCATGCATATAAGCCTAACTGGTGGTCACAGACAATGGTGTGGGGGTGGGGCATGCGTGGGGAGGGGTTTGGGATGGGAATGGAGGGATGAGGACAAATATGTAATACTTAATTAATAAAGAAATTTTTAAAAATAGTGGTCCCTATCACTTAGAAGCAGTTCTGATGATTAAATGGAACAAATCTAAGTGTTTAGCACAGTATCTGAAGCATACAAAGTTACTAACAAGTGGTAGTAATTTAACCAGAAGTCCCAATTCTCTCATTTTTTATAGCATTTGATACTGGGAACTAAAGGCCTCTTCTGGCAACATTACCTTCCATGGCATCTACCATACTGAAAACTTCTGGTTTTCCTCTTACAAATCTGTTTTGTTTCCATCCAAAATGCTAATGGCTCTTCCTCCTCATACCTCATCAGTGTAATTGTGTCCTATGATTTTGTTCTTGTCCTTTTTTCTCTCTATTAATCTCTCCCTATATGAAGATGAAAACATGTGTCTTGAATTTGGGAGCAAGGTTATTGCAAATCTTTTTGTCACAGATTTGGCTTTGCTGTAGCTAAATTGTACCATTTTCAGCCCTCTAAACATGCTACAAATGCTTTACAACTGCTAGCGTTTAGCTTGTACTGGCTTAGTTAAAATCTAACCCATTATTCAAAGACCATCTTAAATATTACCCCCTCTGAAATGTTTTCTATCAACATAAGTTCTAAAATAATAATTCTAGGTTTAATAATTTCTACCTGTGTGATCATGTGGAATTTATTTTATTTCTCAGCTTCAATTTCTTCATTCAAACCACAAGGATAATCATTGTCCTTAACTGATCAAGTCACTATGAGGACTAAATGAGAAATTAATTATGCTGTTGAATATGCCTAATATGAATCCTTGGCAATTAGTGCTATTCAACTTTAACTCTGGCTGGACTATACATTTCACCAGATGTACCAGAAGCACTGACTAAATCTGTCTTTACTTCTCTTTCACATATTTTTTCCTGAACACTTTCCTCAGATACAAATGTATTCTATTTTAAAAGATGCTATGGACATCTTTCCCTCCTTATCACAAGTAGGGCTTTTTAATTTTATTTATTTCTTATTTTATTTTATTATTATTGATATTTGTGTGTGTGTGTGTGTGTGTGTGTGTGTGTGTGTGTGTGTGAAAAGGGGCTATCTAAGTTATATGGGCTGCTTTTCTGGAGATACCCATTTCCTTTGAAGAATTCTTATCCCCAAACTGGATCAGATAACTGCATGAAATCCTCCTCAGTCTCCATTCTTCAATTCCAGATGATGTAAGCAAAAGGGCCTCGTATTACATAATCACAGAATCTCAGTGAGAGGGAACTATAGACCATAATTATCCTCAAGAGGTAGGTAAATCAAGACTCAGTAAGGAAATGGATTTTCCAACATTCACATTGCAATATATGGTAGAGCCAGAACCTTTGACTTGGGCAGGAGTTAAAAAAATAAGATCATAGTCATGGCTGGTTTGGCTCAGTTGATACAGTGTCAGCTTTGGGAATGAAGGGTCCTGGTTTCAATTCTGGTCAAGGGCACATGCCTAGGATGTGGACTGGATCCCCAGTAGGGAGATGATTCTCTCTCGTTATTGATGTTTCTATCTCTCTCTCCCTTTCTTTCCTTTCTAAAATCAATAGAAGTGTATAAAAAATAATATCACAAAAATTTCTTAATTGATCTGTTTTCCCTTCTTAAGGTGATTTATTCTTCTAACATTTCACTTTTCAATTTATTAACATTTAATTCACTAAATGCTTACTTTCCAGACGCTATTTTTTCTTTTTTTACAGAAACTCAAATAAAAATTATTTTTCCCACCTTGGTTAAAATATTTAAAGGCTGTTGCTAAATCTTGTTGAATGTTTTGTTCTCCATGGTGTCTTTTGCATTCTTGCACATAAGTTGTTCAATGAATATATGGGGAAGCATCACAGTTTAGTAAAAGAGCTCTGAATTTGAAGCCAGACAGACTTAGTTTTAATCTTAGTACTGATGTTTATCATCTGTATGGCCTTGATGAACTATATTTATGTTTCTATAAAATGGAACAAATAATGGTATATATCTCATGGGGTTGTTGGGATAAGTGAAGTAATTCATATAGAGTGTCTGGCAGAGTGCCTGCACTAGTAAGTACTCAATAAATGGTGATTATTCATATTATTGTACTTAGTGAGGGTGTGAGTGAATATTTGGAAGTGAGAGGGGTCTACTCTCAAAAGGACAGTCATAGGGAAGAGTTGGTCAAAAGGGGAAATTGAAAAGCTTTGCAGCACCCCCTTGAGTTAGATTTTGTTTACTCTTTTGCTTTACTGTTGGCTTAAAGCCAGTCCTTAGAATATCCTAAAATTGTCAGAGCTAAAAGGAACTTTAGCCATCACTTTGTTCAAAGCATGCATTTTACAGAGTTGTAATGTAAGGCTAAAAGATAAACTGAATTAACCTTGATCACAAACATAGTTCAGGCAGGACCATACTTTTAAGTGTCCCCACATATATTTTCTCTGTAATGCCTGCTTCCATAAAATACATCTCATTTCAGACATCAGCACAACAATGCACATCACATGATTTAGATACTACTTAGCATTTTGGATAAGACTCTACTCCTTTTATTTTGCATGATTAATCCAATGGCTGATATAATTTGGGGTACATTTAAATATTTAATTCCTAAAGGGTATGCATATAATGCATGTGTGTGCTTGAGTTCTCCCTGCATATATTGTACTTTTAGTTACTAAAATATACAGAAAAGAAAAAAGATAAAATCTACAAAACAGAAGACTGAAAGTAACTTTCGTAAGTCAAAAGCAAACTTCTATGGTAAGCTTTAGTTTATGGTGTAGGAGAGAGTACCAAATTGGTGTATTCTCTTCATGGGGAAATGAAATCTGGAGAGGAAAGAGAACGGGGAAATATTGCTCTTTTGTTCCTATCTTTTACTGTGAAGTGACTAATTTCATATTCTATATCCTTACCATAACACTGCAACTGTCATATGAACAAGCAGTGTCACTTCAAAATAACAAAGGGTGGACCAGCAGCATGCTGTAGACATCCTAAAACAAGGTTAAATAAATTTTTTTTGATATAAGGAAGAAAATGGCAATCAAATATACAGATCTTTCCAGGGCAAAACTGGACATACAATTAAATTGGGAATGTTTACCTGGAATTACCAACTGAGATCCAACTGAGGAAGACATGTATATTGAGGAAGGACAGAAAACATCTGGAGACATAGAAAGGGTGATGTCATGAGAGGACCTGAACCAACTTTCTCAGGTGGCAGGCTGAGAGTGAAGAGGGAACTCTTGGCTACAGGAGGGTTATTTCTTTGAGAAGATCAAGGCCCAAAACCCAGGCTGGGCTCCATAGCCCAGAGCACTACATCCCAGACCAGCAGCCCACATAACATCTAGCCATGAAAAGCAGCAGGGCTTCTGGCACCTGGGGAGTCTGGAACTAGACAGAGTTAAAGCCACGAACACAGTATATTCATTTACAGTTATTCAACTGAGGTTTCAATGGAGGGAGGGCAGTGTGGACTGAAGGTGCCTGAGGAGAGGCCGGGGCATAGAAAGCTTTAGGGAGAGACATGGAAAACAGGGAGCAAGGAGACCTGAAATTGGTCATACCCCTCAAACTGAAACTACTATTTTTCCTGAGAGGCACTGGCCCTTACAGAAGTCAAGCTCTGGAAAAGAAAAAAACACCTGCCACATCATCAGAAGTCCTGCCTGCCACATCCTGCATCTTGACCTTTGTAGAGGAGACAGAAGCAGAGGCAAAGCCTAGGGGTTTTATTAGTCTCAGGAAGCACAGGGGCATGGGTGTGGGGCTAAATGCCCCATTAACCCAGGAACTTGAATGGTGTTTCCCCTTGTAGAAGAGCTAATAGAATCTCCAGGTTTCCACCTGATCCCACTGGACTGCATGCAAGGATTTTTGCGCAGCCAAGGACAGGGAAATATTCTGGGTCACTCTCAGAGGAGTAGTTCTGAGATAAGGAAACACACCCATAACCTTCCCTGAAATCTAAATAGTGCCTCCCCCCTCCAGACTCAATTTAAAGCCCTTTCGGAGACAAACTTTTGAGTGATTAAGGTTGAGAGCTAGATGGCAGGTAAAGGCAGGCAGAGGTGGAGCCTGGGGAACCTGGAGAAGTTTGCTGACCCATCTTGGGTCCTGGTCCTGCTAATAAGCCTGCTTTAGAGAGTAGCTTGGCCCCTCCCATGTGCAGCCAAGTCCTGTGAAAAAAGCCACAAATCATAAATAACTTGAAGCTTCAAACAGGTTTCTGAGAGCCAAATGAGGAGAGTTTCTGACAATGGTTAGCACATAAATACCTCTCAGGGAATCCAGAATTGGTAGACAGAACAGTCAGTGTCAGTCATCAGAAGAGCAAGACCCAAAGGGAGTTCCAAGGAACTAATACAATTTACTGAGAACAATACTTCTTTATCTTCCTTATCTTTCTTCTTTATTGATTTGTTATTAAGTCTCTCTTTTTTTTTTGTAGATCTATTTTTCCCTTCCTTTTTCTTACCCTATTTTTTCCTCTTTCTCTTCATTTTAAATTTTCTTATTTTTTGTCTATCTGCTTTCTCCTTTATTTTTCTTTTCATAATTATTTTCCTTCTCTTTTCTTTCATACCATTTCCTTTTCCTATTTTTATTACTATTTACTTTCTTTCATCTCTGCCATTTCATGTTTCCTTTTCTTCTCCCTTTATCTTCTTATTTTCCTTCATTTCATTATTTTACTGTTCTATTTTCTCCTTCCTAATTATCCCTTCTTTTGTGGTTGCTTCTGTGGTTGTTGTAGGGGTCTTGTAAATGTTTTTGTTTGTTGTGTTTTTTTTCTTCTGCCATCACCTGCACAATAGCGCATATGGATGTGGTTGGGAGTGAGTCTCACAGTTAGTCAGTCTGAGAGGATATTTCTCCCATGAATTGAACAAAAACACACAAGAACCAATTACAACAGGAGAGACCAAATAACATACACAATGGTCATTCCTAGAGCACCCAGCTCAGGAGATCTTAGAGACTGCACCATTGAGCCCCACAAAATACTTCCTACAAAAGGCCACCCAATGAAGACTGGGAGGAATAGCAATTTGCTCTAATACATAGAAACAAATACAAAGGGACAGCAAAATGGATAGACTAAGAAACAACCCCCACATGAAAGAAAAGAAGGAGATTACAGAAAGAGAGTTAAGTGAAATGCAACAAGAAAATGATCAGACATAGAATTTAGAGTAATGGTGATAAGAATTCTCAAAGAACTTAGTGAGAATTTAAAAAATTCAAGAAGTTGAAACTATACATCCTGATACCTGAAATAGAAACCATAAATAAGAATCAGATAGAAATGAAGAATAACAAATATGACATCAAGAATACATTAGAATAAATGAAAAAACAGATTAAATAAGTAGAATATTGAATTAATGACTTGGAAGACAAGGTAAGAAAAACACCTAGTTAGGGCAGAAAAAAAGGACAAGAATTAAAAATCAGGAGGACAGTTTAAGGGAATTTTGAAATGTAATAACAACTGCATCATAGAGATTCCAGAAGGAGGAGAAAGTGAGCAAAGAATAGAGAACTAGTTTAAAGAAATAATAAAAGAAAACGTCCCTATCCTTGTGAAGAAAAAGTCACATAAGTTTAGGAAGCACAGATAATTCCAATCAAGATGAATCCAAAGGGACTCACTTCAAGACACTCATAATCAAAAATACAAACATTAAAGACAAGGACATAATCTTAAAAACAACAAGAGAGAGACAGGAGTACCCACTAGAAAGTCAGCAGGTTTCTCAATAGAAACATTTTAGGAGAGATGGGATTGGTATGAAGTATCTATATACATAAAAGCCTAAGTGACCATTATGACCGAATGACCAGAATGACCAAAACAACTGGTCAACCAGTTGCTATGACATGCACTGACCACCAGGGGGAAAACACTCAATGCAGGAGCCTCCCCCTGGTGGTCAGTGTGCTCCCACAGCCAACCTACTGCAGTCGTTCCCCCCAGCTGGCCAATCTCTTGTGGTCCCTCCCCACATGGGCTGCCCCTCCCCTGATAGGCTTCACTTGCCATCCAGGCCAAGGGACCTCAATGTGCACAAATTCTTGCACTAGGCCGCTAGTTTAAAATAATCATAAAAAAGACATGAAGCCAAGACTCTATCCAGCAAAGTTTTTTAAAAGTGAAGGAGAAATAAAGAGCTTCCTAGACAAAAAGAGGCCAAAGGAATACATTACCACCAAACCAAAATTGCAACATATGTTAAAGGGAGTGTTTTATGAAGAAACTGAGAAAGAGGAAAATAGGTATAAAAAATATATATAAATAAATAAGTGCCTATCAATAATAACCTTAAATGTAAATGGATTAGTGATCCAATCATAAGACACAGAGTAACTGAGTGATAAGAAAACATGACCCATTTATTTTGTTGTCTACAAGAAACCCACCTCAGAATAAAAGATTCAAACAGACTGCACATGAATGGATGGAAATATTTTTTTTCATGCAAAAAGAAACAAACAAACAAACAAAAAAAACCAAAAAAACAAGGGTAGCAATACTTATATCTAACAAAATAGAGTTCATAGCAATGGCTATAAAAATTGACAAAGAATGACAATACATAATACTAAAGGGATCGATAAAACAGGAGGATATAGCACCTAATAAAGCAGTACATAAATATATTTTTAAAAAGCTCTTGGAGAACTTTAAGAGAAAGATTGACAGTAATACAATTTTAGTAAGGGAGTTTAACACCCCACTGACATCATTGGATTGATCTTCCAGACAATAAATTGACAAGGAAACAGAGACCTTAAGAGGCAAATTAGACCAGATAGGTTTAATTTACATTTAGAGAACATTCTACCACAAAAGTGCAGAATATAGATTTTTCTCAATTGTACATAGGATATTTTCAAAGACAGACCACATGTTAAGACACAAAACAAGTCTCTGCAAGTTCAAGGGGATTAAAACCATATCAAGTATCTTCTTAGGGAGAAACCAAGATGGCGGCATAGGGTAGACACCTGAATGCAGCCTGCCACAACAAATTTGAATTTAGAACTGAAAAACAGAGGAAACATTGCCCTGAAGCACTGGACGGCTGGCTGAGAGGAGGCTCTACCATCTGGGAAGGAGAGAGAAGGCATGCTGAACCTCAGGAACTGTGAAGGTACAGAGAACTGTGTGTGCGAAAAGGCGGCCACCCAACTTCGCTGCCTGCTTGCTTGTGGAGCGCAGAGAGAGTGGACCGAGTTTGCTACTGGCTTACTCCTGGCACATGGAGAGGGCGGACAGCTAATGTGTGTCTGGCTTTCTTGTTTGGGAGGAAAACAGAAGCACCCTATTGCTCTGATAGACGGCCCCAGACAGGGAGAGGCCAGACTGTCAGGCAGTGGACAGACATCTCTCAGAGGTGTGTGAAGCCAGTGGCCATTACTGTGGGACTCAGAAACCAGACCCTCGTAGGGAGGGGCTGAATAAAGCTTGTCTGCACCACCATAGACTCTGCCTCATCCAAGCGGAGCACAGAAGCCCTTCCAGTGGCTAGCTTTCTCGTTCGCAGTGAATAGGACTCTCTTAGGGAGTGACAGACAGGAATCTAAAGCTTGTCTGTGCCAAAGAGGTGCGTGTGCCTGCACCAATTGTGCGGGATTCAACAAAGCTTGTCTGTGCCACTCCGAGACTCCACCCCATTCAAGTGGAATACGGAAACCTTCCTAGCTGAAACACTTCTGATCCTCAGAGCCAATTGGCTTGGAGATCAATGCTTCCCAGTGATACCAACAACAAGCAAGGCTTAACAACAAGACTGCACACACAGCCCACAAAGGGCTACACCAAGACTGTCCACCTCAGGTAACTGGGAGGTTGACCCACTGAATTATATAGGACACCTTAGCACACAAAGCCATCTACCAACTCAGGGAAGCTGTGAAAATGCTGAAAAAAGGAAACACACAAACAAAAGAAATGGAGGACAAAAAGCGACTGGATATAGAGTTCAAAACCATGCTTATAAGGTTTTTCAAGAATTTCCTAGAAAAGGCTGATAAAATAAATGAAGGCCAGATAAAGAGCTTCACAAATAAAAAAAAAGCGAAAGGAATTCATCACGGCCAAACCAGAATTATATGAATTGCTGAAAGGGGTTCTTTAGGAAGAGGAAGAAGATATAGATAAAAATCATGAACAACAAATATGTAACTATCAACAAGTGAATCTAAAAACAGGGAATTAAAAAATCTGATGAACAATATTAACTGGTGAATATAATAGAATCAGAGGTATGGAAGGGGAGTGGACTGACTATTCTAGGGGAAAATGGGAGTGGGGTGTGAGGGAAGAGCCTGAACAAAAAATGTGCACCTATGGATGAGGACAATGGGGTTGGGGAAAGGGCAGAGGATGGGGTGGGGAAAGGGTAGAGGGTGGGGTGGGAACCTGGTGGAGGGGGAAAAATGAGGAAGATTTGTAATAATATGAACAATAAAGATTTACTTAAAAAACGTATCTTCTTAGATCACAATAGCATGAAACTAAAAATGAATTATAACAAAAACACTCAAAAACATTCAAACACATGGAGGCTAAATAAAATGATATTAAATAATAATGGGTTACCAATAAAAGCAAGGAAGAAATTTTAAAATTTCCTGGAAACAGTAGACAATGAACACACAACAAACCAAAACTTATGGGACATAGGAAAAGCAGTCCCTAGAAGGAAAATCATAGCATTACAGACATATCTCAATAAACAAAAGCTCTAATAAATTATCTGACACCACAACTAAAATAATTAGAAAAAGAAAAATAAGAACAGACTGTAGTAAATAGAAGGAAGGAAATAATAAATATCACAGCAGAAATAAAAGACATAGAGAGCGAAAAGAATAAACAATACAAAAATCAATAAAATCAATAGCAGGTTCTTTGGAAAAATAAACAAAATTTATCCAGACTTATCAAGAAACAAAGAAAGAGGATGAAAACAAATAAAATCAGAAATGAAAGAGGTTAAGTAACACCTGACACCACAGAAATATATATGAATGCAAGAAAATACTCTGAACAACTATATTCCAATCCTAGACGAGGTAGAAAATTTCTAGAAAAATGCAACCTCCCAAAATTCAACCAGGAATTATCAGAAAACCTGGATAGGCCAAGAACAACTTATGAAATTGAAGTAATAATTTAAGAACTCCAAGCACACAAAATCCCTGGTCTAGATGGCTTCACAGGGGAGTTTTACCAACCATTCAAAGAACTAACACCTACACTCCTAAAACTATTCCAAAAAATCCCACAGGAAGGAACACTTCCATCTCTTTTCACAATGCCAGTATTATCCTACTCCCCAAACCAGATAAAGACACTACAAAGAAAGAAAATTACAGGCTAGTATTCTTGATGAATATATATGTTAAAATCCTTAACAAAATAGTAGCAAATCAGATCCAGTAATATGTTAAGAAGATCATACACCATGACCAACTGGGATTTATTCCAGGGATGCAAGGCTGGTACAATATTTGCAAATCAATAAATGTGATACATCACATAGACAAATTGAAAGATAAAAATCACATGATAACATAAATAGATGTAGAAAATGCATTAAACAAAATCTAATACCCATTTTTGATAAAAACAATCAGCAAAGAGGGAATAGAGGGATGATACTTCAACATAAAAAGGCCATATATGCAAATCTATAGTCAAGATCATTTTCAGTGGACAAAATTTAAAACAATTCCCTCTAAGAATAGGAACAAGATAGGGTTGTCTGCTTTCACCACTCTTATTCAACATATTAATGGGATTCTTAGTCATAGCAATCAGACAGGATGAAAAATAAATGGCATCCAAATGGGAAAGGAGGAAGTAAAACTTTCATTATTTGCAAATGAGATGATATTATACACAGAAAACTAAGATCTCAAACCAAAAATCTACTAGATTTAATAAGTGAATTTGGCAATGTAGCAGGATACAAAATTAACATCCAGAAATTGATAGCATTTTATTTTATTTTATTTTATTTTATTTTATTTTATTTTATTTTATTTATTTTTTTATTAATTGCAACAAGCTGGACATCCTGGATGAAGTAGAAAATTGCTGGAAAAATGCAACCTTCTAAAATTCAACCAGGAAGAATAAGAAAACCTGATAGGCCGAACAACCCTGTCTTGTTTCTGTTCTTAGAGGGAATTGTTTCAAATTTTTCCCATTGAGAGGAAGGAAGAGAGGGAGCAAGAGACATCAACAATGAGAGAGAATCATTGATTGACTGTCTTCTGCATGCTCCCCACTGGGGATAGAGCTTGCAACTTGGGCATGTGCCCTTGACTGAAATTGAATATGAGAACCTTTAGTCCACAGGTCAACACTCTATCCACTGAGCCAAACCAGCTAGGGCTTGATAGCATTTTATACACTAATAATTATTTATCACAAAGAGACAATAAAATGATTACAATAACAAAACATTCCATTTACCATTGCAAAAAATTAAGATACTTAGAAATAAACTTAACCAACTAGGTAAAAACCTATACTCAGAAAACTATAGAACATTGAAAAAAAAGATGGGAAAAAAAAGTGAAAGAATATACTATGTTCATGTGTTGGTAGAGTTAACATCTTTAAAATGTCCATGCTACCCAAAATATCTATAGATTCAATGCAATACTTATTAAAACACCAATGGTGTATTCACAGATTTAGAACAAACACTCAAAATTTATATAGAACCAAAAAAGACCCTAAATAGACTCAGCCAACTTGAGAAAGAAGAACAAAGTTGGAGGGATCATCAGATATCAGGCTATGTTACAAAGCCACTGTAATCAAAATAGTCTGGAATGGAGCAAGAACAGGCATATAGATCAATTGAACAGAACAGAGAACTCAAAAACTGATCCAAGCCACTATGTTCAATTAATATTTGACAAAGGAGTCAGGGACATACAATGGGATCAAGACAGTCTCTTCGATAAATGGTGTTGAAAAATTTGGACAGGTAAATGCCAAAAAAATGAAATTAGACTACCAACTTATACCATAAAAAAAGAATAAATTCAAAACAGATAAAATACTTAAATGTAAGTCATGAAACCATAAAAACTCTAGAAGAAAACTGACAGCAAAATATTTATCAGACATCTGAGGTAGCAGAATTTTCATAGATACATCACCTAGGGCAGGAGAAACAAAGGAAAATAAATAAATAAATGAGACTTCATCAAACTCATAGTTTCTGCATACTAAAGGAAACCAGCCTCAAAAAAAAAAAAAAATTAACCCACTGCTTGGGAGAACATATTTTCCAATGATACATCTGATAAGGGATTAATTTCCAAAATATATAAAGTACTCATACAACTCAACAAAAGGAAGACAAACTAATTTTAAAAATTGGCAAAAGACCTAAATAGACACTTCTTCAAAGAAGACATACAGATTGCCAAGAGATCAATGAAAAAATGCTCAATGTCACTAATCATCAGAGAAATTCAAATTAAAATTACAATGAGGTATTACCTTACTTGCTAAAATGATTATCATCTAGAGATAAACAAACGATAAGTGTTGGCAAGGATGTGAAGAAAAAACAACCTTTGTATACTGTTGGTGGAATGCAGACTGGTAGAAACACTTATGGAAAACAGTGTGAAATGTCCTCCAAAAGTTAAAAATGCCTTATGACCCAGTGATCCCACTTCTTGAAATATATCTTAAGAAGCCAGAAACACCAATCAGAAGAGGGAGGGTATGTATCGTCGGGGTGGGGGGGGCAATGGTAAGATGTGTACACAGATAATAATTTAATAAAAAAGAATAAATGCACCCCTATTCCATAGTGGTGTTATATACAATAGCTAAGTTTGGAATCAGCCCAAGTGCCCATCAGCAGATGAATTGATAAAAAAGCTGTGGTACATTTACACCATGGGATACTATGCAGCTGTAAAAAAGAAGGATCTCTTACCCTATTAGATAACATGGAGGGACCTGGAGAGAATTATGATAAATAAAATAAGCCATTCAGATAAAGACAAGTATCATATAATCTCACTTATATATGGAGTCTAATGAAAAAAAATAGATCAAGAGACATTGAAGCATGCAATAAACTTTCATATGTCAGAGAGAAAGCTGGGGGGTGGGCAGAGATTAACCAAAGTACTTACACTCATATATGTATGACCCATGTACACAGACAATAGTTTTGTGAAGGCCCGAAGACAGGGTGGGTACAGGGTAAAGAGGGCTAATGGAGGGGGGGGGCAAAATGGGGACATCTGTAATACTTCCAACAATAAAGATAAAATAAATTGAATAATAAAAAAGTTGTAACTTTCCCAGTTCTAGATCAAGGAGACCTGATAGTAGAGAGTCTGTGGCTTTTAGCCCATTGGTCAGCTTTAATAAAGCCTGAGCCATTTCTCACAACATATTGCAAGGAAAAAAGATAACTTTGCATGAAAACCATGCATTGTTTAGGTCAGAACCTTCCACCATATATGGTTCTCTTCTTCCACTGTCTGAGAAATTTTACATCTCTGTAAACTATAGAAAATTGACAGCAGTGCAAAATGATTTTTGTCTATAAACTTGAAATTCTATCCACTGGGTGTCCACTGGTCTCACCATACATAGACTTTAAATGAGGCGAATGTGCCTCTATTTGCCCATCCATTTTAATTCCTGATCTATATGTCCTTTTTTTTCCCCTTGAATTTTACCTCAAATTGGCTGGGTAACACCTCACTAGGTTCCTCATTAATGAGTTAAAGGAAGTCTTTAGCATTTGTTCATTTTTTACATGTATACGAGAGTCATGACTTTACATTTTTTTTGTAAAATTATCTTTAAAGAACAGCCATAATCCTATCTAATAAAAGAGTAATATGCAGATTGACCATCACTCCAACACACAAGATGGCTGCCCCCATGTGGTCAAAGATCCTGCCACAAGATGTCCAGCGGGGGGAGGGAGGGCAGTTGGGAGGGACCAGGCCTGCAAGGGAGGGCAGTTGGGAGTGACAAGGCCTGCAAGGGAGGGCAGTTGGGGCAATCAAGCCTGTAGGGGAGGGCAGTTAGGGGTGACCAGGTCTGAAAGGGAGGGCAGTTAGGGGCAAACAGGCTGACAGGGGAGCAGATAGGTATCAATCAGGCTGTCACGGGAGTGGTTAGGGGGTGATCAGGCTGGCAGGCAGAAGCAGTTAGGGACAATCAGGAAGACAGGCAGGCAAGCAGTTGGGAGCCAGCAATCCTGGATTGTCAGAGGGATGTCCGACTGCCTGTTTAGAACTGATCCCAGTTGGGCCTAAATGGGCAGTTGGACATCCCTCAAGGGGTCCCAGATTGGAGAGGGTGCAGGCTGGATTGAGGGACACCCCTCTCCGTGCACGAATTTCGTGCACCAGGCCTCTAATAAGGTTATAAATGTCCTCTGTCCCTTGGGTATCTAGATGCAGTGAATAGTCAATTAAAAAAATTATAGAGATTTTGGCTAATAATTCAGACCCTTCAGATGTAGTTATTGGCAAGTTATGATGATTCCCTCATGTTTGGTGGACTAATATCTTTCTTGGGCTAGAGTAATAAAGCGGGCTCTTTTCATTTTTGAAATGGGCAGTAAGATCAATGAACCATGGCATCAAAGCAGCCTCCCAGGACAGCCTGCAAGCCTATTTGCAAAAGGAGCAAAAGGAACAGTCAGAACCAGGAAAATGCTTCTCCCACCCTCACCTCCACCCCCACCCTTTCATCCCCATATACACAAGCTATAGCAAAATAAAGGAATTCTGCTGAACTGTCTTGTCTGAACAAGGAAAGTAATTTTTTGCAGGCATTTTATACTAAATGATTTCAGCAACTTAAGTGCCATTCCTGAACCTGCCATATGAAGAATGGTTGAAAAGTGCTGACTTTGTGAAGCCAACTAGCTTTCTTAATTATAGAATGGTATTCTGGGATTTGTGTTCAGCACATACCTTTGAAGCTGTTCACACCTAAGCCACCAAATGATGTGGTAAAATGAATTTTTGTTGTTTAAATCAGGGCTTTAGGATAGGTGTGCTTTTAAATGGTGATCAGCACAACGTGAGAGAACAACTTTCTGATTTTTTTTAAGGTTTGAAGTAACAAACTTAATTCTTAATGAATGGAAAGAGAATTTCAGGTTGAAGGTCAATGAGATATGGTAGGGGACATAGGTAATAGGGTTAGGATTGACCAGGCAGTTCAGGGAAACATTTTAGTGTCAGTTGCTCAAATGTCAATTCCTAGACTTGCATCCATATTTTATACCTTAAAACAGCATTATGTGACAAAAACTGCATTGAGATTTAAAAAAAATAGAGATTATCTCCTTCTCTCTGTCAATGGTTACACTGTGATATTAGGGCTGTTACTTAGCTTCTCTGCAGTTTTGATTTTTTTACTTATAAACTAGAGTTATAAGTTTAAAATGGATAATGTTTGTTCTTAATTGGAAAAAAAGTTATAATCTTTTTTCCAATTAAGAACAAAAAGGCTCCCAGTGCAACCTGGCACTGAGTCTTCACCACATTGAAGGGTAGAGTCAGGATGACAGCCACTAGCCACAAAGCTGATGCCTACCGATGTCTGGTCCTTTGGCCTGTGCCCACTAAGCTTTACCAGCTCATAGTTGAACCAGTAGAGAGCTGAAAAGTGCACATTCTAAAGAGCAGTTTGGACCCAGCTCTGAATGCCAGCCACCCTGAGCTACAGAAGTTTGGATACAGGCTCTCAACTCCTGGTGTGACACATGTTGAGCCTGAACTTTGTCCTTATATCACAGTCAATGTGACCAAGCAGGCCAGTGCACACAGAAAGGCCTTGAGTTGATCATAGGCCATGAAATACATGGTGATTGCTGGCACAGTCATCACTAGGGTGGCTAGGACACCAATTTACAGGGTCCTGGTGCCCTCGTGTATCACAATCTTCACAAAGACATCCGTAGAGACAAGGAAGCAAGTGAGGTCCTGAAACCAGGTGGCACAATAGACACCATTTGGGCACAGGTACAGGGGTTACAGGACACCATTGCAGTAGAAGAGGCACTTCTCTGTGGGTCAGAGAGAGGTGGGAAATTTAGTATAAGAAAGGCTCCAGAGTCTTGAGGGAGGCATCAGCTTGCTGGTCACCGAAGGGAGTTGAGACTGCAGGCAGACCACCACGTCCAAGGGGATGATGAAGATGGAGGTGACCACAGTCCTGACACCTGAGGCCACCATCTGTTGGAGGAAGCTGATGCCCCCAGGGCCCTGGTCAGCCATATTGTAGCTTCAATCTGGCTTTAGGATGGTACTTGCGTGGCGCAGAGCCCAAGGTCTGGCGGGCCAATGGCAGATCCTCGATCAGTGCAGAGTCCGCGTGAGTTAACCTCACTCCAAGGCTGACTAGCAATAGTCATCATTTTTAATGATACGTATTCAGTTGGCTTGGCATTTGGAGATAGTTATGTTCCTTTTGAGAGGAAATATTTCCCTTCTACCTACCTATGTCACAGGTGATGAAAGGCAGTATAACATAGTGATTAAGATTATGAGCTCTGGAAACAGACAAAAATATATTTGAAATCCCACTCTGTCATTTAATAACTGTAAGATTTTGGCCACATTAGTTACACCTCTAAGTTTAGGTTTCATTATCTGCAAAATGAGGTTAATAAATAAGTGTTTTTGAGAATGAGATACGATATGTAAAGTGTTTTAGCACTGAACCTGGACACAGTAGGTACTCTATTAATGGCTGCTATTACTGTTATTATTATATAATGCACTGCATGTGGAGCCTAAAAGGCCATGAGATCTACTTCATCATTCACTAATGATGTAATTTGGCCCAAATTGCTATACTTCTCTGAACTTCTCTTTGCTCATTGTAACATCAGGATGATAGAAATGCTCACCTAGATATGTTGTGAGGATTAAATAATAGGATAAATGTACACCATTTCCCAACATAGAGATATATAATTATTAGTTTAAAGAATACAACAGCAAAACCAAAAATCTCCTCATTTTAATGAGGCCTCTTTCTAAATAGTATGATTACTGAATCTAACACATACGGGTGGAAGTGCTATCTTTCTGTATTGATATTAACTGTGAGATCAACAAACACTTTTCTCCATACCTAAGTGATGTAGAGACCTAGGTCCCCATATTTTAGGGATGCAATATAATTTAGTTTTGCAGATAATTTTTAAATCTCTGAGTATCAAATTCATATACATTTTTTTACCTATCTCCTTTACATCTCCACCTAGAAGTCTACTGGGTATCTCAAAATTAATATGAATTTAAAAATAAACCTTTTCCATTTACATAGCCAAAAATCAATGGCATATCTTCCACTCTATTTTTCCTCTCACTCTTGGGCCTTTTGAATCTACATTTAAAGCATATTCTTCAATATACCTATCTCAACTGCTACAACTCTTAGCCAAGCCTCTATCATCTCTCAGCTGGACAACTACTGAAGCATATTAATTGATCTTTTCACTTCTATATTGGGACTTCTTGGGAAGACCATGAGGCAGTTCTGTGTAAATAAGGCAGTACCTGGATGGGTTAAAAGCTGAAGACTGTCTGCTAACACACTTTCAGTAGTTGGGTCAACTAAGTGCCTGTTGAAGGGAAATCTGAACAGTGCAATCTTATGTGCATCACAATTGATATCCTAATTGAAATCCCTTTTCTGTATGATTCCAGACATAAATGGGTAACTCTCTGATATTCCCTTAGCATTGTAGAACATTAAAATTTTATGCCTGGATTTTAATTTTCTCAATGGCTCCATAACCAATTTCCATCCCAATTTTTTGCATAAGCAAACATGATCAGAAAGGTGGTAACTCAAGGTCATGCAGGTAATAACTAGTGAAAAGGAGACTTAAAATTATTACTTTGACTCTAAGCTCCAGAATTCTTTCTACCATGCTTCACTGTCTCCCTAACCAGAAAGTTTATTGAGTAGAAAAATTTCATTTCCTATCTCACCTGAGGCCTCTCAAAGTATTTTTTTCTCTATTTTCTGCATAGGTGCATGTGTGTTTGTTTTTATTACATTAAGTGTGGGTATAACTGATACATCCTAATATATAAAAACCCAAGGTCTGTAACAGAAGGCTCAACCGACCAGAAGTTGGTCATTCAGTCAATACTGGGTTGCTGTGGTGACCCAGCACTGACTGCCAAGGGGGCTTCAGATTAGGCCTAGAGAAGAGAGAGCAGTTGGGGGCAAGATAAGGCAGCAAGGGGATGGCCATTGGGGGAAAGGTCAGGTTGACAGGGGAGGGCAGTTGGGGGCAAAATAAGACCAGAAGGGGAGGGAAGTTGGGGGTGAGGTCAGGCTGGAAGGGGAGGGAAGCTGGGGGTGAGATCAGGCCAGCAGGGGAGGGAAGTTTGGGGTGATCAGGCAGGCAGGGAAAATTAGGGGTGAGATCAGGCTGGCAGGGGAGGGCTCTTGGTGGCATGATCCAGCCAGCAAGGAAGGGCAGTTGGGAGCAAGATCAGGCTAGCAAGGGAGGGCAGTTGGGGAAGAGATCAAGCCAGCAGAGGAGGGCCATTGGTGGCGAGATCAGGCCGGCAGAGCAGGGCTGTTGGGTGCGAGATCAGGTCAGCAGAGGGCAGTTGGGGGCAAGATCAGGCCAGCAGGGGAGCGCAGTTAGGAGTGATCAGGCAGGCATATAGAGACAGTTAGGGGTGATCAGGCTGGCAGGCAGAGGGGTTAGGGGCAATCAGACAGGCAGGCAGAGGCAGTTAATTATGATCAGGCAGGCAGGCAGGTGAGCGGTTAGGAGCTAGCAGTCCCATATTGTGAGGTGGATATCCCTGTGAGATGGGGCCAAAACTGGCAATTGGACATCCCTCAAGGTGTCACAGATTGGAGAGGGTGAAGGCTGGGCTGAGGGAACCCCCCTGTGCACTAATTTTGTGCACCAGGCCACTAGTTCTATTTAATAAAAGAATAATATAAAAATTGACCATACCTCTGTTACATCCAAAAGTCATGCCCACCACCCAATCAAGAATGAATATGCAAATTAACCCAACCAAGATGGCTGCACCTACAGAGAGAGCAGGAGGCTTGGGTTTCCCCAGCAATGGAGGAAACCAAGCTTTCCACCTGCCCTAGCCTACCTTGGCCTCCAGTTAAGGCTACAAAGTTTCAATTATAGAAGATAAATAAATCCCAACAAAAACAGTGGCAGCCACAGAGCTAGAGAGAGCAGGAGATTTGAGTTGCTGCCAGCAATGGAGGAAGCCAAGTTTCTACAGCCCTGGCCTGCCTTGGCCTCTGATCAAGGCCACAAAGTTTTAATTATAGAAGATAAATAAATCCCAACAAAAATGGCTGTGACTACAGAGCAAGCAGTAAGCTTGGCTACACTCAAGGCTACAAAGTTTCAATTATAGAAGATAAACAAATCCCAGATACAAGGGCCTCTGCTTGTGTTACTGGGGCTGTGGCTGGCCTGCAAACTACCACAGGCCCCTTGCCCATGCTGCCCCATACCCCAAGGGAACTCCCACCCTTGACCTGGGACACCCTTCATGGCAAACCAGCTGGTACCCACCACCAGCACCAGGCCTCTATCCTATCTAATCAAATAATAATATGCAAATTGACCATCACTCCAATACACAAGATGGCTGCCCCCATGTAGTCAAAGATGACTGACCCCATGTGGATACAAGATGGCCACCACAAGATGGACAGCAGGGGAAGGCAGTTGGGAGAGACCAGGTCTGCAAGGGAGGGCAGTTGGGGGCTATCAAGCCTGCAGGGGAGGCCAGTTAGGGGTGACCAGGCTGGCAGAGGAGGGAAGTTAGAGATGACTGGGCCTGCAGGGAAGGGCAATTCAGGGGACCCAGGCCTGGAGGGGAGAGCAGTTGGGGGGGACCAGGTCTGCAGGGGAGGGTAGTTAGGGACACACAGCCTGGCATGGGAGCAGTTAGGCATCAATCAGGCTGACAGGGAAGTGATTAGGGACTGATCAAGCTGGCAGGCAGAGGCAGTTAGGGGCAATCAGGAAGGCATGCAGGCGAGCAGTTGGGAGTCAGCAGTCCTAGATTTTGAGAGGGATGTCCGACTGCCTGGATCCAGTTGGATATCACATACAGCTAAACCATATTTATTATTCACATTCAGAAGGAACAATTGGTAAGTAAGCTTCAAATAACTTATTAATGTTAAAGCTCAAAGTCTTGCCAGCTGATTTTAGAAAGTGTTCAAACCTTGTGAGTCAGACTGTCAGCCTTTCAGAATAATTATGTACAGTTGCAGGTAATAGCTCATTAAGCAAGAAATGGGTATTATTAATTATGACAACGACAATACAGTGATATCTTTCAGAATTCGAGAGAATATTAAAAGTAAGGAAAATGTCTTAGAGTAGAATGAGATCCAAAATCAAATATAGGAAACCATGTATGAAAAACAGAGAGAGCCTGATTGTCTCATGTAAGTGTTTGATTCTCTGGGGTTCCAAAGAAGCAAGTCCTCAAAATTGGGTAGATGCTTAAGACAATGGGAGAGAGAGATAAAAGATAAAAACAGCACCCTAGCTGGTTTGGCTCAGTGGATAGATTATCCGGCCTGTGAACTGAAGGGTCCCAGATTCGATTCCAGACAAGGGAACACGCCCAGGTTTCAGACTCAGTCCTCAGTAATGGGCATACAGGAGGAAGCCGACCAATGATTCTCATCATTGATGTTTCTCTCTCTTCTCCCTTCCTCTCTCTGAAATAAATAAAAAATATTTTTAAAAAGAAGTGAAAACAAAATTATTCCCATTTTCATGTAAGGAAACAGGCTAGGTCACTTCCCCAGAATGACATAGTAAGTGGTAGTGTCCCTGGAACTCAGGTCTCAGTAAGTCCATGTCCTTAATAATCTTAACATAACAAATTTATTCTTGTTGGTATAATTATTAATAATAATTCTTAATTGAATTAGATAGGACCAAAAGTATGAGTTGAATCATAAAAAGAAACTTGATAATTGAACTCCATCAAAAGCAAACACTCTTCAAAAGGCATTAAGAAAATGAAAAGGCAAGCCATAGGCCAGGATAAAATATTTGTAATAACTATATCTGATGAAGAACTATTATTCAACATATAAAAATAACTATTTTAATTAAAAAAATAAACAAACCATCCAACTAAAATGTGCACAAGACTTGTATAGCTATTTTACAAAAGAAAGTACAGTAATGTATAATAAGTAGGTGAAAAGAAGCTTGACACCTTTAGTAATCAGGGAAATGCAAATTAAAATCACAATAAGAGACTACTATTTAAGGGACTGATAATTTCAAGTGTTGATAGGGATTTGAAGCAACTGAAATTTTCACCCACTGATGGTTAAATTGTAAATGGTACACCTATTTTTTTGTTGTTGTTTTTTTGGTTTTTTTGTTTGTTTGTTTTTTGATTTTTATCTGAGGCTTTTATTTGTGAAATCAGTTTATGATTTAGAATGTCATGTCAACAGATTAGACCATTTTTTTTAACCAAAGAGCTGATTCATGTGCCTAATCAATTTATTTACGTGTAGCAATCTATGCAGGAAATTTAACTTTTCAAAATTCTCAACAAAATGTTGCTCACTTTTTTAAAAAAAATATATATTTTATTGATTTTTTTGCCCCCCTCCCTCCCTCCCATACATACCCTCCCTCCCCAGAGTTTTATGTCCATTGGTTGTACTTATATGCATGTATACAAGTCCTTTGGTTGATCTATTATCTCCCCCAGATCTCCCTCCCCTCCCCACTGTAAATTGACAGTCTGCTTGTTGCTTTACTGTCTCTATATCTATCTTTTGGTTCATCAGTTTATAATGTTCTTTATTATCCATAAATGAGTGAGGTCATGTGGTGTTTCTCTTGCATTGATTGGCTTATTTCACTCAGCATGATGCTCTCCAATTCCATCCAGGTTGCTGCAAATGATGAGAATTCCTACTTTTTTATCAGATCAAAACAACAATGTGGTACCATCTCACACCTGTCAGAATGGCCAACATCAACAAATCAACAAACGATAAGTGTTGGCGAGGTTGCGGAGAAAAAGGAACCCTCGTGCACTGCTGGTGGGAATGCAGACTGGTGCAACCACTGTGGAGAACAGTGTGGAGTTTCCTCAAAAAACTGAAAATGGAACTCCCATTTGTCGCAGTAATCCCACTCCTAGGAATATATCCCAAGAAACTAGAAACACCAATCAGAAAGGATATATGCACCCCTATGTTCATAGCAGCACAATCTACAATAGCCAGAATTTGGAAACAGCCTAGGTGCCCGTCAGCAAATGATTGGATCAAAAAACTGTGGTACATCTACACAATGGAATACTATGGTACACCTATTTTGAAAACAATATTATTGCTCCTTGTAAAGGTAAATATACATTTATCACATGACTTAACAATTCTCCACTTAGGTATTTATTCTAGAGAAATAAAAATATATATCCACAGAAAGACTTATATGTGAAGGTCCCTAGCAGCATAATTTATAATAGCCAAAACACAGAAAGAACACAAAGGCCCATAAACTGTTGAAATGAATCTGTGTTAAATAATAATAATAATAGTAGTAGTAGTAATAATAATAATAATGCTGGTACATACAAAAGCTTGAATAGAGTTCATAGACCATAGGCTAAGCAAAATTAGCCATACACCAAGGAGTATATACTATAATACATGATTCTATTCACAAGAAGTTCTAGAACATATAAAGTGAATCTATAGTTAAAAGAAAAATTACTGCCATAACTGGTTTGGCTCAGTGGATAGAGCATAGGCCTATGGACTGAAAGTTCCCAGGTTCAATTCCAGCAAGGGCATGTACCTTGGTTGTGGGCACATCCCCAGTAGGAAGTGTGCCGGAGGCAGCTGATTCAAGTTTCTCTCTCATCAGTGTTTCTAACTCTATCCCTCTCCCTTCTTCTCTGTAAAAAGTCAATAAAATATATTAAAAAAAAAGATTACTGGTTACTGGAGACAAGGATGGGTGAGGTTTTGGAGATTGATTACAAAGGAGCACAAAGGAACTTTTGAGAGAGACAAAAATGTTTTTTACCTTAATTGAAATGATGGCTACATGGGTGTTTATATTTGTTAAACATTATCAATCAGTAGAGTTAAAATGTAGATTTTCTTATTTTTAGATAATAATTCAATAAGGAACAATTTTAAAATTATTATAAAGAAAAATACATTTTAAATCTACTCTGATATAAATAAAATATGGTTCAAGAAATTAAGTCAACAAAATAATCAATCTCGTTGAGATGGTGTTTAAGAATCATTCTTCTACCATAAAAATCAAGTCCAACCCACCAACTAAAGAAGTAATTATTACATAAATATTCAATAGCCCTATTCACATGGATTATGGCTTCACTTTTCCCACAGAAAGCTGTTACCAAAAGCTGCCACAGGCAGGCAGAGAGTTCAGCAATTTTTTCTTGTTGACAAACTCTGGAAGAGAGCTCTTATAAGTTTAAGCATGGAATCCATTAATCTTTCTTAGCATTATCTGAAACCAGGTCCCAACGTTCTCTTTGCTTCTCCCATTAAGCATCAAGGTACAGTCACAAATATTCTGCCATTTTCAAAGTTTGAGATACAAACTAAACTTTTATTATGGTCTTAATTTCAAGTTCACAATTTGTTTTTTGGAGCCATCTTTTTTTAACTTGAAGAATATAACATTTATTAAAAGAACTAAAAAGGGAGTAATGTTTCCAAGGAATCCAACAGTGGGGATCCCATGACAATGGGGTATTGGTGAACAGTACATCTAGATTTAGTCTGACCTTCACCACTGACTCGCTGTGTAACCTTAGATAAGTGAATTTTCTGGTTCCCCACCTCTTTCTCCATGTAATCTGTTTGTTTGTTTACATTTTTAATGTTTCATTTTCTTTCCCATGATTTTTAATGATTAAGATATTACATATGTAGCCTTATCCCCCTAACACCCTTCTTATGCCCTCATCCCCCTGGTGTCTGTCCATTGGTTAGGCTTATATGCATTCATACAAGACCGTTTGTTGATCTTTTCCCCTTACCCCCACCCTACCTCCCCTTCCCTCTGAGGTTTGATAGACTCATTGATTCCTCTCTGTCTCTGGATCTGATTTTGTTAATTAATTTATGTTGTTCATTATATTCCATAAATGAGTGAGATCATGTGATATTTATTTTTCTCTGACTGGATTATTTCATTTAGTATAATGCTCTTCAGGTCCACCCATGCTGTTGTGTTGCAAATAGTAAGAATTCCTTATTTTTTATAGCAGTGTAGTATTCCATTGTGTAAATGTACTGCAGTTTTCTAATCCACTCATCATCTGATGGGCAGGTAGGCTGTGTCCAAATCTTATCTATTGTAAATTGTGCTGTTATGAACATAAAGGTGCATATATACTTCTTGATTGGTGTTTCTAGTTTCTTGGGATATATTCATAGAAGTGGAATCACTGGGTCAAATAGGATTTCTACTTAGTTTTTTGAGGAAACTCCATACTCTTTTCCATGGTGGCTGCATCAGTCTGCATTCCCACTAGCAGTGAAGAAGGGTTTCTTTTCCTCATCTTCGCCAACACTTGCAATTTGTTGATTCGTTTATGATAGCCATTCTGACAGGTGTGAGATGGTACCTCAGTGTTGTTTTGATTTTCATCTCTTGGATTATTAGTGACTTTGAGCATGTTTTCATATATATCTTGGCCTTCTTTATGTTCTTTTTTGAAAAGTGTGTATAGGGATCGATAGAACAAAAGGATATAACCCTAATAAACATATATGCACCCAATGTAGGAGCACCCAAATACATAAATAAATTCCTGGAAGATATCAAGGGAGAGATCAAGAACAATAAAATCATAATATGGGACTTTAATAACCCACTGACATCACTGGATAAGTCCTCTAGACAAAACAAAACAAAAACAGCAAAGAAACAGCAATCTAAATGACTCACAAGATCAGATGGACTTAATGGACATCTTCAGAACATTTTACCCTAAAGCCAAGGAATATATGTTTTTCTCAAGTGCACATGGGACATTTTCAAAGATAAACCACATATTGGGTCACAAGCAAAGTGTCTCCAAATTCAAGAAGATAGAAATCATATCAAGCATCTTCTCAGATCACAATGTCATAATATTAGAAATGAACTACAATAAAAACAATAAAAAAATTGCCACAGCCGGTTTGGCTCAGTGGTAGAGCGTTGGTCTGTGGACTGAAAGGTCCCAGGTTCGATTCCGGTCAAGGGCATATATATTGGTTGCGGGCACATCCCCGGTAGCGGGTGTGCAAGAAGCAGCTGGTTGATGTTTCTCTCTCATCGACGTTTCTAGCTCTCTATCTCTCTCCCTTCCTCTCTGTAAAAAATCAATAAAATATATTAAAAAAATAAAAAGTAAACACTTGGAAGCTGTATAGCATGCTATTAAACAATGATTGGGTTACCAAAGAGATCAAAGAAGAAATTAAAAATATTCTGGAAACAAATGACAATGAAAACACAAGAATTCAAAATCTATGGGACACAGTGAAAACTGTCTTAAGAGGGAAGTTTATACTCTACAGGCCTACCTCAACAAACAAAACAAAAAAAGGTAATAAATCATCTAACTTTACAAGGTAAATAATTAGAAAGAGAACAACAAGAAGCCCAGAGTGAGCAGAAGGAAGGAGATAATAAGGATCAAAACAGAAATACATAGCATGAAAAAAACAAAACAAAAGATAATTGAATTCTGGTTCTTTGAGAGGATAAATAAGATTAATTAACCTCTAGCTAGGCTCACCAAGAAGCAAAGAGAGAGGACCCAAATAAACAAAATCAGAAACGAATGAGGCAAAATAAGAACAGACCCCACAAAAACACAAAGGATTGTAGCCATTTTTTATTTTAAAAATTTAATGTTGACATAATTGCCGGTGCTCTCCTTTTCCCTGTCTTTAGCCCATCTCCACCCATCACTATCTCCCCAAGAGTTGGCCTTCACCAAACTATTGTCTGTGTCCATGGGGTATGTACATATTTTCTTTAGCTAATTCCTTCACCTTCTTTATTCAGCCACCCTATCCCCTTTCCAGTATTTTTTAAAAAGAAGAAAAAAAAAAACTGATTGAAAGGCATAATCAGAATTCAATGGGACTGATTAATAGAAGGGCTTTTCTGTGTCTCCTTACATCTCTCTAAAGCAACTAGAAGTTCTTTTGTAAGATCTGGGCAAATTAGTGATTATTCCCATGATTTATATTTAGTGGCACCTTGCGACAGAAGTATTTGGAGGTTTGAGAAAAGCTAACATACTGTTTAAAAGTAAAGATATCTTATATTTCTTGAATTCTCAAACTATACTAGTTTTGTCCTTGACAGTTGGGTTATCTTAGTTTAGTTGAATAAAGTTGCAAATAGATGCCACCACATTTGTACCATAGTGGTATAAATATGAGTCATCAAACTAATTCTTGTTCTTCACTTTCCTGTAGGCATGAATAACTTAGATAAGCCACTGATAGCCATATATAATTATTCTTTAAATATATATATATTCCATTGATTTTTTACAGAAGGGAAGGGAGAGAGATAGAGAGCTAGAAACGTTGATGAGAAACATCAGCTAGCTGCCTCTTGCACACCCCCTACTGGGGATGTGCCTGCAACCAATGTACATGCCCTTGACTGGAATCGAACCTGGGACCTTTCAGTCCGCAGACCGACGATCTACCACTGAGCCAAACTGGCTTCGGCAATTCTTTTCTGCCAACCTCCATTCTATATTAAAAATAGCTATATGAATTTAATGGCAACATGGAATACATTTATCAAAAGAAAAATTATAAGGTAAGTAAAAATGAAGTAAAAAGAACACCCACTATGATAAAATAGACTATTATCAATCCCAATAAACATAATTAGATCCTTCTCTCCCTCAAATTGTCATAACTCACTTTGAATCATTTCAGCTTTGAAAAATTGCCCTAGGTGTTGGCCTAGGCCCATGGTCGGCAAACTGGCTCATGAACCACATGTGGCTCATTGGCCCCTTGAGTGTAACTCTTCCACAAAATACCATGGCCTGGGCGAGTCTATTTTGAAGAAGTGGCATTAGAAGAAGTTTAAGTTTAAAAAAATTGGCTCTCAAAAGAAATTTCAATCATAGTACTGTAGATATTTGGCTCTGTTGACTAATTAGTTTGGTGACAACTGGTCTAGGCATAAGTGCTGTCCTCAGCCTGCCTGATCTGTTAGCTCTGATTGAGGTTGTGGGGCATCAATGTTTGGCATGAAGCTGATCATTTGAAGCACTGAAACCTCTTAATCACTTGCTAACTATAATTACGCTCTGCTAAGACCTTATCTATTCCTGACTCACAGGCTGTTCTCACTTCAGTTTAAACTTCTGGTATTCTTCCTGGACATAGCCTGGAGAAAGAACAACTTTTCCCTACTCAGGTTCCATGTGCTTTAAAAATAAGAAGCTAGATCTTTAAGGGGAAAGTGGCTGTTATCAGAAGCCTACACATCCCAGGAATCTACAACAACAACACCCAGGGAACAGCTGTGAACCCAGGAACACCAGACCTCAAGCAGCATGAAAACTCAGACTTGGAGGAGCTCTGTACCTTCTCATGGAAAGATCAGGTTTTGCCTAGGAACTGGTGAGGTCTGCAATTCAGGCAAGAGAGAGAAATGAGCACAAGGAGAGCTAGAGGTTCCCTGGAAGTCTACACCCCACAAAATTCATGGCCTTTGGGGCTATTGTGATCTGCAGGGGAAAGTTGTTTTTGTGGAACCTGGGGATCAGAGCAGGGAGTAATGATCAGATAACCAGCTCTGGAGTAGACAATAGTCCCAAACCAGTATTAAATGTGACAGGGAAAACAAAATTTAAATGCTGGCTAGAGAGGACTTGTAGGCCCAGAGGTTAATCCAGAAACACTGACACCCAGGGTTTGTATCACAAATTGACTTTTGTGTAAATACAAATAAAGGAGTCTAATAAACAAAGAAATACTGCCTGCTGAAAAATCAGGACTGTGGTTTACAACACAGAGGAGCAGTGGAACACAGGGAACTTCAATATTGTCCTGACTACTGGACAGGAAACAGGCATACCAGACAGAGCACTAGAGGAATTGAATGACCTTCACTACTGCATATTTTTATTTTTTCATCTTTTACTTAAGAAACTAATTTTTAAAAATATTTTTCCTCACTTGATTTTACCTTTTTAATTATTATATTTTTCTTTTAATTTATTTTGGGATTAGTGTTCTACATTTTATTTTAATTTTTCCTTTAGCATAATTTTACTCTATCTCAATTTACCTTTATGCTAACACTCTCTTCCTCACTTTTCCCCTTTTGTTGTCCTGTTTCTCTTACCTTATTCCTGCTTTAGATTTTACCCATTTCTTCTATTTATGCCCTGTTAAAAATTCACCCTATTTATATATGTAATTCCCGATCCCCTGCTCTAAGTCCATACACACCTCTCTATTCTCTTTCTTCACTATCCAGTTCTTTTTTCTCTCTGCCTTTTTTTTGGTTTGTTTGTTTGTCTGTTTTTTGTTCTGTGTGTGTGTGTGTGTGTGTGTGTGTGTGTGTGTGTGTATCTTGTTATTGTTTTATGTTTTTGTTTTTTTGTTCTAGGTTTTTTTTTTATTTTGTTATGTTTTGTCTTGCTTTCACTCTGTCCTATTGTTATTTGCTTGATGTTGATTAGATTGGTTATTGCTCTGCTTATTTGAGTTATTGTTACTTTTTGTTTTGTTTTTTATTTTTTGCATCTGTTTTTCTTCTCCTTGCTTGTTATTAGTTGTTGTTTGTAGTTTGCATTCATCTCTGGATATTTATTGTTTGCATTTTTTGGATTAGTGGTTATTCTATTGGAGTTTTCTTCCCATATAAATAGCCCCCCCTTTTTATTCTCTTTCTTTTCTCTCTTACATTTTTTCCTTTTCTTAATATCATTTTTGTACTTCTTTTTTTCTTATCCCCAAATTCTCTTTTTTTGTAGTCGCCACCTTTATTTGGGTTTTTAGTATCTGAATACATATGTGTTCAGTGCCTTGTGTGTGGTGCCTTGTTGTGTTGTATTTTGTATCTTTAAATCAATGCAAAAGAGAGAGAACTACATAACCAGTTAATGGGAGAAGAGAGATCGTGTAGAGACAAAGAAATAGCCTGCATATGAAAGAAAAGGAGGCATCACCAGAAAAGGAACTAAACAAAATGGAGACAAGCAACCTTTCAAGGAAAGAATTCAGAGAAATGGTAATAAGAATATTATACCTAGGAAGGCTATCAATCAAAATTTAGGGGGAAGTCAGGAGCTTCACAGACAAATAAGGACTAAGGAAATTTACTACCACCAAACAGGTGATGCAAGAAATGCTAAAGGGTCTGCTGTAAAAAGAAGAAATAGGCAGCAAAGAAGAAACCCAGACATAAAGAATAAAAATGGCGACAAACAAGTACCTATCATTAATAACTTTAAATTTAATCCATTTATTAAA
Source organism: Pipistrellus kuhlii (assembly GCF_014108245.1). Lineage (NCBI taxonomy): Eukaryota > Metazoa > Chordata > Mammalia > Chiroptera > Vespertilionidae > Pipistrellus > Pipistrellus kuhlii. The sequence goes on along the minus strand of NW_023425533.1, from coordinate 2,249,850 downwards.
TGGATTAAATTCCCCAATTAAAAGACATAAGATAGCTGATTGGATAAGAAAACATGACCCATATATCTACTGTCTACAGGAAACCACCTCATAAAAAAGGACTCAAACAGACTGACGTTGAAGGGATAGAAAAGGTATTTCAGGCAAAAGGAAATTAAAAAAAAAAGCTGGGGTAGCAATACTTATATTTGACAAATTAGATCTCAAACTGAAGGACATAACAAGAGATAAGGAAGGTCACTTTATTATACTAAAGGGAGAAATGCAACAAGAAGAAATATCACTGGTAAACATATACACACCCAATACAGGAGCACCCAAATACAAAATAAATAAATAAATAAATAAAAATAAAAAATTCTGGAGGATATCAATGGAGAGATTGACAGCAATACAGTCATTGTGGGGAACTTTAATACCCCACTATCAGCATTGGACAAATCATCTGAACAAATAAATAAATAAATAAATCAGCAAAGAAACATTAATCCTAAATGACTCACTAGGTCAGGTGGACTTAATTGACATCTTCAGAATATTTTCCCACAAAGCCACAGAATATACATTTTTTTCAAGTGCACATGGGTCATTTTCAAAGATAGATTATATTTTGGGTCACAGGCAAAGTCTTTTCAAATTTAAGAAGATATAAATCATATCAAGCATCTTCTCAGATCACAATGGCATAAAACTAAAAATCAACTATAATAAAAACAATAAAAAATCAATCACCTGGAGACTAAATAGCATACTATTAAAAATAACTGGGTTACCACAGAGATTAAAGAAGAAATAAAAAACTTCATGGCAACAAATGCAATAAAAACACAACAATATAAAATCTATTTGACACATTGATAGCATTATTGACAGGGAAGTTCAGAGCTCTACAAGCCTACAGAAAAAAAAAAAGCAACAATGGTAATAAATTACCTAACCCTACAACTCAATGAGTTAGAAAGAGGGAAAGAAGAAAAGCCTAGCTTGGATGACCAAGAAGTTTGGTATTAGTGGTAACTACATTAGGAGGGGGATCAGCCCACATAAAGGCTCTTATCCATGAAGGGTCAGGAATATAAGTACAAAATGCATCCCAATTTGCCTCAGAAAATATTACCATACAGCTGATGACTGCTAGCATAGAAAGAAAGACAATCTCAGGCATTCTTGGGGTTCTGGTTACTTCACGATTTATTTATTTTATTTCTTTTTATTTTCTTTTTATTATTATTCTTTTTACATATGTGTCCATATTTCCCCATTACCCCTACCCCCCATTCATGCTACGCCCTCTGTTGTCTGTGTCCATTGATTAGGCTCATATATATGCAAACAACTGCCATGTTTGATCTCTCCCCCTTACTTCCACCAACCCCCTCCTTCCCTGAGGTTTGAGGTTCTGATGGAAGTTTCTCAGTCTCTGGATCGGTTTTTGTTCATCAGTCTATGCTGTTCATTATATTCCAGAAATGAGTGAGATCATTTGTAAGGCTAACACAAGACACCCATCAAAAACCCACATGGTGTCAAAACAAGCCAAAAGAAAATTGTTTGGGCAAAAAATGAAAAAGGATCCAAAGTCAAATTTATAGAAAATATTCCTTTATTAACTTTTTGTCGAGAATATGTTTCTATATTTTCAGAAAACAACTCCAAGACCATGTGGATTCCTGCAACCAAGAGGAATTGACAAGACTGTTCCAGTCATGAAGACAGTAGAGAAACAGTCTAGAGATGGAATACGCTTGTCAACGCTTTGCCATACTAGCAGTCAGCAGCTGTGCATCACTGCAGGTTGCTCAGGACCAAACCAGAGAGTGTAGGACCTGCATTACCTCCATTTGTCCAACATACAGAACTGAAATATCATTGCTAACATGTACACATAAGGAACTGTTTGACATTGAAATTGGGACTCAAAAGAACTGTTTTCCCAGAAAGAAACTCACTACCGATTGATTCATTTGCCTCTCAGCATAACCATTATGGCTTGTCTCATTTTTGGTTCTTATAAGTGTATTTCTAGTATCACATGATCTCACTCATCTAGGGGAAATAGTGAATGACATTATCTGATGAACAAAAACAGACCCTGAGACAGGGAAGCATTGATCAGACTGTCAAACTGTCAGAGGGAAGGTAGGAGAGGGTGGGCATAAAGGGGAGAGATCAACCAAAGGACTTGTATGCATGCACATAAGTCTAACCAGTGGTCGGAGACAACATGGAGTGGAGACATGCATGGGGAGGGGTTTGGGATGGGAATTCGGGGATGAGGACAAATATGTAATACCTTAATCAATCAATCAATCAATCAATCAATCAATAATTGTCCATCTAGACCATAAAAAGAAAGAAATAAAAAAAGAAAAGCCCAGCTTAACTAGAAAGAAAGAAATGATAAAGATCAGAGCAGAAATAAATGAAATATAGACCAAAAACAAAAACAAAATAATACATAAGGTCAACAAAACCAAGAGATGGTTCTTTGAAAGGATAAACAAGATTGATAAACTTCTAACCAGGCTTACCAGTAAGCAAAGAAAGAGGATCCAAATAAACAAAATCAAAGATGAAAGAGGTGAAATAAAAATAGAACCCACAGAAATATAAAAGATTATGAACAAATACTATGAACAACTTTATTCCAAAAAAAAATGCACAACCTATTGTAGATAAAATGGACAAATTCCCTAGAAACATACAACCTCCCATAACTCAATCAAGATGAATAAACAAACCTGAATAGGCCAATAACTACCAAAGAAATTGAAAGAGCAATCAAAATTATTTCAGCAAACAAAACCCCTGGTCTGGATGGCTTTACCAGGGAACTCTACCAAACTTTCAACGAAGAAATAAAACCTATGATCCTCGGACTATTACAAAAAAATCAAGAGAAAGGCACACTTCCAAGTTCTTTCTATGTAGCCAGCATTAACCTAATTTAACTAACTAACTAATTAACTAAAAATAAATAAATAAATAAATAAATAAAACCAAATAAAGATACCACAAAAAAAGAGAACTGCAGGCCAAAATTCTTTAAAAATTGTTTTTTTAATTTCTTACCATTGCTCCCCTTCCCATACATACCCTCCCTCCCCAGAGCTTTGTGTCCATTGGTTGTACTTATATGCATGTATACAAGTCCTTCGATTGATCTATAATCTCCCCCAGATCTCTCTATCCTCCCTGCTGTAATTTGACAGTCTACTTGTTGCTTTACTGTGTCTATATCTATCGTTTGGGTATCAATTTATAATATTCTTTATTATTAATAGATGAAAGAGGTCATGTGGTGTTTCTCTTTCATTGATTGGCTTATTTCACTGAGCATGATGTTCTCCAATTCCATCCAGGTTGCTGCAAATGATAAGAATTCCTTCTTTTTATGACAGCATAGTATTCCATTGTGTAGATGTACCATGGTTTTTTGATCCAATCATCTGCTGACAGGCACCTAGGCTGTTTCCAAATCGTAGCTATTGTAAACTGTGCTGCTATGATCATAGGGGTGCATATATCCTTTCTGATTGGTGTTTCTAGTTTCTTGGGATATAAAACAGACCCTGAGACAGGGAAGCATTGGAGTGGGATTACTGGGTCAAATGGGAGTTCCATTTTCAGTTTTTTTGAGTAAACTCCATGCTGTTTTCCACAGTGGTTGCACCAGTCTGCATTCCCACCAGCAGTGCACAAACAAGGGTTTCTTTTTCTCCGCAACTTCATCAACACTTGTCGTTTGTTGATTTGTTGATGTTGGCCATTCTGACAGGTGTGAGACGGTACCACATTGTTGTTTTGGTTTTCATCTCTTGGATAATTAGTGACTTTGAGCATGTTTTCATGTGCCTCTTGGTCTTCCTTCTGTCTGCTTTTGAAATTATTCTGTTTAGGTCCATTGTCTATTTTTTAATTGGATAATTCTTTTTCCTTTTATTTAGTTGTATAAGTTGTCTGTAGATGTTGGAGATTAAATCTTGAACATATTTGCAAATATGTTTTGTTGATGGTTTCTTTTGCTGTAAAAAAGCTTTTTATTTTGATGTAGTCCAATTTGTTTATTTTCTCCTTAGCTTCCATTACTCTAGGGGCAGTATCAGTGAAGAAGTTCTTTTGGCATATGTCAAAGATTTTGCTGCCTGTGGATGCCTCTAGTATTTGTATGGTTTCCAGTCTTATGTTTAAGTCTTATATCCATTTTGAGTTTATTTTTGTCTATGGTGTCAGTTGGTGATCTAGTTTCATTCTTTTGCATGTATCTGTCCAATTTTCCCAACACTATTTATTGAGACCTTCTTGACTCCATTGTATGTCCAATATTAATTGAGCATAGTGATTTGGGTTGATATCTGGATTCTCTATTCTATTCCATTGGTCTGTATGTCTGTTCTTGTGCCAGTACCAGGCTGTTTTGAGAACAGTGGCTTTATAATACAGCTTGAAATCTGGTATTGAGATCCCTCCTACTTTACTCTTCTTTCTCAGGATTGCTGTGGCTATTCGGGGTCTTTTATTGTTCCAAATGAACTTTTGGAGAGTTCTTTCTAGGTCAGTGAAAATGCCATTGGTATTTTAATGGGGAGTGCATTGAACCTATAGATTGCTTTGGGAAGTATGGACATTTTGATGATGTTGATTCTACCAATCCATGAACATGTTATGTTCCTCCATCTGTTTACATCTTCCTCTATCTCTATTTTCAGTGTCCTGTAGTTTTCCACATATAGGTCTTTTATCTCCTTAGTTAAGTTTATTCCTAGGTGTCTTAGTTTTTTTAGTGCAATGGTAAATGGGATTGCTTTTTTAGTCTCTGTTTCTGTAAGTTCACTGTTGGTGTATAGAAATGCCATAGATTTCTTGGCTTTAATTTTGAATCCTGCTACATAGCCAAATTCATTTATTAAGTCAATTATTTTTTTAATGGAGTCTTTTGGTTTTTTATGTACAATATCATGTCATCTGCAAATAAAGATAACTTTACTTCTTATTTTCCAATTTGGATGCCTTTTATTTCCTCTTCTTGTCTAACTGCAATGGCTAGCACTTCCAGTATTATGTCAAACAGGAGTAGTCAGAGTGGGCATCCCTGTCTTGTTCCTGTTCTTAGAGGGAATGGTATTAGTTTTTGCCCATTGAGTATGATGTTTGCTGTGGGTTTATCATATATAGCTTTCATTATGTTGAGGTATGATCCTTCTATTCCCACCTTATTGAGAGTTTTTATCAGGAAAGGGTGTTGGATTTTATCTAATGCTTTTTCTGCATCAATTGATATGAATATATGATTTTTATCTTTCAATTTGTTTATGTGATGTATCACTTTTACCGATTTGCAGATATTGTACCATCCTTGCATTCCTGGAATAAATCCTACTTGGTCATGGTGTATGATCTTTCTGATGTGCTGCTGGAGCCGATTTGCTAGAATTTTGTTAAGGATTTTGGCATCTATGTTCATGAGGGATATTGGCCTGTAATTCTCTTTCATTGAGTTGTCTTTATCTGGTTTTGGTATTAGGGTGATGCTGGCTTCATAGAAGGAGTTTGGAAGTGTTCCTTCCTCTTGGATTTTTTGGAATAGTCTGAGGAGGATAGGTTTTAGTTCTTCCTTGAATGTTTGGTAAAACTCTTCTGTGAAGCCATCTGTCCCCGGGCTTTTGTTTGCTGGAAGTTTTTTCATGACTGTTTCAATTTCTTCCCAAGTCACTGGAAAATTGAGCTTTTTAGATTCTTCCTGGTTAAGTTTTGGAAGACTTTATTTTTCTAGGAATATGCCCATTTCCTCCAGGTTGTTCAGTTTTTTGGAATAGAGTTGTTCGTAGTATTTTGTAACAATCCTTTGTATTTCAGCAGGGTCTGTTGTTATTTCACCTCTTTCATTTCTGATTTTGTTCATTTGAGTCCTCTCTCTTTGTTTCTTGGTTAGCCTGGCTAGAGGTTCATCAATCTTGTTTATCCTTTCAAAGAACCAGCTCTTGGTTTTATTGATCTCATGTATTGTTTCTTTGGTCTCTGCTCTGATTTTTTATTATTTCCTTCCTTCTGCTTACACTGTGCTTTTCTTGTTGCTCTTTTTCTCAGGCCAAAATTCTTGATGTACATAAATGTTAAAATCTTCAATAAACTTTTTAGCAAATTGGATTCAGCAATACTTAAGAAAGATCATACACCATGACCAAGTGTGATTTATACCAGGGATGCAAGGAAGGTACAATAGTGGAAAAAATGGCAGCAGAATAGACAGATGGGTCCCCAGCCTTGTCCGGGAGCAGAAAAAAGGAACAGCTGAAGGTTGTATGGGGAGTATTTGTTAAAGGACAGCTAAACTCCAGGAGAAGGTGAGGGACTGCTGGACAGTGTTCCGCTGACCAGGCAGCCCCCAGTGGGGCTGGGGTTCCTGCTCAGAGAACACCTCTGGGAAGTGGAAACCATGCCATCTTGAAGGGGAAAGTGGATCTTATTGGAAGCTTGACATGTTGCAACTGCGGTGACCACTCAACAGCTGCAAGTCCCAGAACACCGATCCCAAATAGTACAAGCACACCATATCAGAGGAGATCTACACTCCACAATAGAAAGGTCAGATTTCGACTGGGATAAGGTGAGGTCTCTGTTCCATGTGGAAGAGAGAAATATGCGCACTGTGGGAGCTGGTAGACCAGGGAAGATCTGTGCCTACAAAAGTCCACGGCTGTTGGGGTTGGCTTGATCCATGAATGTAAAAAGGGCTGCTCAAAACTGCTAACCGAAGGTATCTCTAAAAAGCAACACATTTTGTTATAACGCAAAGGAAAAGCCTAAGGATCTTAAATGGGTACTGGCTGCTTGGACCCAAGGGGATAAAGAAGATATGCAGATTTGCCTGCAGCTCCTTTTTTGCACAGGAGGGCTTTTTCCTCTTCAAATTCTTGTTCCTGATTACTAATCCCAGTACATAAGATCACCCTGTTGGGGACCCCCTGGGAGACTGCAGGGGAAAGTTGTTTTTCTGGAACCTGGGGATCAGAGTGGGAAGTAAATTTCGGAGATCCAGTTCTGAGCAACCCACTCCCACAAACCAGTATTGAGTGCCACAGGGAAAGAAGGTTAGAGAGGCCATATATATCCAGAAGTCAATCCAGAAATACTGCCAACCAGTGGTTGAATCATAAGTTGACTATTGTGTAATCAAAAATAAAGGAATAAGAGAAATTGAGACACTACCTGCTTAAAATTAGGACTGGCTTACAACACTGAGGAGCAGTTGAATGCAGGGATCTGCAACACTGTTCGAACTGGAAAGCAGGCATGCCAAGCAGAATAAATGAGTAAGTGAATGACCTTCACTATTGCATATATTTTTACTTTTTTATTTTTATTTTCTTCATCCTTTACTTAAGTAACTGACTTTTTTCCTCACTTGATTTTACATTTTTAATTATTAAACTTTTAATAATATATTTTATTGATTATTTTTTTTACAGAGAGGGAGAAAGATAGAGAGCTAGAAACGTCAATGAGAGAGAAACATCAACCAGCTGCCTCTTGCACACCCCCTACCGGGGATGTGCCCCCAACCAACGTACATGCCCTTGACCAGAATCAAACCTGGGACCTTTCAGTATGCAGACCGAGGATCTACCACTGAGCCAAACCGGTTTCGGCTAATTATTACATTTTTATTTTCAATCAGTATTACTACTATTATTTTATCTTTTTTTTAGTGTCATTTTATTTTCACTTTATTTTACTTTGGGATTAGTGTTCTACATTCTATTTTCATCTTTCTTTTTTCATAGTTTTATTCTATCTCAACTTTACCTTTATGCAATCACTCTCTTCCTAAACTTGCTCCTTTTGATGACCAGTTTCTCTTATACTTTTTCTGCTTTAAATTTTCCCTATTCTTTCTGTTACTCCCTGTTAAAATTTCACCCTAAGTTATATATCTAATTTCTAATCCCCTGCTCCAAGGCCATACACACCTCTCTATTCTCTGTCTTAAATGTCCAAAAAAAGTTTTTCTCTCTGTCCTTATGCTGTTGTATGCTTGAATGTTTACTATATCAATTCCTTATGCCTTTTTTGAGATTGTTTTGCTTATTATTTTTGTTTGCTTTGTTTTGTTGTCTTTTGCTTCTGTTTTCCCTCACCACACTTGATATTAGTTGTAGCTTTCAATTTGTATTAATCTTCAGGTACTTGTTGCTGGCATTTGCTGGGACTAGTGGCTATCCTATTGGAGTTTTCTTCACATGTATATAGATTATTCCCCTTTTGTTTCCTAGTCTCTTTCTTTTCTCTCTTATTTTTTTTTCTTTTCACAATTTAATTCTGACACTCTGTTTTTTTTTTCTTCCTATTTCCTCTTCTTATTTCTCTCCTATTCCCTAATTTGCCTTTCTCTGGTGAACACGTTTATTGAGGGCAATCAATAGTGTGAATATATTTGTGTTCAGTGCCTTGTGTTTTGTACCTGGTTGTGTTGTACTTTGTGCCTTTAAATCCATACAGGTGAGAGAGAACTACATAACCAGACATCCAGAGAAGAGAGCCAATGGGGAGACAAAGAAACAGTCCACATATGAAAGAAAAGCAGTAATCACAAGAATAGGAATTAAACAAAATAGAGGCTAAAACATGTCAGTGAAAGAATTCAGAGAAATTGTCATAAGGTGGATAAAAGGAATGAAAGACAAATTTGAAATATGAGTAAGAACAAAGAGGAAATGAAGAAGAACCAAGAAGAAATGAAAAAAATTACATTGTTGCTGTAAAGAACTCAATAGAAAGCATCAATGGTAGACTAGAAGGACCATAGGACCACATCAGTGAGATAGAAGATAAGGTGAGGAAAAAATACCCAATTAGAGCAGCTTCTAGAAAAACAAAATCAAGAGGCAGGAGGAGAACCTAAGGGAACTGTGGGACAACACAAAACAAAACAACATCAGCATATTAGGGTTTCCCTAAGGAAAGAAAACTGAACAAGGAATAGAAAACCTGTTTGAATAAATAATGACAGAAAACTTCCATGATATAGGGAAGAAAAAACCCACACAAACCCAAGAAACTCAGAGTCCCAAGCAAAATGAACTCCAAAATATCAATGTCAAGGCACATTATAATTGAATTGGTAAACACCAACTACAAAGTAAGAATCTTAAAAGCAGCCAGAGAGATACAGAAAGTTACATAAATGGAGCTTTCTTCAGACTAGCAACTGATTCTCAACAGAAACCCATCAGGCTAGAAGGGAATGGAGTAAAATATACAAAGTCATACAAAGGAAGGGTCTGAATCCAAGAATACTGTACCCAGCAAGGCTATTTATCAAAATTGAAGGTGAAATCAGGAGCTTCAGAAACAAAAAAGGACTATGGGAATTTATCACCACTAAACCAGCAAAGCAAGAAATGTTAAAAGTTCTGCTGTAAAAAAGTATATAAGAAGTGAAGAAGGAACAGGAGTAATGAATAAGAATGGTGACAAGTAAGTTACCTATCAATAATAACTTTAAAATAAATGGATTAAATGCCCCAAGCAAAAGACATAGGGTAACGGGTTGGATAAGAAAAAAAGAACCATATACCTGATGTCTACAAGAAACCCAACTCAGAAAAAATGATGTACACAGACTGAGGGTGAAGGGATGGAAAAAGGTTTTCAAGGCAAACGAAAATGAAAAAAAGAAAAGAAAAGAAAAAGCTGGGTTAGCAATACTTATATCTGAGAAATTAGATCTCAAAGTGAAGGATATAACAAGAGATAAGGAAGGCCACTTCATAATATTAAGGGAGCAATACATCAAGAAGAAATAACTCTGGCAAACATATATACACCCAATACAGGAGCACCCAAATATATTAAAAACAAAAACAAAAAAAACAAACAAACAAAGAACTCCTAGAGGATATCAAGGGAGAGATTGATAGCAATAAACTTATAGTAAAATACTTTAATACCACACTATCTTCATTGGACAAATCCTCTAAATAAAAAATCAGCAATGAATCATCGATCCTAAATTATTCATTAGAACTGATGGAATTGATTTACATCTTCAGAACATTTCACCCCAAAGCCACAGAATATATATTCTTCTCAAGTGCACATGGGGCATTTTAAAAAATAAACAATGCCGAGACCGGTTTGGCTCAATGGATAGAGCGTCGGCTTGGGGACTGAAGAGTCCCGGGTTCGATTCCAGTCAAGGGCATGTACCTTGGTTGCGGGCATATCCCCAGTAGGGGGTGTGCAAGAGGCAGCTGATCGATGACTCTCTCTCATCGTTGTTTCTAACTCTCTATCTCTATCTTCCTCTCTGTACAAAAAAAAAAAATCAATAAAATATATTTTAAAAAATAAAAATAAAAAATAAAAAATAAAAAATAAACCATAAGTTGGGACATAGGCAGAGTCTCTAAAAATTCAAGAAGATAGAAATCATACCGAGTATCTCCTCAAATCAGAGTGGCTTGAATCTGGAAATAAACTACAATAAAAAAAATCCAAAAATTTAACTCATGGAGACTAAACAGCATACTATAATATTGGATACAATGACTGGGTTACCAGAGAGTTCAAGGAATAAATAAAAAACATCATGTTGGAGAGGATCCAAGATGGCTGCTCGGTTAGTCACCTAACCGCAGCAGCACACAACAATTTCAATGGAATACAACTAAAATGTAGAGTGGACATCGCCCAGAGCTACAGGTAGTCGACTGACTGAAAATTCTACAACAAGAAGGAAAGAGAAAACCAGAAGGAAAATCTGAGGAGCTGAAAAAAAGCCTAAGGTACGGAGACATGCTGCACGCTCGCATGCACACGCGTGCCGAGAGGTCGCAGCCGGAGAGGAGGAGAGGGCTGGGTGCTGCCTGGCATTCCCTAGCAGGAAGGAAATAAAACCCCCAGCCTGGGCTAAACCCCCGAACCAGCAGCGCTGAGCCCCAGTTATGAACCAGACCCTGGGGATCCAGGCTCCAGCAGGGGAGACGGGGCTGTGAGGCGGAATCCCAAGCGAGCAGCGAAAAGCAGGCCCCCCCCGGAGTCCCGCGCACATTGCGCGCAGAGGACTGAATGTTGACTCTGATGCTGGATTACCCTAGTGTGAAGAAACAAAGCCTCCGGTGGCGCTGAGCCTCAGTCAGGACTGCTCTGAACCCCAGTCCTGGACCAGACCCTGGGGACCCAGGCTCAGACAGGGGGAGACGGGGCTGTGAGGCGGAATCCCAGGGGAGTGGAGAAAAGCGGAGCCCCCAGAGTCGCGCGCACTGTGCGCAGAGGATAGTCTGTTGACTCTGATCCTAGACTCCCCTAGTGGGAAGGAGAAAAAAAAAAAAAAAGCTCTAGACTGGAGGAATGCGACAGGGAGCAGGAGCCCCTGCTGGACACCAGCCAGCCGGGCGCCGGCAGGGAGCTGGGTGACGGGGCCCCCAGGGGGGGGTGTGTGCCCCTGAGCCATAGACCTCTGAGCAAGGGCAACGGAGCCAAGGCCAGGGGCTGCTTCCTGGGTGGCGCCGACCCCAGCAACAGGCTGGAGCAGCTCGGGAGCCTGCAGAGAACAAAGGGGTGCCACAGGCCAACCTGCTGAGCTCCCAGGACAAGGAGGAAGAAACCAAAATTCTCAATGTGAAGAAATCAAGTGAGAGCAAAAGATAGTAAAATTACTAAGAAAGAATACAAAGAAGATCTTGAAAAATCAAGACTAAGTCAGAACTCCAACTCACCAGCCAACATTGCAACATAAATGCGTTTTTTTAAAAAAAAGGACAGAATGTTGGAACAGCAGCGGCCAGACCTAGAGTGCCCAGGCACAAAGCAGTGGCAACTGGGCCCGGAGCAGCAACGGCCAGGCCCCAGAGCAGCAGCAGCCAGAACCAGAGCAACAACAGCCAGCACTGGAGCAGCCAGACCTGGGCAGTGGCAGCCAGGCCTGAGGTGGAGGCAGCCAAGCCCAGGGTGGCCAGTCCAGGAACACCCAGACCCAGAGTGGCCTGGCCTGGAGAAGCCGGGCCCCAGAGAAGCCGGGGTTGGGAGCAGCCGGGCCCAGAAACAGCAGTAGCCAAGCCCAGAGCATCCAGGCTGGGAGCGGCCAGACTCGGAGCGGCCGGGCCCGGGGCAGCCGGGCCAGAGCAGGTTGGGTCTGGTGCGGCCAGGCCCAGAGCAGCAGTTGCCAGGCTGGGAGCGGCCAGGCCCGGAGCAGCGGCTGCCAGGCTGGGAGTGGCCAGGCTTGGAGCAGCGGCTGCCAGGCTGGGAGCGGCCGGCCTGGAGCAGCGGGTCTGGTGTGGCCAGGCCCGGAGCAGCAGCTGCCAGGCTAGGAGCGGCCAGGCGGGAGTGGCGGGGTAACCAGGACCAGGAGCAGCTGGTTGTGGAACGAACCAGAGCAACAGAGCCCAGGCCCAGAGCAGCCAGACCTGGAACAGCTTGCTCCTCACCTGCCCTGCCCCACGGCTGCCTCTCAGACATGGCTGGAAACTTTTGTGGGAACTTGAGGGTCTGCTGAATCAAGTGATGAAGGCTTAGATCTGGATGTGTGAGTTTAGTATAGGGCTGGGGTGTTGATCTGTGATTTGCCTTGGGTGGGGCCTGGATGAGGCTGGTTGACCCTATTTGGAAAATGGTACTTTTGTGTGAAATGTATCATTGGGCATGTGGGTGGTATATTGATATGAGAAAATGCTAAGTAAACTGATTTACTATCTGAAAAGGGATTTACTATTGGGGAAGGGAAGGGAGGGAAGAGAACTGAACATAAACTGCACCTATGGATGGAGGACAATGGAGGATGGGGAGGGGGCGGAGGGTGGGGTGGGAACCTGGTGGAGGGGGAAAGGAATGAGGAACCTTTGTAACAATATGAACAATAAGATTGATTTAAAAAACACACACAAAAAAACAACAAAAAAAAAACATCATGGCAAAAAATGTCAATGAAAAGCTCACAATCAAAATCTAGGGGACACAGTGAAAGCAGTTTTTAGAAGAAAGCTCATACCTCTTGAGCCTACTGCAAAAACAAAACAAACAAACAAAACAACAACAGAAAAACAAAACAAAAAACAAAAAACAAATAAACAAAAAACACAACAAACAAAAACAAAAAATCCCCAGAAACAATGGTAATAAATTACCTAACCCACAACTCAAAGTGTTCTAAAGACAACAACAAGAAAGCCCAGGGTAAGAAGAAGGAAGGAAATAAAAAAGATCAAAGCAGAGATAAACATCATAGAGACCAAGGAAAAAAATACAAAAGATCAACAAACCAAAAACTGGTTCTTTGAAATGTAAAAAAAAAAAAAAAAAAAAAATGATGAATCTCTAGCCAGGATCACCAAGAAAGAAAGAGTGAGGACCCAATAACAAAATCAGAAATTTAAAGAGGTGAAATAACGACAGACCCCGCCAAAATACCGAGATTGTTAAAAAATACTAAGAACAACTTTGTTCAACAAAATTGAACAACCTAGAGGAAATAGACATCTTCCTAGAAAAATATAACCTTCCAAAACTCAAGCAGGGAAAGAAACTACACAGCTCAATAGTCCAATAACTATGGAATAAATTGAAACAGTCATCACAAAGTTTTCAGAAAACAAAAGCCAGGGGGACAGACGGTTTCACAGGGGAGTTTACCAAACATTCAAAGAACGTTTAAAATCTATCCTCAAACTATTCCAAAAAATTTAAGAGGAAGGAACACTTCCAAAATCTTTTTATGAAGCCAGGATCACCCTAATACCAAAACCAGATAAAGGCAACACAATGAAGAGAATTATAAGCTAATATCCCTCATGAACTTAGATGCCAAAATACTCAAAAAATTCTAGCAAATGGGATCCAGCAGTACCATCAGAAAGATCATACAACATGACCACGTAGGATTTAACCCAGAAATGCAAAGATGGTACAATATCCACAAACCAATAAACATAATATATTACATAAAAAAATTGAGAGATAAAAATCACATAGTCATATCAATTGATGCAGAAAAAGTATTTGACAAAATGCCAAAACCCTTCTTGATAAAAAACTCTCAACAAGGTAGGAATAGAAGGAT